>NW_022196102.1:0-335708 GCF_008641045.1 Pistacia vera | reverse complement strand
TAAGGGTAGAGAGAATGAAAAATGCTAGAATAGAGTGAATTAGAAGAGTAGTAGAGATGGGTTGATGCTTTGTGATCATCACCCGACAGTTATGGGAATCGGGTTGATGCTTTGTGATCACCACCCGAATAGCCCTTAGAGATGGGTCGATGCTTTGTGATCGTCACCCGATAAGTAGTAGAAACGGGTGGATGCTTTGTGATCCCCACCCGGTTAGTCATTAGAGAAAGGGTTGATGCTTTGTGATCATCATCCGACATTTATTAGAGGTGGGTTGATGCTTTGTGATCATCACCCGACAGTGATTAGAGACGGGTTAATGCTTGGTGATCATTACCCAAAGTCATGAGAAACGGGCAGGTGCTAGGTGGTCTCCACCCGATAGTTACGAAAACCGAGTAGGTGCTTCGTGATCCCTACTCGGTAGTCAGTAAGAATGGGTTGGTGCTGTGTGAATTCCACCCGATAGTCATGGAGAGTGAGATGGTGCTGTGTGAACGCCATCCGGCCGTGCCTCCGGTAAGATGGGCCCATGACGTTTAGTAGAAACAGAAATAGAATCAGAAATAGTATAAGGAAAGAATTAAGTGTAATACATACGGGGACAGACAGATAGAGGGTTTTACTTATTGAGCATTATTTTGTGCTCACCCTGTTATTTTTCCTTTGTAGATGCAGGATCTAGGTGATGAGGCAGTCGGAGGGCGTCGGCAAGCGAAGGGCAATAGCTACACTGTTTCCCCTGTTTTGTCTTTTAAAATGAATTTTTGTAAACAATACTCTTTGTGTATAAAAGAAATATGACTTATAATGAAAAGAAAGTTTTGGGCCCAATTTTCTATTGTTATTATGCATGCTTTGTACTAGTTTCAGCAGTTGTTACAATGTAATGTCTTAGTAGGCAAGTATTCACTGAGTATCCTATAGAGAGAATCTAGAGAATTTCTAGTTTAAAAAGGGTGTTCATCTAAAATTTCTGTCCTTAATCCAGTTATAACATACTATTACATAGATTATCTCTCACATATATAAATCCACATTAAATTTCTTCATTGAGACAGTGTATGCAATTCTCTCGCCAGTTTAACGTCTTCCGACCACTATAGTCTAATACCTGCAAAAATAAGGAAAGCAACGGGTTGAGCTATAAATGCTCAATAAGTAAACCAAATCTAATTATGTTTTCACTCTGCTGTTCCTATTTTTGTGGTACAGCTTAATAAATTTCTGTTTGCTTTCTCTTTTTATTCTCAGGCGTATTATTTAGCAGTCTTCTATTTTCCTCAAATCTTTCTAAATCCTTCTAGGATTGTGCTATTCTTTATCATTTTATTTCTCTCTTCTACTAGATTATAACTTTCTATTTCTTTCTCTACTCAACAAATCGTTAAGTTTCCTTGCTATTTGTCATGTTTCTAATTTCCGTTCTTTTCAAATATGTGTTTAATTTCTGTTCTTTTCCTGTATATCTCTAATTTATTTTCTATTCTCGTAGGTTTCTATTTTCTTTTCTTCTCTATTCTCATGAGCTTCTTGTAATGACTCCATTCTTATAAAAACATGCATAGTAAAAATACATGTAACAATAACATAAAAAGTTGGGCCCCAAAATTTTTTTCTTTTATTAAACATATGTACTCTTTATACTAATATATACAAGATTTATTACATATGCAAAACTATCAAAATAGGGTGGACAGTGTAGCCATTTCTCTTCGTATGCCGATATCCATCCGACTGTGTCCTCATCTAGAACCTGCAAAAACATAGGGAACAACTGGATGAGCACAAACAATGCTCAGTAAGTAAACCCATTNTGTTCTCATTGCCCAGATGACCCGTATGCTTGATATTTTGCAGGTTTGCTTCCAAATCTAAATGATGTTAAAATTTATATTTATATGTTCAGCTTGAGCACTGAAGTTAGTTGATTTTGACAACTATAGTTACTGCTTTTCACGTGCAAATAGGAGTCTTTGGAGTTACGAAAGTATTCCAACGATCGTCTTGATGGATGAATTTCGGTTGAGCAGCATTTTGCTTTTATAAAATACTTCAATGTGTTGAAGTGTAAAATAGGAAATAGGATTATTCTCATTAAAGACCATCTTCTATATTAGGTTAGGATCAAAGCTATTAAAAATTATATCAGTTATAATAGGAATGTAACAATTTACTTCCTAGATTAGTTTTTTGCTATAAATTCCTTATACATTTCATTGTGAAATATGTAATAAAACAAAGTATTTCTTCACATGGTATAAGAGCAAGGTCTCTGAAGTTCCAATTTTTTTTTTTTTGTTTTTTTTTTCCTGCTACTGTTCTCCGGTGACTACTCTCTAGCAACGATCAGGATCTGGTCTAATCATACCAGACTGATCGTCCTCTCATCATTGTCATAACCCAAGTGGTTTCGTGGTCGGCCGCCGCTACACGCGCCGATCTAGTTTCCGATTGCCTCTGCTTTGATCTGCTCTTTCGGCGAGCGTGAGATCTCACCGCCACCAACATCTTGTTCCTCTCCACCTCGCCGGCAAAACCCTTCAAGGAATTTCTGTGAGTTTCTGCTCCGATTTGTTTTTTTGGCGAGTGTTTTGTTTTTCCAGCGAGCGTGAGCTTCTGTTTTTCTATCAGCTTCAAGACACTCTGATCTTATTCATGGATCCTCCTAAATCAGCCTCTTAGTCACATCCAAGTGGTTTTTCTTTTTTATCTCTCCCTCCCATCACCACTGATAGATTAATTGGGACTGCTAATTATTCATCCTGGGCTACCTCTGTCAAATTATGGTGTATGGGTGAAGGTTTGAAGAATCACTTGACCACCAAGGTTGCCGATATTACATCAGATAAGTCTTTCTAGACTAAAATGGATGTTCTGTTGTGTAGTATGTTATGGCAAACTATTGATCCTCCCCTTCACCCTATTTACAAATCTTACCGTTGTTATGTTGATATTTGGAGTCAAGCTAAACTTCTCTATACAAATGACATTCAACGTTTATATTTTGTTGTGTCCAACTTAGTTCATCTCAAACAACAGGATATGAATTTGTCAGACTTCCTTGGTAAGATGGCCTCCCTTAAGACATAATTCAATTTGCTATTACTAGCTGGTAAATCTATGGCAGAAGATTTGGCTCAACAGGACAAGTTTTTTATGGTCCTGACACTTGCAGCTCTAGGTCCAGATCTTACACCTGTTCGAGATCAAATTCTTTTTGGATCTACTATGCCTTCCCTTGATGAAGTGTTTGCCCAATTACTTCGTGTTTCCTCCCCTACTACAGTGCATTCCCCTGGTAACTCTTTGGTTCTTGTTTCTCAGTCCCACACTTTTACTAAAAGAGAACAGGGCGATCAAGGTGGTAGAGGAAATCGACCCAAGTGTAGTTACTATCATCAGTGGGGGCATACCAGAAAGAAATGTTTTAAGTTACATGGTCGACCTACCCGGGCTGCTAATATTGCTCAGGCTGATCACTCTAATCTTCATTCTAAGTCCTCTACAGTGCAGTTTCAACCCTCCTTAACTCTCACAGGTACTGATTATGATGAATACTTACAGTATTAGGCCAGTAAGCAGTCTTCTTCATCCATTGCCTTCGTCATTCAAACAGGTAATTTAGTTGCCTGCCTTACTCAGTCTTCTGCTCTAGGACCTTAGGTCCTAGATTCAGGTGCCTCAGATCATATTACTGGTAACCCTCATTGACTTACTCAGATTACAAATACTGCATCTTTATCCCCTGTTACTTTAGCTAATGGGTCTAAAGCTGATGTTCAAGCTATTGGTTATGCAAAACCCTTCCTTTCCTTAGAATTAAACTCTGTGCTTTATATTCCCTACTGTCCCTTTAATCTCGTGTCTGTCAGTAAACTTACACGCTCTTTAAATTTCTCTATTCGTTTTGATACTGACTCTATTGTTATACAAGAGAGCAACACAAGACGGATGATTGGCACAGGACGTGAGTCACAGGGTCTTTATTGTAATGCCCCACTTGAGGTACGTAGTTAAGATTTGATGAATGGCTTGAATGTTTGTTGATTTATCCTCATTTGAGTCTGTATGTTGTTAATATGGTTTGGTTGACCCTTGGGTGAAAGGGTGTGTTGGTTTAGTTGAGTGATTGCCCTGAAAATTTGTAAGACTTGGCGAAATCTTGATGTTACAGCCTTCGCCGGGGCGAAGAAGAAGCTTCGCCACGGCAATGAAGTGCTACACCCCGTGTAGCTGCTATGAGTTTTTGCCAGGGCGAAGAAATAGCTTCGCCACGGCGAAGACTCAGCTGAATTTTTCCCTTGAGTTTTAGAGAATTTTCCCTTTTACGACTCATTGACCATTCTACCCCTAATTAGCAAGAAAAGTGGGGAGTGAAATGCAAGGAAATTACATGGAGAATAGTTTGAATGGGGATGTTTTTGCAAAGAATGAAAGGTCATAGGTCGAATTTCAAAGAAGGAGCAAGGGTATATTAGGAAAGAGTGGAGAAAGTATGAGATATTAAGGGTTTAGCTTTAGGAACCCTTTCATTTGCTTCTTCACCACCGCCTCTTTCATCCTTCAATTCTCTCAAATTTTCATTCAATTTTCCAAGGATCTTTGAAGAGCTTTTGACTAGATATTGATACAAGTTGATCCTAAGCACTAAAAGGTGAGAATCCTTACTCTAGATGTGAATTTTATTGTTGAAAGAGTAGGATCCTTATTCAGTTTGTATTGAAGGTTTAAGAGGAAGTATCAAGCCATCAAGAGTAGAGAGCTTAAGTGGTTTCTCCTTGAGCTTAAGGTAAGTAAATCCACCTAAGTTGTGATTTGTATGATTGAATGATGTGTAGAGATTTTATATATGCTTAATGCTTGAATTTCTATGTTTGAAATGAGTTGATGAATTCATGAATGAGTTCAATGCTGTTTTATGAAAGAATTTCCACCATGAGTAGGGTGGATTGTGTTGATAAGTTGTGGTAGAAATATGGAAAGAATTAGAAGAATTTGAGAGGAATATTTGAAGTGTGTTTTCTTTGCAGGATGTGTGATGATTTAAAGGAGTTGAACTCCTATTTTGGATGATTAAGAAAGAAGTATCATTAAAAATTAGAATAGAGTTTATGTATGCACACATATTGTTTGATGAAATGTCTAAAAGAAGCATGAGTAGAAGTAGAGAACCTTACTTTATGCCACATAGCATATTTGCATGTCATGAATGCATATAAGAAAGATTTTAGGCATGAGCCATCCATATGCATATGTTTAATTGAGTAATCACATGAGAAAGAAACACTCTAAGAATAGAGATAAAGAAAAGAACCAATTCTCTTAGAATAAAGAGAAAGAAAGAACTAGCACTAGAGAATAAAATGATTATTAAGTGCTACAAAAAAGAAAAGAAAATAGGTTATGCGATGGGGAACCCGTGAGTGTAGAGTTACCCGTATGCAAACTGCCATGAGAGGGAGTGGTCTCCGCCATGAGAGAGCGGAATGAGAATGAGAAACAGAATTTGTATAGCCATGAGAATACATGCGGATGAGAGCTATACACGAAAGAGAGTACACTCACATGGTCAAAGGTTCCGAATCCATGCATCGACCAAGACCGGCAAAGAATAAGAATAAGAAAAGAATAGAAAGAAAACAAACGAAAGAAAATGCATTGTTATGCTTTAATGTCTCGTCCATGCATGGTTATGATATTCTCCATGGGTGATGAGAATAGAAAGAAAGAAAAGAATAGTGAGAACTAGGATTAGAGAAAGTGACAAGAGTACGAAAAGAATTGATGAGTAATACACGGGGATTATAAAGTAGAAGATTTACTTACTGAGCATCTTTGTGCTCACTCCATTGTTTTCTTTGTTGTACAGGACATAGGTGAGGACCTGGTTAGATGGACGTCAGCAAGCGGGGAGACTTGGCTGCACTGTCCACTGTTTTTTTTTAGAGTCTTTCGTACAAATGATGTTGTACTATGTAAAGAATGTATTTATTAAGTAAATAAAATTTTTGGACCCAACCTTTTTGATAAATATACTTTTCTTTTTATTGATATATTTTATGAATATGATAGTAGAAAGAAGTTGTTACATCTATCATCTCCATATCCCATCTACAGCATGCACTATCTATGAGTCTCTGGATCTCCTTCATAATCGTGTGGATCATCCTAGTCTTTCCAAACTTCAGAAAATGATCCCAGGTCTATCTAAATTATCGTCCTTGAGTTATGAGTCTTGTCAACTTGGAAAGCATACTCGTAGTTCTTTTCCAAAGCATGTCAATAAACGAGCCGCATCCCCCTTTGAGTTAGTGCTTCAGATTGTGGGGTCCTTATCGTGTTACCTCTAATTTGGGATTTAAATATTTTGTTACCTTTATTGATGACTATTCTCGTTGAACTTGGTTATTTCTTATGCGATCTTGTTTTGAATTATTTTTCATATTTTCATCATTTTGTGCTGAAATTAAGACTCAACATAATGCTACCATTTGTATATTACGAAGTGATAATGCTCAAGAATATTTCTCTGATTCCTTTACTAAATTCATGCCATCTCAGGGAATTCTACATCAGTCTTTTTGTGCTTACAGTCCCTAACAGAATGGCACTGCTGAGCGTAAAAATAAACACTTCATTGAAACAGCTTGCACTCTTCTTTTACATGGCCAAGTCCCTTCCGTTTTTGGGCTGACGCTGTTCTAACCGCTTGTTACTTAATAAATCGCATGTCTTCTTCTGTCTTACAAGACCAGGTCTCACACTCCATATTATTTCCTGATCATCCATTATTTTCACTTCCCCCACGTGTCTTTGGGAGCACATGTTTTGTTCACATTTTCTCTCCTAATCGAGATAAACTGTCAGCCAAGTCAAAGAAATGTATTTTATTAGGGTATTCACGTCTTCAGAAGGGATACAAGTGTTATTCTCTCGCCACACATCACTACTTCATCTATGCTGATGTTACGTTCTTTGAGTCTTCTCCATTTTTTCCTCATCCTACATTAGAGTCTGATCCGATAGTAGATGTCTTACCAATTCCATACATTGCTTTCCCACCTTCATCTGTTTTGGTACCTCAGTCTACTACTAATACCACTCTTCCTGTCAACAATAGTCTTGTTCCTTTTACAGGTAATCCTGATGTTCTTGCTACTATTCCTGAGACCCCTATCATTGAAGGTCCTGTGCTCGATTCCTCTAATGCCACAGTCTTGTCTCAAGCTGATCAGTTTCCCATTGCTATTCGTAAAGGTATGCGGTCTTCACGCAATCCTCATCCTATCTACAATTTTTTGAGTTATCATCGTTTACATCCTTCATATTATGCCTTTGTATCCACCATTTCTTCTGTTTATGTTCCTTGCACTGTTCATGAGGCATTTTCTCACCCTCGGTGGCGTCAGGCAATGGTTGAAGAAATGTCTGCTTTGCATCATAAACATACTTGGTTGTCTATATTGTTATTACAGGAAGTGATCAAGATGACATTGGATAGTTGAAGCAACACTTGTTCAAACACTTTTAGACGAAAGACTTAGGGTTACTCAAATGCTTTCTTGGCATAGAAGTCGCTCAATCCAAATCTGGTATTGTTATTTCTCAGAGGAAGTATGTATTAGATATTCTAGAGGAAACAGGGATGTCAGATTGCAGACCAATAGATTCTTCTATGGATCCTAATTTAAAACTTTCACCTGGACAGAGGGAGCCTCTTGTTGATCCTAAAAGGTATCGAAGACTTGTTGGAAAACTTAACTATCTTACTATCACACAAGCTGATATTTCCTTTTCTATCAGTATTGTAAATCGGTTCCTTCAAACTCCATGTGATAGTCATTGGGATGCAGTTGTTCAGATTTTAAGGTATATCAAGGGAGCACCAGGTAGAGGCTTAATGTATGAAAATAAGGGTTATTCACATATTGTTGGATATTCAGATGCTGATTGGGCAAGTTTTCCATCTGATAGACGTTTTACCTCAGTTTTTGTGTTCTTCTTGGAGGAAACCTAGTTTCATGGAAAAGTAAGAAACAAGCGGTTGTTGCAAGGTCAAGTGCTGAAGTAGAGTATCGTGCAATGGCTTTATTTAATCGTTCCTCTCATAGCTTGGGTACATTTCACATGCCTTTTGTTTTTTTCTTTCTATGATGATGAGAATTTGAGGTTTGCAGCAACATGGGTCTTCGTTATAGTTCACTTGATTCAACATCTGTACTGTATAAAGTAACTTTAGATTCTGGAGTTTGTCACTTATTATCTACATCTTGGTGCTGTTAATGCACTTTTTTTATTGCGTGTACATGTTATAGTTATAGAACAAAAAATGTCAATTTTGACAATGTGTGTTATCCTAGTGAAGAGACTAGAATTAAAGAACTTTATGGTACTAGAAATGTAAAAATCAAATAAAAAAAAATGAAATATCGGAAAAGGTGAAGATTTTAAAATCATTTGTATGTCATGGGAACATGCTAATGCAGTTCACATGTACTGGAAGTAGCAATTTCCATTAAATTAAAAATTATAGAGAAAGAACTAGTATTTGAAAAATATGTCTAAAAGTTTTTTTTATTATAGGTATATTTCAATTCTGTTCCTCATTACTTGAAAAATAATTGCTTCACACAATTGAGAAATACTATTGCGTGCCAAATTCGATGTAATTACCACTCTCTGCACCACAAGCGATGATTTGTGTAATTTGCATTTTTGTAATTTCATCAATTGTTGCTTAGATTGGTGTGAGTGGTTCACTATCGTATGAATTTGTGTTGGTTGCTGAGAAAATTCACAAACTATAGTGTTACTGTTATTAATTTTATTTTGCTGAATTTTTCCAGCTAGCTAGCAAAGCATAATAGTTCTTTGTTGTAGAATAGGTTGATTCAGTCAAACTTGATTTTCTTCTTTGAGAGCGAAGCTTTAGTGCTTATTTTTCATAAATCCTTACGATATCAATTAAATCATAACACAGCTCAACCTTCTTCCCAATCAACGTAGAGAGCACCCAAAACTACTTTTGAAAATACTGTGATTTCTATATCTTCTGTTTGGCAGAATTGATAGTTGAGATAAACATATTCTTAAGCCTTAATACTAGAAGCACTATGATGACAGTTTTTTTATGCTGATTAATATTTGAATGGCCTTAGGAAAATAAACTTCAGAAGCTTAAAGACACATGAGTGCATCAGTTCGACCTTAGTTATCTTTACATGTAGTAAGCTTAGGAATATACAAGGATGCAATGCTTAGAGAAATGTATGGCAATTAAAAAAAAAAAGCAGTTGCTTATTGTTAGAGCAAGGTTTTCATCTTCTAGTAATTGTTGAAGACTTCACAATTTTTTAATCCTTTCCATTTTGTGGTCTTTGTAAGTGCAGCTTCACTACTTTGGGGTTCTCTTAAACAGTCGAACAAATAATTCCTATGTCTCATTAAAGACAGAGATGTCCTCATCTCCAATCTTGTTGTAGGCTTCATTTGCCAAGGTAATAAGATTTACCTTGAATGCATCTACCCTATTGTAAGCTAAGACCTATCTGTTAAATAGCTTCAAAATTGTTGCATTTTTTATATGTCATCCAATTGTGAGGATCAATGTCTTGGTTGGTTCTTTACTGTGATTTTTATTTTCAATTTTAGATTTTGTAGTTCATTATAATTGAATGAATTATTATATGTTATTCTTTTGTAATGCTGGAACATATCCTTTTCCAACTTATCTTATAGGCAACCCAAATTGAACTAGCTTCATATTTTTATTGATGTATTGCTGGTAATAAAATGAGGGTTTCAGCAGAGGTGTAATGGATATGGTGGGAACAAGTTGTAGAGACAAAGGGAGAATAGCAAGATGTTAAGAAAATAGAGGTCATTTATTGTTTGGTTTGAGTGTCAAGAGGATGGGAGCAATGTTGAAGTATGAGGAGAGAGTAGTTTAGTGTCCACTTTGGGTCATGGAGCATAAACAAAGAAGCTTGTAGCCTTGTCTCTTACATCTATCTATTTTCTACCTAGGACCATTTCTAAACCACAACTAGTCTGTCCAGACAATTTTGGGGATGGAATTAGAATGAAAAAAAAGTAGGCTTCTAAAACCCTAGTCATACATTATCCTATTGGGAAAATAAAGAGCAAAGAGGAAAATGGGTTTGAAAGTAACATCTAGATGTAGGGAGAAGTAGGGTTGGGAAAATAGGTTAGTGTGTTTTTGTGTCATGTCAAATAAGCCTTAACTCGAAATTATAGTAGTAAATTAAATAAGATGAAGTTACATAAGTGGACCATCAAGGCATAATGAAGCCGAAATCCAATGGGGAGTGAGTATCCTATGCAGTATAAAAATGTCTTCACGTTGATTGCTAAAACCATTGATTTTGACAATTATAGCTTTGCTTCTCATAGCCATGGGAGTTTTTGGAGTTATGACAAGATTCCTTTGAGTGTCTTCGTGGTAATTAAGCCTGAGAAGTTTTGCTCCTATAAGAAATTTTAGTGCCATCAACTACAGGGAGGTTCAATTTTTAAGTATTGGAAATGATGCTTTTTGAAAGCAATTTTTCGTTTTTTGGGTTCCAATGTTGTATGAAACTAATATCTCTCTTTTTTAATTTAAATGACAATTTTCTAGTTTAATTTCTGCTTCAGGTCATTTTCTATGAGTAAGAATGGACTCCCGAAGTTGACAGAGAAGCTCTGTAGTGGGCACATTGGACTTATCTCTTTGGACACTTAAAGGAGACAATTCTATTTCTAAGAAGTTGGGTGGACTCACTAATCTTGTTCTCATTGCAGAGACCGTTTGCTTGATATTTTGCAGGTTTGCTTCCAATATAAATATGTTTAAATTTATATTATATGTTCAGTGATGCACTGAAGTTAGTTGATTTTGACAACTTTAGTACTGCTTTTCACGTGCAAATAGGAGTCTTTGAGTTACGAAAGTATTCCAACGATCGTCTTGATGGATGAATTTCGGGTTGAGCAGCATTTTGCTTTTATAAAATACTTCAATGTGTTGAAGTGTAAAATGAAATAGGATTATCTCATTAAAGACCATCTTCTATATTAGGTTAGGATCAAAGCTTAAAAATTATCAGTTATAATAGGAAGTAACAATTTACTTCCTAGATAGTTTTTTGCTATAAATTCCTTATACATTTCATTGTGAAATATGTAATAAAACAAAGTATTTCTTCACATGGTATAAGGCAAGGTCTCTGAAGTTCCAATTTTTTTTTTTTGTTTTTTTTTTCCTGCTACTGTTCTCCGGTGACTACTCTCTAGCAACGATCAGGATTGGTCTAATCATACCAGACTGATCGTCCTCTCATCATTGTCATAAACAAGTGGTTCGTGGTCGGCCGCCGCTAAACGCGCCGATCTAGTTTCCGATTGCCTCTGCTTTGATCTGCTCTTTCGGCGAGCGTGGATCTCACCGCCACCAACATCTTGTTCCTCTCCACCTCGCGGCAAAACCCTTAAGGAATTTCTGTGAGTTTCTGCTCCGAGTTTGTTTTTGGCGAGTGTTTGTTTTTCCAGCGAGCGGAGCTTTGTTTCTATCAGCTTCAAGACACTTGATCTTATTCATGGATCCTCCTAAATCAGCCTCTTAGTCACATCCAAGTGGTTTTTCTTTTTATCTCTCCCTCCCATCCCCACTGATAGATAATTGGGACTGCTAATTATCATCCTGGGCTACCTCTGTACAATTATGGTGTATGGTGAGGTTTGAAGAATCACTTGACCACCAAGGTTGCCATATTACATCAGATAAGTCTTTTCGACTAAAATGGATGTTCTGTTGTGTAGTATGTTATGGCAAACTATTGATCCTCCCCTTCACCCTATTTACAAATCTTACCGTTGTTATGTTGATATTTGGAGTCAAGCTAAACTTCTCTATACAAATGACATTCAACGTTTATATTTGTTGTGTCCAACTTAGGTCATCTCAAACAACAGGATATGAATTTGTCAGACTTCCTTGGTAAGATGGCTCCCTTAAGACATAATTCAATTTGCTATTACTACTGGTAAATCTATGGCAGAAGATTTGGCTCAACAGGACAAGTTTTTTATGGTCCTGACACTTGCAGCTCTAGGTCCAGATCTTACACCTGTTCGAGATCAAATTCTTTTTGGATCTACTATGCCTTCCCTTGATGAAGTGTTTGCCCAATTACTTCGTGTTTCCTCCCTACTACAGTGCATTCCCTGGTGACTCTTCGGTTCTTGTTTCTCAGTCCACACTTTTACTAAAAGAGAACAGGGGCGATCAAGGTGGTAGAGGAAATCAGACCCAAGTGTAGTTACTGTCATCGGTGGGGGCATACCAGAGAGAATGTTTTAAGTTACATGGTCGACCTACCCGGGCTGCTAATATTGCTCAGGCTGATCACTAAATCTTCATTCTAAGTCCTCTAAGTGCAGTTTAACCCTCCTTAACTCTCACAGGTAATGATTATGATGAATACTTACAGTATTAGGCCAGTAAGCAGTCTTCTTCACCATTGCCTTCGTCATTCAAACAGGTAATTTAGTTGCCTGCCTTACTCAGTCTCTGCTCTAGGACCTAGGTCCTAGATTCAGGTGCCTCAGATCATATTACTGGAACCCTCATTGACTTACTCAGATTACAAATACGCATCTTTATCCCCTGTTACTTTAGTAATGGGTCAAAGCTGATGTTCAAGCTATTGGTTATGCAAAACCCTTCCTTTCCTTAGAATTAAACTCTGTGCTTTATATTCCCTACTGTCCCTTTAATCTGTGTGTCAGTAAACTTACACGCTCTTTAAATTTCTATTCGTTTTGATACTGACGATATTGTTATACAAGAGAGCAACACAAGACGGAGATGATTGGCACAGGACGTGGTCACAGGGTCTTATTGTAATGCCACTTGAGGTACGTAGTTAAGATTTGATGAATGGCTTGAATGGTTTGTTGATATCCTCATTTGAGTCTGTATGTTGTTAATATGGTTTGTTGACCCTTGGGTTGAAAGGGTGTGTTGGTTTAGTTGAGTGATTGCCCTGAAAATTGTTAAGACTTGGCGAAATCTTGATGTTACAGCCTCTGCCGGGCGAAGAAGAAGCTTCGCCACGGCATAGAAGTGCTACACCCCGTGTAGCGCTATGAGTTTTTGCCAGGGCGAAGAATAGCTTCGCCACGGCGAAGACTAGCTGAATTTTCCCTTGAGTTTTGAGAATTTTCCCTTTTACGACTCATTGACCATTCTACCCTAATTAGCAAGAAAAGGGGGGAGTGAAATGCAAGGAAATTACATGGAGAATAGTTTGAATGGGGATGTTTTTGCAAAGAATGAAAGTCATAGGTCGAATTCAAAGAAGGAGCAAGGGTATATTAGAAAGAGGGGAAAAGTATGAGATATTAAGGGTTTAGCTTTAGGAACCCTTTCATTTGCTTCTTCACCACCGCCTCTTTCATCCTTCAATTATCTCAAATTTTCATTCAATTTTCCAAGGATATTGTGAAGAGCTTTTGACTAGTATTGATACAAGTTGATCCTAAGCACTAAAAGGTGAGAACCTTACTCTAGATGTGAATTTTGTTGAAAGAGTAGGATCCTTATTCAGTTTGTATTGAAGGTTTAAGAGGAAGTATCAAGCCATCAAGAGTAGAGAGCGTAAGTGGTTTCCCTTGCGCTTAAGGTAAGTAAATCCACCTAAGTTGGGATTGTATGATGAATGATGGTGTAGATTATATAGCTTAATGCTTGAATTTCTATGTTTGAATGAGTTGATGAATTCATGAATGGTTCAATGCTGTTTTATGAAAGAATTTCCACCATGAGTAGGGTGGATTGTGTTGATATTTGTGTAGAAATATGAAGAAATTAGAAGAATTTGAGAGGAATATTTGAAGTGTGTTCTTTACAGGAGGTGTGATGATTTAAAGGAGTTGAACTCCTATTTGGATGATTAAGAAAGAAGTATCATTAAAAATTAGAATAGAAGTTTATGTATGCACACATATTGTTTGATGAAATGTCTAAAAGAAGCTGAGTAGAAGTAGAGAACCTTACTTTATGCCACATAGCATATTGACATGTCATGAATGCATATAAGAAAAATTTTAGGCATGAGCCATCCTTATGCATATGTTTAATTGATTAATCAATGAGAAAGAACACTCTAAGATAGAGAAAGAAAAGAACCAATTTCTTAGAATAAAGAGAAAGAAAGAACTAGCACTAGAGAATAAAATGATTATTAAGTGCTACAAAAGAAAAGAAATAGGTTATGCGATGGGGAACCGTGAGTGTAGAGTTACCCGTATGCAAACTGCCATGAGAGGGAGTGGTCTCCGCATGAGAGAGCGGAATGAGAATGAGAACAGAATTTGTATAGCCATGAGAATACATGCGGATGAGAGATATACACGAAGAGAGTACACTACATGGTCAAAGGTTCCGAATCCATGCAGACCAAGGTGGTTGACAAATCATTAGTCTCAAAGATTAATCTTATAAAGGAGGGGCTTAGTTGAACTCAGTTTAAAGTTAATTCTTATATATTGACATCGTATATATTGTATTGGGAACACAATTGATTGTACAGATTATTATATGTTATTTGACAACCTAAGCATGTCAACTGCATTAATGGGGTAGATTCCTTAATGCTGCATATGTTATTTCACAATATATATTCATTTAACCCGTGGTACTTAGTGTATACTTTTAATCTTTGATTTCAGTGCTGAAACATGATAATATTAATTTCCTTTTAGCATAATTAGAGATTTAGAACACTTTTATGGAATATTGAGGTACTTCATCATAACATTTAAAGATAATTTTTTGGCTCAACCTGCAACAATCAAACAAATGTATTATCTAAGTTAGATAATTGGAAACCTGTATATCTTTTGAGAGTGCTTCAAGGCATACTTGCTAACCTATTTAACCATTCATTTCTTCTAGATGTTTGATACTTGTAGTAATCACATCAACAAAGGTTTGGAAGTTGAATTGAACTTGGAGGGATTTCGATTTGAAGACCAATTGGGCATAAGCGTAAGGTCAAAATAATCCCTATATTAGAATTGTGTTTTTGACAGATAATTCATTCATCTCCTACACATTGGTTGTTTAATGACTGCTAATATAGTATGGGGGTTCTAATTTTGCTAATACAGTATGTCCCAACTCCCACTTTCCCTTCACGTTAGTGCATTTGAGACTGTATTGTGGGCTGATTAAGTTCATAATGCGTCTGTAACTTGGCCAAGCATTAGGCCATGTAATATTAAAAAGTTTTAATCGTGTGCAATTTAATGTAACAAAGACACCCTAAAGGCCCATCGGAAAGTATGTATGTCTATATTAGTAATGTTCAAAAGTTCATAGAGTTAATCAAATTCATGTTCCCTTATACGACAATATGATGTGCATCAGCCTGTTCTTATTGTTTATCTGACATCTTATGCATGATAAGCTAATACTATAATAGTGCTTTGAGGTTCTATTGCATTTGGAGTTTACCATTTTTGTCTGTTACATGATCTAAATGTGCTGAAAAAGTTTGTAAACATAGGTGGACGATTATGGATGTGTTGACGACCTTAATGGCCTTTTGAAAGTAACAAGTGGTTATGGAAAAAGTGGTATGATCTTAGTGACCTTAAATATTATTTTGGGGAAAATAAATTGGTTTATTCACTTGTAACATTCCTGTCTCCCCTCAATATCTGATTTTAATATGTTTGATTTCTTAATTTTTCTTGCATTAAATTTATGATCAGTGTTTTTATGATGCAAGGATTGTCAAATAGGAGGACAGGTGCAACTAGTATAAATGCAGAAAGCTCACGCTCACATAGTGTTTTCACTTGTGTTGTTGAATCTCGATGCAAGGTAATAACTGCTGCAATTTAAAAATTAGCAGTTTTTCTTTAAATTATGAGTTACAGATTGCATAAAGTGTTTATCTTAAATGCATATTAATCTGTGTCTATCTATTAGAATACTCTTTACCAGCTAAGCAATCTGGTATTTTGTGCAATTTTGCTCGTTATATCTGCTTCATTAACTTTGACGTAAGAGTAGAATCTATTGACATGCAAAAACAACAGAGTACTTGAATATCTTTGTTTTTTTCATGAGTTTTGTTTCATTTCATTGTGATCGATGTTTTCTGAGTTAAACTCTTGTGTCTTTTAGATCAAGGCAGATGGTATAAGCAGGTTTGAAACAAGTAGAATAAATCTTGTTGATCTAGCTCGGTCAGAAAGACAGAAATTAGCTAGTGCTGCTGGGGAACACATGAAAGAAGCTGGAAATGATCGGAATTTCTGTGATTTGGATGAAAGGGAAGTGTTTTTGGAAGGGATTCAAGATTTAAGAGGCGAGTTACAATACTACATAGACTCTTCTTCATTATCTGCTCGAAAACAAAACTCAATTTTGCAATTGACTTATTCATGTGATCCCAATCTAGCACCACCTCTGACTACAATCCCAGAGTCAGTCGAAAATAGTGCTGAGAAGAAACTTGAACGAGAAAGAATCCACTGGACTAAGGTAGAGAGCAAGTGGATATCTCTTGCAGAAGAATTAAGGATCAAACTTGAAGCTAGCAGGTCCTTAGCAGAAAAGCAAAAACAGGAACTTGATGCTGAAAAGCAATGTACAGAAGAGTTGAAGGAAGCAATGCAGATGGCTATAGAGGGACATGCACGCATGCTAGAACGGTGTGCAGATCTTGAGGAAAAGCATATTCAATTGCTTGCAAGGCACAGAAAGATTCAAGAAGGAATAGATGATGTTAAGAAAGCGGCTACTAGAACAGGAGTAATGGGTGCTGAATCTAAGTTCATAAATGCTCTTGCAGCTGAAATTTCAGCATTGAAAGCTGAAAAAGAGAAAGAGAGAAGATATCTCAGGGATGAGAATAAAGGGCTTCAAGCTCAATTGCGGGATACTGCTGAAGCTGTACAAGCCGCAGCTAAAGTACTTGTACGACTCAAAGAAGCAGAAGAAACTATTGCAGTTGCCCAGTTGTGCCTCCTGCTTTGTTATAATTTTTTCTATCATGAAAAGTTCACCTCTCGCTAGCTTTTCTTTATTGTTTATTTTTGTGATATATTTTTACTTCAGGCGTATAGAAATTGCATTACTTGTTATGTGATGGGGATTTCGCTATATCTTGGAGGATTTATGAGCACATTATTCCTTTGTTTGATTAGGATGGTTATTTTTCCCATACTATTTTTTAGCACACTATGTTTTTGTTTTAAGGCCACTCATTTGTCTCCATGAGAGTGACACAGATTTTAGAACATGTAGGATTTTTGGCAGTCATGAATAGAATCCTCACTTGAGAGAAAGCTAACTAATCTTTGCTCATTCATATATAAATTTTTTGTAAATTGATTTAGATCCTTTAGTTTTTGTTTGACAGGCATATAGACACTATTGTATATGAGCAATTGAGCTTGTCTTTTGATTCATTCATAGTTAATTCATGAAGTTCTATACATTTTACATACACTGCTTCATTATTCATAACCTTATTTATGATTATGGCTATGTAACATCAACTTTGCATGAATTTCTTTTTCTTATGAAACTCCTCTTCCCTGATACTGTACAGTGTGTACTAAGGATACCTGTCTTGGTTCATTCTTAGCTTGGATGTTAATCTCTCTACCGAAAGATCAGAATTACTATATAAGACATGATTTTAAGAACTTATTATTCCTTGTTGCTTATGGCTGCAACTTCTTTCAAAATATGGTTTGCATTAGTTTGTTGGAAAATGATTTATTCTTAATTATAACCTTAGCATGTTTTTACTTGTTGAATACTCCATATCGGATGGATAACTTCCCAGCATAACTTTATTATCAATTTTCTACTTGAAAATTATTGGATTTGTATTTATATTTCTATTTCTAAATGATACATTTTATTTTATAGTTTTTTCTATATTTCTTTTTTTCAGAAGCGAGCTATAGAAGCTGAACAAGAAACTGCAAAGGCATACAAACAGATTGATCAATTGAAGAAAAAACATGAAATTGATATTAGGACTTTTAATGAAATCATAGTAGAGCCTCGTCTACCCAAAGAAGCAATACAACCTATTTATAATGATTCTGATACGGCCAAGTACAATGTAACGGAGCCTCATGATGAAGGTGATCAGCAATGGAGAGAGGAATTCAAGCTATTTTATACTAAAGGCAGCGNACTCTTTGTATTCTTTCCTTACTTTACTCTTTTTCTTCTTCTTCATTCTTTTTTTATTCTTTCTCTTTTCTTTCGCTGTGTCTAGTTCTCACTGTTCTTTCATTCTAACTTTCTTGGTTCTTTCTTTCTTTCTACTTCTCTCTGTTTTTTCTTTCCTTCTTTCTTATCTCTCACAAACCATGATAGGAAGCATGGTAACATGCATGGATGAGATGCAAATGCATAAATGCATAGAGATGCATTTTCTTTCTTCTTCTCTATTTCATATTTTGTTTCTTTCTCTGTTTTTATGCTTCTTTCTTTTTATTTCTTTTCTTTTCTTTCTTTCTATTCTTTTCTTTTCTTTTCTTCTTTTCATTCTTTTCTTCTTTTCTCTTTTTTTCTTTCTTGCTTGCTCATTCCTTCTTATACTTTCTTATCATTTCTCATTCTTTCTTATTCTTTGCCGATCGGACTCGGATTATGCATGGATTCAGAACCCTGGCCGTGTGAGTAAATACAGTCCTCATCTACATGCACTCTTACGGACTGTACAAATTCTTTTCTTCTTCTTAGGCCACTCAGTTTAGGTGGGGTGCATGTATGTATTTCTTCTTGGTACAACCCTCATCCACATACACTCTTACGGGCCGTACAAATTCTTCTTCTTCTTAGGCCACTCAATTAAGGTGGCGTGTATGTGGGAATCTTCTTCTTCTTGTCACTTATAGGTTCCCCATCGCAACAACCTTTTCTTTTCTTCTTTTTAGCACTTTTCTTTGTTTTATTGTTTAGTGATTTTCTTTCTTTTATTCTTTAGTGCTTTTCTTTCTTTATTCTTTAGGTTCTCATACATATGCATAAGTATGCATGCGGATGGCTCATACTTTTAATTCTTTCTATGTGCAAACATGTAATGCAAAAATGCCATGTAGCACAAAAATAAGTTTTCTCTACTCATGCATACAATTCTCTTAGACATTTCATTAAACATCATACATGCATACTCAAATTCTATTTTAACTATAATTCTACTTTCTTAAACCATCCATAATTGGAGTAAAACTCCTCTAAAACAAGATCAAACTTGGCTAGGAAACATGCTTCAATAATTCTACTCAAACTCTTTCTAAATTCAACCAAACTTCATCTAATCACATACTACCAAAACTTCTACTCATCAATCAACATCATTATTNAATAAGAAAAACTTTTGCTGCTTATGTGTCTGCAATTTGTATTTGCCTTACTTTCTTGTTACATTGTGTACTTCAACCAAAATGTTGTTTCAATTGACTTCTTGATCAGGCTAATGGTGAAGCTGAAATTTTGGACCAAATATTTTAAAAGTTGTATTTTTCAAAGCATCGTGAACTCGTTGCCTAGATGACCCATATGCTTGATATTTTACAGGTTTGCTTCCAAATCTAAATGATGTTAAAATTTATATTTATATGTTCAGCTTTAGCGCTGAAGTTAGTTGATTTTGACAACTATAGTTACTACTTTTCACATGCAAATAGGAGTCTTTAGAGTTACGAAAGTATTCCAACGATCGTCTTGATAGATGAATTTCGGTTGAGCAACATTTTGCTTCTATAAAATATTTCAATGTGTTGAAGTGTAAAATATTGTAAAATAGGAAATAGGATTATTCTCATTAAAGACTATCTTCTATATTAGGTTAGGATCAAAGCTATTAAAAATTATATCAGTTATAATAGGAATGTAACAATTTACTCCCTAGATTAGTTTTTTGTTTTTTGCTATAAATTCCTTGTACATTTCATTGTGAAATATGTAATAAAACAAAATATTTATTCACATGGTATCAGAGCAAGGTCTCTAAAGTTCCAATTTTTTTTTTTTTTCTGGCGACTATTCTCCGGTGACTACTCTCTAGCAACGATCAGGATCTGGTCTAATCATACAAGACTGATCGTCTTCTCATCGTCGTCATAACCCAAGTGGTTTCATTGTCGGCCTCCGCTGCACGCCCCCTCATGCGCTGATCTAGTTTCCGACAGCCTCTGCTCTGATCTGCTTTTCCGGTGAGCATGAGATCTCACAACCACCAACATCTTGTTCCTCTCCACCTCGCCGGTAAAACCCTTCAAGGAATTTCTGTCAGTTTCTGCTCTGATCTGTTTTTCAGGCGAGCGTTCAGTTTTTCCAGCGAGTGTGAGCTTTTGTTTTTCTATCAACTTCAAGACACTCTGATCTTCTTCATAGATCCCCCTAAATCAGCCTCTCAGTCACATCCAAGTGGTTTTTCTTTTTTATCTCTCCTTCCCATCACCACTGAGAGATTAATTGGGACTGTTAATTATTCATCCTAGGCTACCTCTGTCAAATTATGGTGTATGGGTTAAGGTCTGAAGGATCACTTGACCACCAAGGCTGTCGATATTACATCAGATAAGTCTTCCTGGACTAAAATCGATGCTCTGTTGTGTAGTATGTTATGGCAAACTATTGATCCCCCCCTTCACCCTATTTACAAATCTTGCTCCTCTTGTGTTGATATTTGGAGTCAGGCTAAACTTCTCTATACAAATGACATTCAACGTTTATATTTTGTTGTGTCCAACTTAGTTCATCTCAAACAACAGGATATGAATATGTCGAACTTCCTTGGTAAGATGGCCTCCCTTAAGATAGAATTCAATCTGCTGTTACCAGCTGGTAAATCTACGGTAGAAGATTTGGCTCAACGGGACAAGTTCTTTATGGTCCTGACACTTGCAGCTCTAGGTCCAGATCTTACACCTGTTCGAGGTCAAATCCTTTCTGGATCTATAGTGCCTTCCCTTGATGAAGTGTTTGCCTGATTACTTCGTGTTTCCTCCCCTACTACAATGCATTCCCCTGGTGACTCTTCGGTTCTTGTTTCTCAGTCCCACACTTTTACTAAAAGAGAACAGGGCAATCAAGGTGGTAGAGGAAATCGACCCAAGTGTAGTTACTGTCATTGGTGGGGGCATACCAGAGAGAAATGTTTTAAGTTACATGGTCGACCTACCCGGGCTGCTAATATTGCTCAGGCTAATCACTATGATCTTCATTCTGAGTCCTCTACAGTGTAGGTTCAACCCTCCTTAACTCTCACAGGTACTGATTATGATGAATACTTACAGTATCAGGCCAGTAAGCAGTCTTCTTCATCCATTGCCTCCGTCGCTCAAACAGGTAATTCAGTTGCCTGCCTTACTCAGTTTTCTGCTCTAGGACCTTGGGTCCTGGATTCAGGTGCCTCGGATCATATTACTGCTAACCCTCGTTTACTTACTCAGATTACAAATACTGCATCTTTACTCCATGTTACTTTAGCTAATGGGTCTAAAGCCGATGTTCAAGCTATTGGTTGTGCAAAACCCTTCCTTTCCTTAGAATTAAACTCTGTGCTTTATATTCCCTACTGTCCCTTTAATCTCGTGTCTGTCAGTAAACTTAAACACTCTTTAAATTTCTCTATTCGTTTTGATACTGACTCTGTTGTTATATAGGACCGCGACACAGGACGGATGATTGGCATAGGACGTGAGTCATAGGGTCTCTATCATCTCCATATCCCATCTACAGCATGCACTATCTCCGAGTCTCTGGATCTCCTTCATAATCGTTTGGGCCATCATAGTCTTTCCAAACTTCAGAAAATGATCCTAGGTCTATCTAAATTATCATCCTTGAGTTGTGAGTCGTGTCAACTTGGAAAGCATACTCGTAGTTCTTTTCCAAAGCATGTCTTTAAACGGGTTGCGTCCCCCTTTGAGTTAGTGCATTCAGATGTGTGGGGTCCTTGTCGTGTTACCTCTAATTTGGGATTTAAATATTTTGTTACCTTTATTGATGACCATTGTCGTTGCACTTGGTTATTTCTTATGCGATCTCGTTCTGAATTATTTTCCATATTTTCATCATTTTGTGCTGAAATTAAGACTCAACATCATACTACCATTCGTATATTACGGAGTGATAATGCTCGAGAATATTTCTTTGATTCCTTTACTAAATTTATGTCATCTCAGGGAATTATACATCAATCTTCTTGTGCTTATAGTCCCCAATAGAATGGCATTGCTGAGCATAAAAATAGACACCTCATTGAAACTGCTCGCACTCTTCTTTTACATAGCCACGTCTCTTTTCGTTTTTGGGCTGATGCTATTCTAACCACTTGTTATTTAATAAATCACATGCCTTCTTCTGTCTTACAAGACCAGGTCCCACACTCCATAATATTCCCTGATCGTCCATTATTTTCTCTTCCCCCACATGTCTTTGGGAGCACCTGTTTTGTTCACATTTTCTCTCTTAGTCAGGATAAACTGTTAGCCAAGTCTGCGAAGTGTATTTTCTTAGGGTATTCACGTCTTCAGAAGGGCTACAAGTGTTATTCTTCCGCCACACATCGCTACTTCATCTCTACTGATGTTACGTTCTTTGAGTCTTTTCTGTTTTTTCCTCATCCTACATTAGAGTCTGATCCGATAATAGATGTCCGACCAATTCCTTACATTGCTTTCCCACCTTCGTCTGTTTTGGTACCTCAGTCTACTACTAATACCACTCTTCCTTTCAACAATAGTCTTGTTCCTTTTACAGGTGATCCTGATGTTCCTGCTGCTATTCCTAAGACCCCTATCACTGAGGGTCCTGTGCTCGATTCCTTCAATGCCACAGTCTTGTCTCAAGCTGATCAGTTTCCCATTGCTATTCGTAAAGGTATGCGATCTACATGCAATCCTCATCTCATCTACAATTTTTTGAGTTATCATCATTTATATCCTTCATATTATGCCTTTGTATCCACCATTTCTTCTATTTCTGTTCCTTGCATTGTTCATGAGGCACTTTCTCACCCCCGGTGGCATCAGGCAATGGTTGAAGAAATGTCTGGTTTGCATCATAATCATACTTGGGAGTTAGTTTCCTTACCTCCGGGCTATTCGACTGTTGGTTGTCGATGGATTTACACTGTAAATGTGGGTCCATATGGTAAGGTTGATCGGCTGAAAGCCCGTTTGGTGGCCAAGAGATACACTTAAATCTATGGGACAAATTATTTTGACACTTTTCTCCTGCTGCTAAGATGTCTTCTGTCCAATTGTTCTTTGCTATGGCTGCCATTCGACACTGGCCTATGCATCAATTGGATATTAAGAATGCTTTTCTTCATGGTGAACTTCAAGAAGATATTTATATGGAGCAACCTCCTGGTTTTGTTGCTCAGGGGGAGTCTGGTTTGGTATGTAAACTTCGTCGTTCTCTATATGGCCTAAAACAGTCTCCTCGTGCTTGGTTTGGACGATTTAGTACAGTTATCCAAGAGTTTGGTATGATTCGATGTGAGTCTGATCACTCTGTTTTTTATAGACATACATCATCAGGGCAATGTATCTATCTAGTCATCTGTATTGTTATTACAGGAAGTGATCAAGATGACATTGGGCAGTTGAAGCAACACTTGTTCAAACACTTTCAGACGAAAGACTTAGGGCTACTCAAATACTTTCTTCGCATAGGAGTCACTCAGTCCAAATGTGGTATTGTTATTTCTCAAAGGAAGTATGTATTGGATATTCTAGAGGAAACAGGGAAATCAGATTGCAGACCAATAGACTCTCCTATGGATCCTAATTTAAAACTTTCACATGGACAGAGGGAGCCTCTTGCTGATCCTAGAAGGTATCGAAGACTTGTTGGAAAACTTAACTATCTTACTATCACACGACCTGATATTTCTTTTTCTATCAGTGTTGTAAGTCAGTTCCTTCAAACTCCATGTGATAGTCATTGGGATGCAGTTGTCCAGATTTTAAGGTATATCAAATGAGCACCAAGTAGAGGCTTAATGTATGAAAATAAGGGCCATTCACATATTATTGGATATTCATATGCTGATTGGGCAGGTTCTCCATCTGATAGACGTTTTGCCTCAGGTTTTTGTGTTCTTATTGGAGGAAACCTAGTTTCATGGAAAAGTAAGAAACAAGCAGTTGTTGCAAGGTCAAGTGCTGAAGTAGAGTATCGTGNTTTTTTCTTTTGGGAACAGTGATAATTCCAAGTCATTGAGAAAGTCAATTAAGAGTTAAGATAATAAATTAATAAGATTAAGAAAAATAAAGGTGATGAAAGGGTGGTTCTGTAGTTACTTTACTTCATCCCCACAAACAGAAGCCTCTAAATTATTCATTTCATTCATCCATTCAGATCATCAAACCTAAATATAGTCGAAAGGTTTGCTGACACAACACACATTAATACCCACTTCTTGTGTCAGCATCAAACTCATCATCATTCTGTCACTTCCCTCCTCTTGTGCTGTGTTCTGTTCTGTTCTGAGTGGGTTTCATTAAAAAAGAACCAAAAATTTCTCTATCTGTTTGCAGTTGTGTCAGCTGGGGATTGGTCAAGAAAAACATTCTCAAAAAAAATCAAAACAAGGGGAAACGAACTCTTTTTTTTATCTAAAAACCCAATCTTTGTTGTAAAGCTCCAAGCTTTGTGTTTTTTGATATGGAGTTAGTGCCATATTCAGGGGACCCAGATGGGAAACCGAGTTCTACAACTATTCCATGGGAGGACATGTTTAGATCAGCCTCAGTTCGTAAGCCTTCGCCAAACCCTCCGCCTCACGCGCCGCCACCTGAAGACCACGCGCCGCCAGCGCCACAGCCGGAGAAGGGAAAGTCCACTGACCCAGTTCATAAAAACACATTGTCTGGTGATCCTCAGGTGAGACTTGCTCTATACATAGCCATGGCTCATGCTGGTCTTGCTTTCACTATTTTTATTCTGTACTTTATATGCAAGTTATTGCAAGAGTATCTTAGGCCAATTCAGTGGGCCATATTGTGCTCAATTCCACTGAGAGGTATTCAACAAGCCCTTGTTGCATTTTGGAGTGAGCCCTTGAAACTTGGCCTTACTGAGACTGTGCTTGCTATTCCTGTTGCTATGTTTAAGGTTTTCATTGGTACTCTTGTGGATATTAAGGATGTTTGCTTAAAGGTTTTTCTTAAAAGATCAAAAAGTAATCGTTCTATAGGTAATCGGACTGGATTTTCGAAGTTACTTAGGTGGCTGGTGTCTTTTGGTGTGTTTGTAATTGCTTATGAGAGGATTGGTGGTTTTGGATCATTGGTGATACTTGGTTTGGGATTTTTGTTTAGTACTAGAAATGTCGATTCAACCATGTCGGCTGTTTCATCATTTAGGTCTAATAGTTTTAGGCGTAGTCCAGTTAGCGCATTTTTCACACGAGGCATATTGAAAAGGTTGGAAACCATTGTAGCAATTGGGTTGATTGTTGGTATGATTGTGGTGTTTTTGAGTGGAATGATATTTTTCTCTTATAAGATTGGTTTTGAAGGAAAAGATGCTGTGATTTCAATCAAATCACATGTTGAGGAGAGTAATTATGCCGAGAGAATGGGTGTTAAACAGTGGATGGAGGAGAATGATGTGCCCGGAATGGTGGATAGATACACTACCACGGTTTATGAGACCGTGTCTGAGCAGATAGATAGCTTGGCGATGCAGTACAACTTGACTGAATTTGTTACGGGGATTAAGCATTTCGTGATAGCACCATCTGGTAATTCCTCAGGGAAATCAACAGCTTTGATGAGCCCCTCTCCATATGCTGAGAAACTTGTGAGTTTAAGGAAGAGGGTTCACAATCGAGAGTGGGGACCAATTTATACAAAACTCAATGCTATTATTCAAGAATTGACAATCACTAGGGTGGATCTAGTTGAGAAGGCAAAAGGGTTCGCTGCCCAAGGAGTGAATGTGTCACAGCGTTTATTTGCTAGTAGTGCATCAGTTTTAGGTGGTAGTGCGAAGCTTATGTTCTCCATCGGACATTCCATAATATCTGGAGCTGCAGAGGTTTTCAATTTCGTGTCTCAGTTGATATTATTCTTGTGGGTTTTGTATTATCTTATTACGTCCGAATCTGGTGGAGTAACAGAACAAGTAATGTGTATGCTTCCGATTTCAAAGTCTGCGAGGGTCAGATGTGTTGAAGTTATTGATAATGCTGTTTCCGGTGTTCTTTTGGCCACAGCCGAAATTGCATTTTTTCAGGGATGTCTTACATGGCTATTGTTTAGACTGTACAAAATACACTTCTTGTATATGTCAACCATCCTTGCTTTGATCAACCCACTTTTCCCTATCTTTCCATCTTGGTTTGCGACAATACCAGCTGCTGTCCAACTCCTGCTTGAAAGTAGATATATTCATGCCATCATCTTGTCTGTTATGCATCTTCTCCTTATGGAATATGGAGCATCTGAAATTCAGGAGGATATACCCGGTTATAGCGCATACCTCACAGGACTCAGCATAATTGGTGGAATGACACTGTTTCCATCTGCATTGGAGGTAATTGATAAATATTTATGGTGTTTATGATCATGATTTCTCCCCAACTTTCCCTTCGAATATGCAATTCTTTTTTCGGTTTCAGCAATTTGAAAGGATCGTTTTCCAAATGAATACTTAACACTCTGATTCACATCTTTCTAAAGCATATCCCTATTCTGTAGGACACAATCTCATCTTGATTTTTTGATAGTGATAGGACACAATCTGTGCTAATCAGTTTACATGGAACTATTGACGAATTGCTTGATCAGAAATGTAATTGCTGCTGGTTGGTTATTAGGTTTACTTATCTTCTCTAACATTCTGCAGGGAGCGATTATGGGGCCGCTGATAACGACAGTTGTGATCGCACTGAAGGATTTGTATGCTGAATTTGTTCTAGGGGAACCAAAGAAAAGGAACTAGGAGAATGCAGTTTGAGAGCCTGCTTTCTATTCATATTTATTTGCAACCATGTGGAGACCTCATGTACACTAGTTAGAGCTGCTTGGATCAAGCTACAGAAATGGTTGCTGATTAGTACATGATTCAAATTGTTGGCGATGCTTCTTCCTCAGCATGGTGTGCTTCATTATTAATTATTATTTTTTTATATAGTTCTTATTTATATCCATCACTAGAGTATGGCTTCCTTTCCCCTTTTTTTTGTAGAGTTTTGAGGGATAGACTGAAGTTCAGAAGTGTGTTCAGTTTCAAAATTGTAAATTCAATTTGTAAGAATAAGAATATGTTAAGTCCCTATGTTTGGAACATATAGTTTGTGATCCTTTCATGTATGCACTTTGTTTTTATGTTTCAATTTGACATTGAGCACTGAGAAAGAACCACTGTTTTAAAACCCGTCCTAGTTTAACCGAGACCTGGGAACTTTATCGGATCGGGTTAACATTCTTCCTATTCACCCAAAACTTTAGAATTTGGGGTGATAATCGGCAAACAATTGAAAGCCAAGATGTTGGGGTTTTTGAAGAGAAAGTGTCAGTGAGTGCAAAGGTAGTGGTGGAGTTGATTTTCGATGAGTGAATCGATCAGAAATCGAAAAAACTAACGATGACAACAGTCGACTTTTGCCGACGATTGGTGAGGCTAATGAGGGTGGGGTTAGGTGGGTTTTTGTCGGGAGGAAGAGGGAAGTATTTTTAAGGTGATTGGAGGAGGGAAGGGAGGGGGTTGTCGATGCTAGCGTCGGTGAGATCTAGCCTAGAATGCCGACGCCCACGTCGATGAGATCAAACCCAAATCAAATTGATTTCGATCAAATCTTGGATAGATTTTCGGGGTAATGGGCTCCAGGGACGATTGGAATCGCATTTGATGTGTCATCACCATCAACCAATCGCCGGCGGATTTGTATTTGGAGCGTGTTTGCTAATTTCGAACCTATAGGGACTTACTTGTAATTTTTAGGGGTGTATTTGTTGAATTTTAAAAGTTTTGTCAACGATCAACCCAGGAACCGGCAACTTTGCCGGGTTTCACCCGCTTTTTAAAACATTGGAAAGAACTACTGCATGCCCTGAAATTGTTTAAGATCAGATTAGGGGTGGGATAAACCGGTTAACCGAACCGGTTTATCCAAACCGAAAACCGAACCGGTTTTCGGTTTTGGAGAAAATCCAAACCGAAAACCGGACCGGTTTCGGTTAAAAACCGAATATAAACCGAACCGAATTTTCGGTTCGGTTTCCGGTTAACCGGTTTTCAAATTACCTTTTAATCCATAAAATTCTTCAATGTTTTATTCAAGCCCCTAAATTTAAATATTTATTATTTTATATATAATGTCATATTATGTTTCTCTTTTATTTTGTATTCTTTGTATGAAAANGGTCACTGCACGAGTCAGGTTTCTAATCACTGCTTCCAATTACTGTCTTGTTTAGCAATGGTAACAAGCTTGCGTTTAACAACTAGTGTTAACTTCCTTTTCCAAGTTCTAGTTTTCTCTATCCTAATATAAAGTTTATTTATCACTTATAAACTAATGAAATTAAGGAGTTTGGTAATGGTTAAAGTTCTCACAGTATCTAGTGCAACATTCTAGGACTAACTCAGATTGTTGGTGGTATGGTTACTTTTGTATTTTCAATCAAAAACATATGCCTACTCTAGTGTTTAGTAGATACTTTTCATAAAGTAATTGTATGCATCCATGTTGTTGTCCTTATATGACGTATTGTGGCCTTATAATTGTACTCGTTCGTGGTTCTAGCATCACTGCATAACAAGTTTCCGAATTCAAGTGCGTGGTATGTAACACAGTACCTAATATTGGCATAAGGATGTTGAATTCTAATTCATTTATGACACATATTCTGTATTTAACAAAAATATCAGTGTCCTTGTTTCAACGAAGCAAATGCTCTAAGAACCAACACCATGATTCCTCATTCTCTCCTTCAAATATACAAACAACCAATGTAAAGTTCATTATCAGCATCGATAAAGACAGTTGATAGGGTACATTTACTATATGAGCCTTTCAAGTGTGCCTGTTCTAGCCCAAAGAAAAGTCTACAACCATTTAGAAAAAACAACTTTATGGACTAGAAAACTGACAAACATTCTCTGGAACTTTGTACCAATAGGTTTAACCTTAATGTATTCCTTAAAGTTCCTAAGTTGCAAGACACTGGCATAACTATATAGTTTGTGATAACTGATAACTAACATCATGTCATGTCCTAGTAATGATGTTGTCTTGTTTTCAGCTCTGTAAACCATATTAGTATAACAATCTCTTCCTGTTTTTTTTTCTTAATAGCCTATTCTAAAATTGACACATCAACCTTAGGATTATCGTCTACCTTAAATCTGGTTGACCGGATTCAAAGCGGTCAACTAGTTTTTGTGTTTTTCAAACTCTTATTTTGGGCATAACGACTATATTTTGCACTATCCCCCATTCGCTAGCCATGACCCGAGTATTGGGTTGATTTTTCTAGCCAAATTTCGATTGATTCTAGTGTCCAAAATTCAATTCGACACCATCCCTTGAATCACCGACCTCCACTCTACAAAAACCCTTTAACCTCGGCACTTGATAGCCTCTCGTTCTCCGGTGATCAGGTTAGGCGTTTTGTGAATAGTTTAAAATGGTAATCCGGACTAGATAGGGCGCCGATCACTGGTCCGGTTTGGTCCAGTTTTCAGAACAGTGGCTAAAACAATAAACCTTGGGGGTCAACGTCTTTTTAACTCAAAAATTTAAGTAATAACATATTTTGTTCTGTTTGTCTCTTGAATCTTGTTTTTTTTGAAGAATTTGGTTAGTTTTACCCTCATGAAGACATTAAAAGGGAACAATATAATCTCAAAATTACAACATACTGTATATATTAGTAAACCAATTAGCTTGCTTGAAAAATCTGGAAAGGAGTTGGGCTTCTCTTTTCTTGAAGAAAATATAGAGGAGAGGCTGATCAGATGGGGCTGCAATGTCTTGAAGGGCCAATCGTTGGTGAAAATAGATAGAGTCATGGTGAGCCCAAAATGATTATGGGTTGGACATAGAGAGGCCAAAGTCCAATTAAATAATTAAGCTTGCTTTATCTATTGCAAATTAAGCATATGCATTAAAATACAATTGTTGAGGCTGCTTTATCTAATCCATTATTCCTTTTTTTTTTTTTAATCAAAATTTATTCAAGATTAACGTGAAAGAATAATATAGGTACAAACTTCAATCAAAATTGGAAGTGCATACAGTAGGTTGACAAACATCGAATTTATTTAACATACTTCAATATGTGAAAAGAACCCAATATTTTGCAGTAATCCAACAACACTAAGACACAAAATCTAACTTATTAGTTAAATTTTGGTAATCTACAAAATTCGTGGCAGCGGTGAGAAAATTAGTAAAAAAGAGTAGCCATTGTGTAAACTTCAGCGGAGATGATAGTTAATGTATTAGTCTCCTGATGACTAATTAATAACAAAAAAATTTTGAGATTTTAAAAACTCACTCACTAGTGATCAGAGTTAATACATTAATTTGTCATTATGTTTTAGCTATTAAATAAAGAACAAAACAATAATCACTAAAATATATTCACTCTTTCAAAGCTTATTAATGATTTATTAATGGTAGATATTTTTATATCAAAAACTGAGTTTTTAGGTAAAACTAGGTTCTGAAACCCAACTCGGGCTGTCAACGACCAAGGGACCAAGTTTCGATTTGCTTGGTTGACCGATTAAACCGATGGTCTGCCGATGACAGAAGTTTGAAATCTTACAAACACACCCTGAAGAATATGTAGTGTCCCTACATGTTTGAAATCTAGCAAATACACCCTATGATCTAGGGGGGGGATAAACCGGTTAACCGAACTGGTTTATCCAAACCGAAAACCGAACCGGTTTCGATTAAAAATCGAATGTAAACCGAACCGAATTTTTGGTTCGGTTACCGGTTTTCAAATTACCCTTTAATCCTTAAATCTTCATGTTTCATTTAAGTCCCTAAATTCACAATTTTATTATTTTAAGATAATTTCATACTATTGTTCTTCTTTTATTTGTATTATTGTTGTATTCTTTGTATGAAAAATACATAAATTACTTATTTGCAGATATTGAATCCAGAATATGAAATAAAAACATAAAGAATTCATACCATATTGAATAGTCAATATCATTAATAAACTCAATACATAACATAAAATTACAAAGAAAAATTAAAAAAACTAATATAACATAAATCATCTTCATCCCGCAATGTTGGTGTTAGTGAAGTTTCTTGATTCCGCACTCCCCGGATTTGTTAATGGCACACGAAGAAGATCATCACTCTGCAATTAACAACTATAAATGAAAATAATAAAAACATATGAAGTATATTTTCTCTATCCAATTTTTCTTTTCAACTTGATAAAACCCTCTTCCCGCTAATTCCATTTAACCATCCAAAAATGCTTCACCCAAAGTCCAAAATCATAACATTCATAGCCCCCTTATGGCTTACACTCATCCATTTATCCACATTATCAACATTTGACCTTCAAATCTACTAAGATACCAAACAAACGCAAAATAGCACCCATCACTAAACATTAAAAAAACAAAAACCAACAAACGCTTTCTTGCACTCCATCCAAATACAATTTCCACTCCAGTACTTCACAAACAAAACCAAAATAAATAAAGAAACACAAACATGATCTAATAAACCCAAAAACTACCTTAAAGCAACAGAAACAGAAAAAGAAACACAAAATCACCACAAAAAATAAAATTTAAAGATAAAAAACTAAAAATAGCAAACTAATGTAAATTATTACACATTACTCAATTGTCAAAACTCATTAATGTCACACCAGCCTTCTGCCGGCTTGCCCGGCGGGCCTAGGCCAGACCGAGTGTGAATTCTAGGTACTGTCCCCCCCCCCCCTTAAGGGATTTCTTTCGCCTCCCCACCACTCGAACCAAGACTAAGGGCTATAGGCATTTGGGAGCATGGTGAGTACCATCAGGCTAGCTGGGCTGATGGTACTCATGGTGCTCCATTTGCCTATAGCCCCTTGGGCATGGGTTCGAGCTATGGGGAGGCAAAGAAATCCCTAATGGAGGGACAATACTGATTAGAATTCACACTCGGGTCTGGGCTAGACTTTAAATGTCACACCCAGCCTTCTGCCGGCTTGCCCGGAGGGCCTAGGCCCAGACCGAGTGTGAATTCTACTCAGTATGTCCCCCCCCCCCCCCTTAAGGATTTCTTCGCCTCCCCCATGGCTCGAACCATGCCCAAAGGGTTATAGGCAAATGGGAAGCACCATGAGTCCATCAGGCCAGCTAGCCTGATGGTACTCATGGTGTCCCATTTGCTATAACCCCTTGGGCATGGGTTCGAGCCATGGGGGAGGCAAAGAAATCCCTAAAGGGGGGGGGGGGGGGGGAGACAATAACGAGTGAATTCACACTGGGTCTGGGCCGCCTGGCAAGCTGGCAGAAGGCTAGGTGGTGACATTTAAAACCCTCGTGGGGAGGTACGTCTCGTGCAATCTAAAAAATTGGATAATAGAAAAATAGTATCAATTGTATGTAAGGACAATACCCTACTCGATCCCCCTCGGGGGGGGACTAGATTGACTTTCCTCTCACATCGGCGAGGCCTTTCCTCTCAAGTGGCGAGGCCTAGGTACACCGTCCGGTTATGGATCTATCTAATTCTGAGAAGGACGTTTCCCCCCTAAATCCCCCTCGGGGGACTTTTTTAATAATTAGATTATTACCAGTGGAAAAAACTCATATAATGACCATTGAAACTTCAGGGGATGTAAGTCCATTTTCGAATGGCAAGGTGATGACAGGAAAATCTGTATGCGTAGTAGGTTCAGGATCTTTTCACTCTAATCCCATACTTAGGGGCCAATGAATAGATCTGGTACTCATGGTGCTTCCTATTTGCCTATAGTCCCTTGGGCATGAGTTCGAGCCATGGGGGAGGCGAAGAAATCCCTTAAAGGGGGGGGGGGGGGGGGACGATACTGAGTAGAAATTACACTCAGGTCTGGGTAGGCCCGCGGGCAAGCGGCAGAAGGCTGGGTGTGACAATTAATAAGCTTATAGTTAGCAACTCTCCAAAAATTTAAAACAAAACATATGATGTGATAACTTAATGATAATATACCTCATATATTGGAAATTTGGAATACCCTTCAATCATCAAGTGAGTTATAATCTTTTCACTCCCGAAGAGAAAACCTTACACAAAGTTGGACAAACAAGTTAGCTAGAATATAAACATGAAGAAAATATTAATTATAATTGAAAGTTAACAAAAATTGTCAACTGACTCAAGTCGAGAAATTCCTCCAAGCTTTCCTCAATGGTCAATAGACCATGCGTATTCCTAATCCAATCCTGTGTAACAGATAAGAGTCTCTACCGTCTTAGTAGTAAGGGAGCTACGAAATGGATCTAATACACGACCCTGTACATAAAATCCGATTCAGATGCATCCGTTGAAATAGGCATAGCCAACACATCTCGTGCCATCATAGAGAGTACAACATATTTGTTGTAATTGTCTTCCACCAATTCAAGATATCAAAAGTGTTGTCGTCGTCATCCTCACAATCATCCGCTAAATACTATCCAACTCCGTTCTATGCTGAACAGCTTTCTTTGCAGCCTTTTTCTCCTTATACATAACCTATGAAGTCCTCATTAGCAACATACATTAGCGCATCAACTTTAATTGAAACTGAGATTTCTCTCTTGACTGCTCATTGTCATCCACCATAAGCAAACTATATGCTCAAATAAAGACAACAAAGGTTTTCACTCTTTTCATCACTTGTCACATAATCAATTGTGCCTAGGACAGTACCTCTACAATGAATAACATAATGTTGATATTATCAACATTTGACCAATACTTATCAAATTTCCCTTTCATCCGTGTAGCCATATTCCGTAAGCCAAGATCAGGACTTTTACACCATGTTGAAATCTTCAACCCAACGCCAAAAATCTCTTGCATATATGCATTACCAGTAATATAAAGAGACCCAGAGACACGTAGAGTAGGATCATAAAATACTTGCAAGAAAGGTAACAAATAGTGAGCATACTCCCAATCAGTACTCATAGGCAAACCTTGTGACCTATCACCACTAGTAAGTTCATCTGCATACTTACTATCTTCCAATGCCAAGACCTCAAAAGCTTTCTAAAATTTTAATGCCACTTCCAACATCAAGTATGTAGAGTTCCACCGGGTTTCTACATCAAGAACCAAATGACTTTTACTTGCAATTTTTTTCTTTCTCCACACACGCCTTAAATCTCTGTAACCTTGTTGGAGAAGACCTTACATACTTCACTGCTGAACGTATTCTAAATATGGAGTCATCCATTTCCTTTAACCCCTCTTTCACAATTAAACTTAAAATATGTGCATAACATCTCATGTGTAGAAAATCACCGTCCAATACACTTCCCTTCCAACTTGCTAGTCTAGTCTTCAGATAGCTTACCCCAACATCATTAGAACTAGCATTATTGTAACAGCTGCTGTAAAATGGTACAATGCATGCATAACAATAATAGAAAATGGGCCCAAAACTTTTCCTTTTTTATTATATGTAATAAGTCTTTTATACACAAAGAGCATTATTTACAAAATGCCATTTAAAAAGACAAAAACAAGGGAAACAGTGTAGCTATTGCTTCTCGCTTGCTGACGCCCCTCCGACTGCATCAACACCTAGATCCTGCATCCACAAAGGAAAATAACGGGGTGAGCACAAAATAATACTCAGTAAGTAAACTCTCTATCTATCTATCCCCATATGTATTTCTCTTAATTCTTTCCTCACACTTTAAACGTCATGACCTCATCTTACCGGAGGTACGGCCGGATGGTGTTCATACAGCACCATCTCACTCTTCATGGCTGTCGGGTGGAGTTCACACAGCACCAACCCGCTCTTAGACTACCGAGTGGGGATCACGAAGCACCTACCCGGTTTTCGTAACTATCGGGCGAAGACCACAAAGAACCTACCCGTTCCTCATGACTTTCGGGTGACGACCACAAATCATTAACCCATTTCTAATAACTATCAGGTGATGATCACAGAGCATCAACCCATTTCTAATAACTGTCGGGTGATGATCACAAAGCATCAACCCATTTCTAATAACTGTCGGGTGATGATCACAAAACATCAACCCATTTCTAATAACTGTTGGGTGATGATCACAAAGCATCAACCCATTTTTAATAACTGTCGGGTGATGATCACAAAGCATCAACCTGTTTCTAATGCTCTTTTCATTCACTCTACCCTTAGAGTAGCTGCATTCACAAAGTTCTCTACTCATTAAGCAAGTGCATACACAAAGTTTTCTACTCTTTCTTAAATCACTTCTCAATGCACAATTAATGCCTATGGATGGTTCATCTCCATGAATGCACTTATGAAATGCCAACATGCAATGTTGCAAGAATTAAGGTTCACTACTCATACTCAAGCCTATATTAGGCATTTCATCAAACAACTCAACTGCATAACAAAACCCTACTATAACAATAATTCAATATCTTTCTCTAACCATCCAAAATGGGAGAAAACTCCCTCACATAGCCATAATTCCTGCCATAGAATAGCACTTCCAAAAATGATTTCTCAATATCCTTCAATTCCATCTCAAACTACATTTCCAACCCATATCTCACTTCTCACAATTGAAGTGTATGAACAACCACAAGCAATAATAATCTCCATTTAAAACTCAATAACATAGCATATAACATGTATATAACATAAATACATAATTGCTATTAAAACTCTAATCAAGAAAATTCTCAAATCTCAACTTGGGTTGGGATTTACTTACCTTGTTATGGAGAGATCTCACTAGCTCTTCCTTTCTCTTGGTTTGCTTGATTTTTTCTCTACTCTTTAAACAAATGAACCAAAAGACCTCAAATATACATAAAATCTCACAAAGCTTCACATCCAAAGCAAGAATCCTTACCTTAGGATGCCTTAGATTGATTTTCTACCCCAAAACACTCCAAAAGCCCTCTAAAAATCCTTGAACAAATGAAAGAGAAATTGAGAGGAAGTAAGAAAGGAGAGCGGTGATGGAGAAGAAGAATGAAGCATTTGCAATGACTTAATTCCTTTTAATGCAATTTATGCACAAGTATTCCCATTTTGCCCTTACTCTTCCTTGGGAATTTCATCTATATCCTTTGATTTATTGCAAACACTCCCCCATATGATCATATTCTCCATGAAAATTCCTTACATTTTACTCCCCACTTTTCCTACTAATTAGGGGTAGAATGGTCAAAATGCCCTTAGGGAAGAAAATATCTAAAACTTAACAAACATTTTGGTCGGCCCGTCGCCGCGGCGAAGAAGCTTCTGTCGTCGCGGCGAAACTGTCCAGCAGCTTCCTCGTGGGCTTCAACACCTATTCGCCGCAGCGAAGATTATTCTTCTCCCCGGCGAAGCCTGGAACACTAAACTTCTTCTATTTTCAACCAATTTCAAAGCAAGTGTTCAACATATTTCTCAATCAAAGGTCAACCAAACAATAATACTAATAAACCAACTCAAATAAGAGCAAAAGAAGAAACATTAGCTACGTACCTCAAGTGGGGCGTTACAATTATCTACTGTGATTGTGAATACCTTATAAATACCCCAATTAAGCAAACATCTCTCAACTACCTTGCCAATCATTATACCTTTATGACTAGTGATTGGACAGAAATTTTAAATTCTTTTCTGTAGTTGCCAATGATCATCAATGAAATGCGCAATAAGGCACATGTAATTAAGGTTCTGAATGCTTGTCCATGTATCAGTCGTCAGACAAACTCTATACGAAAACTTACTGAAAAACTTCTTCAAGTTTTGGCACTCTGCAATATTTATTTTGAAGCAATCTTTAGTCACAGTTCTCTGACAAGGTACTTGAAACCTAGGTTGTTTCACCTTTATCAAGTTGCGGAACACCTCACGCTCCACAAAACTAAAAGGTAGCTCATCAATAATGATCATTTTTGCTATAGCTTCTCTAATCAGATTTGGATCATATTTCCATGACACCAATAAAGATTGTGTAGAGGGAGTAATGTCGCTTGAGAGATCACGTAATCCTTGCCAAAAAATTAGGGTCTTCTGTCTCTTGTCTACCACATTTGGAGGATACTTTTTGCATCTATTTAAGTGGTTACGTAGACAACTCGTACCACTCTTAGTCGGACATGCTAGAACACTCCCAAAACAACTACATGTCGCAGTCAAATCATCCTTATGCTCATAATCATTCTTAACAAAGTGATCCCACACTTGAGAACTATTCTTCCTAGAACTTGTTGCCCTTGCACGTTTAGGGGCTAAAGGAGCTGGTGGCACCATGGAATTTGGAGTTGGAGTTGGAGTTGGAGCTGGAGCTGGAGTTGGAGTTGGAGTTGGAGTTGGAGTTGGAGTTGGAGCTGGAGTTGGAGTTGGAGCTGGAGTTGGAGTTGGAGTTATACTTGTCAGTGTCTCACCAGTACTGTCCGCGGCCGATGACATCTACAATTCATTAAGTAAATAAAACATCCATATAAATCATATTCTTTTATTTATTGACAGTAACTAAAAATAAAAGAGAAAATTTAGGGTATGTAAACAAATTCATAATCGCCCTTGGGCCACTACATTGGGGTGAGATAGGTGAAAGAGATGAGTTGAGTACTGCCCTTGGGCCATAAATAACTCAAAAGATGATCGAGGATGTCAAGTTAATCGGAAACAGAATGAAGCAAGCCCAAGATAGACAGAAAAGTTATGTTGATTTGAAAAGGAAAGATGTTGAGTTTAGAGTGGGTGACAAAGTGTTTTTAAGAGGTCCCCCCTATAAGCGAAGAATGCGCTTCGGAAGCAAAGGGAAGTTAGCACCGAGATTCTTAGGTCCATTTGAAGTATTGCAGCGAGTGGGAAAGGTAGCCTATAGATTGGCACTACCACCTAGTATGGACAAGGTGCATGATGTTTTCCATGTCTCAATGCTTTGGAAGTATGTAAATGATCCTTCCCATATTCTAAGTTTAGAGGACATTGCCTTAGAAAAGAATTTGGTATATGAAGAACGCCCAGTTCAGATCTTAGACCGAAGGATTAAAGAACTTCACAACAAGAGTATTCCGTTGGTGAAAATCCTTTGGAGAAATCACAAAGTGGAAGAGACCACATTGGAGGTAGAACAAGATATGCAGAATCGTTACCCGGAGTTGTTCGTGTGAATTTCGGGGACGAAATTCTTTAAGGAGGAGAGAATTATAACGCCCCACTCGAAGTACATAGCTAATGTCTCTTACTTTACTCTTGTTTGACTTGGAATATTGTTAATATGGTTTGGTTGCCCTGAAATTGTAGAGACTTGGTGGAATTTTGGGGTCACTGTCTTCGCCGGGGCAGAGAAGAATCGTCGCCGCGGTGATGAGGCCCTGCAACCACGGTGTACGTTCTGTGAAGTTTTGCCGAGGCGAAGAACTAGTTTCGCCGCGGCGACAAGCCTAACAAAATGTTTAATGAAGTTTCTAGAATTCTTCCTTTGGAGCACAATGACCATTCTACCCCTAATTAGCAGGAAAAGTGGGGAGTGAAATGCAAGGTAATTGCATGGAGAATAGTTTAATTGGGGGTGTAATTGTAAAGAATTAAAAAGGGCAAAAGTGGAATTCTTAAGAAAGAGTAAGGGTAAAATGGGAAAGGATGGAGAAAATATGAGATAATAAGGGTTTAACTTTAGAAACCCATTCATTCATCTTCTTCTCCACCGCCATTCTCCTTTCCTACTTCCTCTCAATTCCTTTTTCATTAGTTCAAGGTTTTTGAAAGGGCTTTTTAGAGTGATTGGAGTAGAAATCAAGCTAAGTCATCCTAAGGTAAGGATTCTTGCTTTGGATGTAAGGTTTTGTGTATTTTTGTATATTAAAGTTGTACGGTTTTATTGTTTAAAGGGTAGAGAAAGTCAAGCAAACAAAGGAAAATAAATACTAGTGAGAGTTCTTTATCACAAGGTAAGTAAATCCCAACCCAAGTTGAGATTTGAGAATTCTTTTGAGTAGAGATTTAGTAGAAATGATGTGTGCATGTTTTACGTATGTATTTGAGAAATTGAGTAGAGATATATGTCTACTTGTTGAGAATTAAATTGAGATAAGTATTCATGTTGACTTTGTTGGATACTTTCCCTTTATAAGAAGTGTGGATATGTGATGAGTTGAGATGAAGTTAGATGAGAATGAGCATATATTTTTGGGAGTGTTCTTCTATGGTAGCGATTATGCCCATGGAAGGGAGTTTTACTTCCAATTTTGGATGGTTAAAAAGAGAAATAGAGTTGTAGTTAGAGAAGAGTTTTATATGCACATGAGTTGTTTGATGAAATGCCTAAGAGAAGCATGAGAATGAGTTATGAACCTTAATTATTGCAACATTGCATATTGGCATTTCCTAATTGCATTAATGAGCATGAACCATATGCATTAGTTGTGCATTGAGAAAGAACTTGAGAAAAAAGTTGAGAAAGAGTAGAGAATTACTCTACGAGTTAAGCTACATTATGATCAGTAGTTAGAGAAAGAGTAGAGATCTTGTGCACAAGAGTTAAAGAAGAGAATAGAGTAAGTTGTGCGATGGGGAACCCGTGAGTGTGAGTAGAGTCACAAGAATGGGTGCTTTGTGATCCCCAGTTGTACCTCTGGTTAGATGAGGCCGTGACCGTCACGTAGAGTGGAACATGAGATTCCAGCCGTGCCCTCGGTAAGAAAGGGCCGTGACATTTAAGAGATATAGAGAAAGAATGTACACTCACATGGCCAAGGGTTTCGAATCCATGCATGACCAAATCCGATCGGTAGAGAAATGAGCAGAAGTCACGTAGACCGTGCCTCCGGTCAGATGAGGCCGTGACATTCCAATGAGTAAGAATGAGAAACAAAAGGTATAGAAAGAATAGAAAGAGAAAAAGAGTAAAGTCACGAAAAGCGGGTTGAGTTCCCGACCGTGCCTTCGGTAAGATAAGGTCGTGACACACACCAGAGGGTGTATAGCAAAGAATACGAGAAACAGAAACAGAAAGAAAACAGAAATAAGAAAAGACTAGAGTGAGGAAAGAATTAAGAGAAAGTGTTACGGGGATAGACAAGTAGAGGATTTACTTACTGAGCATTAGTTGTGCTCACCCGGTTGGTTCTATGTTTTTGCAGGTTCCAGGTGAGTACGCAGTCGGATGGACATTAGCAGGCGAGGGAGAGTAGTTACACTGTCCACTACATTTTTGAGAACTTTTGTAAATGATACTAAATGTATGTAAAGACTATGTATATTAAATGAAAGAAAACTTTTGGGCCCAACTATTTTTATTAATGTACCTTTATTTTTATTATATGTGTTTTGTTAATACAGTAGTATAAAGCAGTTATTACAAACATCGTCGTGATTGGGTTGATTTTTTTGACAAAATTCGGGCATACTATTTAATCTAACACCACCACCTGAACCACTGGCCTTCATTCTACAAAAACCCTCTAACCTCGGCACTTGATAGACTCTCATTCACCGGTGATCAAGTTAAAGATTTTGTGAATAGTTTAAAATGGTAACCTGGATGGCATAGGGCGCTGATCACCGGACCAGTTTGGTCCAGTTTTAAAAACAGTGGCTAAAACAATAAACCTTGGGGGTCAACGACTTTTTAACTAAAAAATTTAAGTAATAACATATTTTGTTCCGTTTGTCTCTTTGAATCTTGCTTTTTTGAAGAATTGGGTTAGTTTTACCCTCATGAAGACATTAAAGGGAACAATATAATCTCAAAATTACAACATACTGTATATATTTGTAAACCAATTAGCTTACTTAAAAAATTTGGAAAGGAGTTGGGTTTCTCTTTTCTTAAAGAAAATATAGAGGAGGGGCTGGACTGTCAAGATTAGATGCGGCTGCAATGTCTTAAAGGGCCAATCGTTGGTGAAAATAGATGGAGTCATGGTGAGCTTAGAATGATTATGGGTTGGAAATAGAGGGACCGAAGTCCAATTAAATAATTAAGCTTGCAAATTAAGCATGTGCATTAAAATACAATTGTTGAGGCTGCAAGAACATCCCCTCTTGCCACGCTTTCAAAACAATTTTTCCAGCCCAATTCTATGCAATGTAATTCTTATTTTGAGACGACCAAAACCAATCAAAACCTTATCACGCTTTCAAAACAACTTTCACTTTCTGACTTGGGGGAGTTTATTAAAAAGACATTTAGAGTTAAAATTTAATTAAAAGGCTATGTAGTTTGTAAATGTTAACTAAATAGCCTTATTTTTTATTAAGCTTAATTAAATATGACTAGGGGTTAATTAGGATTAATGAATAATTGTGTAATCTTTTAAAAATTATAATATGTCCCTAAAGACTTGAAATTCTTGCAAACAAACCCAAACACATTCTTCTTCTTCCTCCCGCCACGTTAACGCATTCCTCCGCCATTAACATCTTCTCCAACACAGATCCTCCTCCTCCTCCTGACATTTCGTCCAGGTATGTGTATCTCCCTTTCGATTTCATATTTCGATTTACAAAGATTTGAGTTATGATTTTGATTTAGCATGGATTGGGTTTGGGTTATGATTTTGATTTAGTTGTTTAGGTTGTTGGGCTATGTTTGATGTAATGGAAGTTGAAAGTAGTGAAATATGTTGAAAATTTGTTATGGGTATGTGTTCTTGGGTATGATGGATCGATTGTAGGTGGAGATGACTGAAAATGTGTTCTGGGTATGATGGATTGCTTAAGCGATCTGGTGTATCGCTTAAGCGATCTAGTAGGTCTGGTAATGCAGCAAATAGATCGCTTAAGCGATCAGGTATGTGGCATAANAAGTATATATTGCCCATGATCGCTTAAGCGACTAAGTATATCGCCTAAGCGACAAAGGGTTTTTCAAACCGGATCGCTTAAGCGATCGTGCACCTGGGCAGATGTTGATTCTGCCAATCACATGATCGCTTAAGCAATCTATGATCGCTTAATCGACCAAGTGAAAAAGACAAGAATTGCTTAAGCGATATCACGGATCGCTTAAGCGATCATGCACCTAGGTAGATTTAATTCTGCCAATCACATGATCGCTTAATCGACCAAGTGAAAAAAAACAAAAAAAGAAGAATCGCTTAAGCAATATCTACGATCGCTTAAGTGACCCTGTGTAAACGAAGTTCCTTTGACTATTAAACAGATTTTTTGTGCAAATGGTTTTGCACAGTTACAACTCCATACATAAAATTGTTAGTTGTTGGCAATAAAGTATTCTTTATTGAAAGAATCGTACAGAGCTGTAACTGTACAAAACTATCTGCATAAATAATCCGTTCATTAGTCTTTGCAACTTCGTTTACTCCTTAAAATAATAACTCTTTTATAATCAGACCGAGAAGAATCTCAAAAGAGTTTAATATTTATCAATGCTCTAAACATTTCACCATCTTTTTGTTTATCCATATCACAACTGTGAAGCCATTTTGTTGCTCGAACTCTTAACATATAAGGTTTACGATTCGTTCAGCGGACCATAACCGTTATTATATTTATATTAAACATATAGTTCTTTTACGTTAGTATAAAACATAAAAGGTGTAGAATGTTTACGTCTATGCTAAACATATAGGGTTTACGATTCATTGAGTGGAACATTAGGTGATTTCAGATTGCGTAAGCAATCATGTCCTAGGTAAAATCGCTTAAGCAAATATTTTGGGAATAATATTCCCAAAATATTTGTTTGTTTAATTTTTAGTAAATATTAGTTTATATTTTTTATTACTTTTAGACCCCTTAAGTTTATTAATATCAAATATGGACAGGAAAAATTTTAAAATTTAACAAATACACCCCCACCTACCCACGGTGCCAGATTCTGACCACCACCACTAGAATCTTATCGAAAAAGGGTGTTACAATGCATAGCGGTCGGATCTGGCAGATAGGGCGTCGATATGGCCTATTCCGGCTAGATCGACCACAGATGTGGCCGAAAAAGGCCTGATCACAGCCAGATCTGGCCGTCGACGGACGGAAAAGTCCATATCTGGTCGTCTGCGATGGCCAAATATATGGTTGTCGTTGTCGGTCAACGATGCCTAAGATTTGGCCGTCGTTGACCGTCAACGTCGGCCATTTCTTTGAAAGTCGATGACGGCCAGATGTGGCCTTTTCCGGTTAGATCCACAGTGGATCTGGCCGAAAAAGGTCACATCTATGAATTACCAGCCATTTTTGGTCGTTTGTAGCTGTCGGTGGTAGCCGAAANCTATGGTCGTCTATGCAGGTTCAAAGGGGGAAATTGGAGGTAGTAGTGAATCAGCTCATGTTTTTACGGATGGATTGGAGTTGTGCATAGGGTATTTATTTGACAACAAAGAGGAAGTGGTGAGGAAGCTAAAACTTGTTGCCGCGAGAGGTAATTTTGAGTTCATCACCAAAAAGTCAAATTCATTGGCTGTGACGGTTGCATTTCGTGACCCAAAGTGCAAGTGGCGGGTTTATTGTAGAAGGTTGGTGGAGTCAGAAAAATTTATTCTTAGCACATATACCCGTGAGCACACATGTGGTTTGGGACATATTTTAGGTGAGCATCGACAAGCATCCGCTGATGTTGTTGGACAGTTTGTCAAAAGTTGGTTCATTGAAGGGAAAGGTCCATCTTCTAAAGACATTCAGAGACTTGTGTGCACAGAGTTTGGATGTGCTGTTAGTTACTGGAAATGCTGGAAAGGGAGACAACATGCACAAGATTTTGTGACGGCACGCCGAAGCATGGGTACGCAGTATTAGAAGCTTACCGTTATATGCTTGAGTTGACAAACCAAGGTAGCAAGACGGCTTTGAAGTGAGACAGGAATATGATGTTTAACTATTTTTTTGTTGCTTACGGTTTTGCTATAAGGGGTTTTGTAAACATGAGAAAGGTGTTGGCTGTTGATGGTTGCTTTTTGACGGGAAAGTATGGAGGTACATTGTTGGTGGCCAATGCACAGGACAGCGAGAATCACACATATCCTGTTGCATGGTGTGTGGTTGACTCTGAGAATGACCAGTCATGGACTTGGTTTTTTCAACAATTACATATGATAGTGTCTGACAGTGATGAGTTGTGCATAATATCTGATAGGCATAACTCTATAAAGAAGGAGATTGCCACTATTTACCGTCAAACACATCACAGATTCTGTATGAGACACCTTGGTGAGAACATAAAACAAAAGTTTAAGTGTGCTGGCCTCCTTCAGACATACTACATGGCAGCAAAAGCTTATTGGGTTGATGAGTTCGAGAAGCACTTCCAGCAAATCCGAATCAAGGATAATAAAGTTGCTAAGTATCTTGAGCATGATGTTGGTTTCGAGCGATGAAGTAGAGCTTACTTTCCTAGAAGAAGGTTTGATGTCATAACCACAAATATAGCGGAGTCTATAAATTCGAAGTTGTTAATAGAAAGAGAGTTTCCAATAGGTGCAATTTTTGATGTAATCCAGAGGACATTGTCACGGTGGTTCCATGAGCATCATACGGAGTCAGATAATTTTACTACAACCCTTGTTCCGTCAGCTAAAAAAATATTGCAAGAACATATGGAATTGTCAAATGCACTATTTACCTATCCTCTTAATGCTCAAGAGTTCACTGTGCGCGGCTATGGTACGAATGCCTTGGTTAACCTTGTTAGTAAAACTTGCAGCTGTAAAGTGCTTGACATTCAATGTTTACCTTGTCCTTATGCACCAGCAGCACTGAAACACCAACGGAAGCCGGATTTTGGTTCAAGAAGTTACATGGAACTTTGCTCCCCTCTCTATATGGCAGATCACTACATGCTAGCTTATTCAGAAACAATATATCCAGTGCCTCCAGAAGAGCAGTGGGTAGTGTTGCCAGAGTTGGCTGACATTATCATCCATCTGCCATTCAAGAAGACAGCAAAGGGGAGAAAAAAAGTTAAGCGTATTCCATCAGCCTCTGAGGTTCCCCAGAAGATAAATAAGTGCTCAAATTGCAATCAACCTGGCCACCAGATCTAGAAGTAATAGCATGCAGATCCAGAAATTTAGGTTTGAAGAAGGATAAAATTCAGGGAGTTGCCAAGGCCAACCATTGATGAGTTATTGTTTTCAATTATTGATGTTTTAAATTGTATTGTTACCTTTAATAAATCATTCTTTATATTTAGTATTCTTGTTACATGTCCTAAATATTTGTTGGTGATTTTAGTTTGCAATTAGGTTGTCAAATTGAGGAGAAATTATGAAATTAATACGTGTTGGTAATTTTAGTTTGTCAAAATTCAGGAGAAAAGCTGGAAAAGTATATATTGCCCATGATCACTTAAGCGACTAAGTATATTGCCTAAGCGACCAAGGGTTTTTCAAACCGGATCGCTTAAGCGATCGTGCACCTGGGCTGATATTAATTCTGCCCTTCACATGATCGCTTAAGCAATCTATGATCGCTTAATTGACCAAGTGAAAAAGACAAGAATTGCTTAAGCGATATCACGGATCGCTTAAGCGATCATGCACCTGGGTAGATTTAATTCTGCCAATCACATGATCGCTTAATCGACCAAGTGAAAAAAAAGAATCGTTTAAGCGATATCTACGATCGCTTAAGTGACCCTGTGTAAACGAAGTTCCTTTGACTATTAAACAAATTTTTTGTGCAAATGGTTTTGCACAGTTACAACTCCATACATAAAATTGTTAGTTGTTGGCAATAAAGTATTCTTTGTTGAAAGAATCGTACGGAGCTGTAACTATACAAAACTGTCTGCACAAACAATTCATTGATTAGTCTTTACAACTTCGTTTACTCTTTAAAATAATAACTCTTTTAAAATCAGACCGAGAAGAATCTCAAAAGAGTTTAATATTTATCAATGCTCTAAACATTTCACCATCTTTTTGTTTATCCATATCACAACTGTGAAGCCATTTTATTGCTCGAACTCTTAACATATAGGGTTTACGATTCGTTCAGTGGACCATAACCGTTATTATATTTATATTAAACATATAGTTCTTTTATGTTAGTATAAAACATAAAAGGTGTAGAATGTTTACATCTATGCTAAACATATAGGGTTTACGATTCGTTCAGTGGACTATGACCGTTATTATATTTATATTAAACATATAGTTCTTTTACGTCAGTATGAAACATATAAAGTGTAGAATGTTTATGTCTATGCTAAACATATAGGGTTTACGATTCGTTGAGTGGAACATTAGGTGATTTCAGATCGCGTAAGCAATCATGTCCCAGGCAGAATCGCTTAAGCAAATATTTAGTAAATATTAGTTTATCTTTTTTATTACTTTTAGACCCCTTAAGTTTATTAATATCAAAATATGGATAGGAAAAATTTTAAAATTTAACAAATACACCCCCACCTACCCAAGGTGCCAGATTCCAGCCACCACCAATAGAATCTTATCGGGAAAGGGTGTTACAACGCATAACGGTCAGATCTAGCGGATAGGGCGTCGATATGGCCTATTTCGGCCAGATCGACCACACATGTGGCTGAAAAAGGCCTGATCACGACCAGATCTGCCGTCGACAGACGGAAAAGTCCACATCTGGTCGTCTGTGATGGCCAAATATATGGCCGTCGTTGTCGGTCAACAATGCCTAAGATTTGGCTGTCGTTGACATTTCTTTGAAAGTCGATGACGGCCAGATGTGGCCTTTTCCAGTTAGATCCACCATGGATCTAGCCAAAAAATGTCACATCTATGAATTACCGGCCATTTTTGGTCGTTTGTAGCTATCGGTGGTAGCCAGAATCTGGGAAGTTGGATGGGTAGGGGTGTTTTTGTTAATTTTTAAACTTTTTCAGGCGGTATTAATGAAATTAATTCACTTAATGGGTCTAAAATTAATTAAAAAAATACTAATATTTCCTAAATAATTAAACAAAGAAATATTTTGGGAATAGGATTTATAATATTTATAGGAATATTCAACCAAATGCACTCTTTTTGTTCTGAACAAAGAAGAAGAACATATGTTCACTAAGATTTCATGGTTACCTTATAAATATAATAACGGTCATGGTCCACTGAACGAATTGTAAATCCTATATGTTTAGCATAGACGTAAACATTCTACACCTTATATGTTTCATACTGACGTAAAAGAACTATATGTTTAATATAAATATAATAACGGTCATGGTCNAACTCTTAACATATAGGGTTTACGATTCGTTCAGTGGACCATAATTGTTATTATATTTATATTAAACATATAATTTTTTTACGTCAGAATAAAACATAAAAGGTGTAGAATGTTTACGTCTATACTAAACATATAGGGTTTACGATTCGTTGAGTGGAACATTAGGCGATTTCAGATTGCGTAAGCAATCATGTCCTAGGCAGAATCGCTTAAGCAAATATTTTGGGAATATTTTATAATATTCCTAAAATATTTGTTTGTTTAATTATTTAGTAAATATTAGTTTATATTTTTTATTACTTTAAGACCCCTTAAGTTTATTAATATCAAAATATGGATAGGAAAAATTTTAAAATTTAACAAATACACCCCCACCTACCCACGGTGCCAGATTCCAGCCACTGTCGCCAGAATCTTACCGAGAAAGGGCGTTACAACGCACAGCGGTCGGATCTAGTGGATAGGGCATCGATATGGCCTATTCTGACCAGATCAACCATAGATGTGGCAGGAAAAGGCCTGATCACGGCCAGATCTGGCCGTTGACGGATGAAAAAGGTCCATATCTAGTCATCTACGATGGCCAAATATATGGCCGTCGTTGACCGTCAACGTTGGCCATTTCTTTGAAAGTCGATGACGGCCAGATGTGGCCTTTTCCGATCAGATCCATAGTGGATCTGGTCGGAAAAGGTCACATTTGTGAATTACCGGCCATTTTCGGTCGTTTGTAGCTGTCGGTGGTAGCCGAAATCTGGGAAGTTGGGAGGGTGGGGGTGTTTTTGTTAATTTTTAAACTTTTTTAGGCGGTATTAATGAAATTAATTCACTTAATGGTCTAAAATTAATTAAAAAATACTAATATTTCCTAAATAACTAAACAAAGAAATATTTTGGGAATAGGATTTGTAATATTTATAGGAATATTCAACCAAACGCATTCTTTATGTTCTGAACAAAGAAGAAGAACATATGTTCATTAAGATTCCATGGTTACCTTATAAATATAATAACGGTCATGGTCCACTGAACGAATCGTAAACCCTATATGTTTAGCATAGCGTTAATTGCTTAACCGATGCTCTGAAATACAATAAATAATATCTGAAAACATAGGATCGCTTAAGCGATCCTCTGTATTTACACAGTCGCTTGAGAGATCCGTTTGTATCGCTTAAGTGATTCTTTGCTTTTACTTTGGTCGCTTAAGCGATCCGTCTGTATCGCTTAAGTGATTCTTTGCTTTTACTCCTGGTCGCTCAAGCGATCGGTAATCGCTTAAGCAATCTAGTCCGCGGCAGAAGCCTAGATCTATGATCGTTTAAGCGATCCATTTGTATCGCTTAAGAGATTTTTGTAAAAGACTCTTGGTCACTTAAGCGATCTTGTCCGAGGCAAAATGAATCTTCCCAGATCTATGATCGCTTAAACGATCCATTTGTATTGCTTAAGCAATTTTCGTAAAAGACTCTTGGTCGCTTAAGCGATTTGAGATCGTTTAAGCGATCTTGTCTGAGGCAGAATGAATATCTGCCCAGATCTATGATCGTTTAAGCAATCTTATGTATCGCTTAAGCGATTCTTCCTAAAAGAGTCTTTGTCGCTTAAGCGATTCGAGATCGTTTAAGTGATATTTTCTGAGGCAGAAGGAACATCTACCTAGATGGGTAATCGTTTAAGCAATCTTATGTATCACTTAAGCGATGCTTCGTAATAGACTCTTGGTCGCTTAAGCGATTTGAGATCACTTAAGCGATCATTTCTGGAAAAGTCTTGGTTGTTTAAGAGATATATGTGGTCGGTCATATACGTAATTGTTTGGTACCATGCCTGTCATTAAGTTAATTAATTTCGAAATGACTGTGATTGGGAAACATTTGTACATCACTCATTTCCCTCCCAAATCTAAAAAGAATTTGTATCGCAAAATTAAGTAATTCATATCAATCTAATTCATCACAAATCAAAATATAAGAGACAACAATGTAACATGTTTATCGAAACACAAAATAAAAAATAGGCATGGGATGCTGCAAATATCAAAATATTTGGACAAACTAACCATTAGCCCCAACTGTGGTGAATCAAATAATCACACCAGTACATCAAACGTTGTAGTGATACACAAAATGAAACAAAACACTAAAAAACCATTATCCAACTTGGGTGAAGCAAATGATCACACCATACATAGTAAATTCAAACTGCTAATGATATATCTTATATGGACAAACAAAAATATCTCCCAAATGTCAGATCCAATTCTTTACAATGATTCTACAGGCACAACGCTTTTGGCTACTGCAAGAAGAGCCACAGCACAATGATCTGGACTTGAGAATTTCTTATACACTGCTTTAATTTACTTATGCCAAAGAGTTTAAAGTCACTAACACCTTTGCACAATGCCTTTATTGCAGATGCCTCCTCCTGCCAACCAACCTTTGAGAAGTTTTCAAATTTTGTTTGCCAACAACCTGTCTGAGATCAATGTTTGGTACCATGCCTTCCCAGCAGCCTTTATTGTAGATGTCTCCTCTTACCAACCAGCCTTTGAGAAGTTTCATCTCATTGTTTGCCAGGAACCTGCAAAATTATCTGGCACACACCTACAGACACGTCAACTTTTGTAAATTAAAAAAAACATATAAAAAAGTTACAGAGTGGGTAGGTGAGAAGTTCACTCAGTCCGTCTCTTTCGGTAAAGCTCCATATAAGCATGACACCTGCAACATCAGCACTATAACCCAAGTATCAATGTCGACATCACATAAACTACAAAATTCAAAGTCCAACTTTCATACCTTTTGATTGGGTTCTGGTTACTCAAAACGGATCCACCTGCCCATGGAAGCAGTCGACAGCCCAGCGCTCTTGACAGTCTCTCATTATTTCGTCATTCAAGCCATCCATCGGGTGTTGGTCATGTCGAACTGAATAAATTTAAGGGTATATACCCCACATTCAGCACTACAATAGGAAGAAAACATTAGCATTAGAATAAACTTATAGAACAATTGTATTATGTAAGTTAGTTTTATACAAAATTTACCTTGACTCATTTATTGGGATGGTGGAGCGGTTAAGTGGCCACTTTCCAGTTAGTACTTGATCACCCAAGTGCCCAAACATCCCGATATCACGCAACAGCCGTGGGAACAACCTGGACAATGGCTCCAACTCGACCTCCAACTGCTTGTCTCGACAAATAGTTGGGTTGCAGTCAAGGATCTTCAGCAACCCCTTCCCTAGATACGCGACGACTACTATCCAGTGCATCTGTTTGACGAGGATGATGCAATAGACTCTTTTAACAACGGCCTAACCGTGGCCATATTTGGGCTTTTCCCCCCGTACATACTGCATAATCCTGTCATCAAACTTGAAATCATCAGGGATGCAATTCAACTGTTCTGGGGCCAATCTTTTTCGCTTTGCTGCTCCTTTTGCTGCACCTCTAGCAACGATATTTTTAATTAAAGTGCGATATGTCGAAACAAGCGTTTGGCCAAACACCACATCGGTGATGGCACAATGGGATACAATAGATCACCATCACTAGTTTGTCGTAGCCTCATCAGTACCAATATCTTATCGATCTGCTACATCAAATAAAAACAACAAGATAAGTATGGAAAACATAGGCAAAAATAAGGAAAATTAAGCGAAAATAACTCACCGAGTCCTCAAGCCACGGCCCATCGTCAACAACTTTTCAAACCATTCCCAAGGATAATCCCCTGTCTTACACTTTATATGGGCATTACTTCCTGATTCATTGTAATAGGCATAAAAAAGTTTTTTCTTTTCCTCTATTGGCCTATACAAATCAACATTTGAGTCCATTTTCGCTTGCCCACTTCCTCCCCCTTCCTCCATTTTTACATCCACTCTTCCTTCACCTCTCACCTAGCCCTCCTCCATTATCACTGCCCCACTTCCTCCACCAACCTCCTTAACCTCCTCAATTTTTGGTTCTTCCTCCATTTGTTTCTTAATTTTCCTCTTCTTTACTTATGTCACTGCCATGTAAGGCGATTTGACAAACTTGCTCTTTCGGTTCTCTCTTTTCAACCCAATTTGCACTTCAACCGCCTTTAATTCTCTACCAACTTTCTCCTCCACTGTACCAACTTTCTCTGCCAGCTTATCCACTTTCTCCTCCACCCTTTTCATGTGCTCTTCCATCTTGTCAAACCTGTCATAAACGCCTGTTGTAAAACTCTCAAACAGGCTGTTTATGAGGTCAACCACCTCATTCTCCCGACGCCGATGTCTCAGCAAAGTGGTACTTGTTGTACCAGTTTGCTGAGGCATACGAACCTCTTCCTCCCTCTTCCCCTCCTCCTCCTTGGGCCTCCCCCCGATTGGAGCTTCATCATCCTTGGTATCAACCACGTTGTCAAGCAGTGACCCTGCAACTGCCGTCACATGCGTGACCCCTTTTAGGTCTCGCATCAAGTAGTCTATCCGTTCATCCCTTTCACCTTCCAGTGCTTTGAAAGATGTGACATAGTCCTCTTCCGCTTCATCCCCAGTAGTGATGAGAAAGGGTTGGATGACTCCCTACAATAAGAAACAAAATCAATCAGATTGAAGAGACATTTTAAAGCAATTGCATATTCAAAAGCTTAATCCTTTAATCTTACCCTACCCGCTTCAATCTCCATGTGTATTTGGTCGTGATCCCAATGGATACATCTCTCCACATGCCACTGCAACATCCTAGGAAATTACTATTGCACATCTAAACTGTTGCTCCTCCCCCCCGCCTTAGCGAAGACAGGGATGGCCTTATACATCCAAGCCTACATTGTAAAAAAATAGTCCATATCATAATTCAAACACATATATTACAAAAAATATAACAAAAAGCTATTAATATTTACCTGCATTGCCCATGGGAAGCCAAACAAATTGTACGTGCTTCGTTTATCCTTCCCGACCCATTAGGACTACTTTAACGCCATGTCTGGTTTTTTTAGGCTGTTGATGGTTCACTCAAATGATATCCGTTCCCACGGATAAGAATTAAAGAACTCCAAGTTAGTTACAGACAACAACCAATCTTTCTCAACAACTTTTGTTGAGTCACCAGCCAAAAAGATCAAATGTAAAAACAATACCAAGCACACTTTTATCTTCTCTCCATCATTAAACCGAACTGTTTGTAGCCTCTTCTCTAAAACCTATTCTGTAATAGACTTTGCCCCCTGCAAAACCTTCTTACAAAACCTTATGGCTCTCAGACTCTTCCTTATTGCGTCTGCCTCTGCCTTATCTGGCACTTCCCCACATCGTAAGCCCGTCACCAACGCATATTCCATCATCCCAAAACATAGTGGCTTTCCGTCCACCACGAACCACATTTCTTTTTTTTTATTGCATTTTACTGAGTTCAGCAACATGTAATGCACTCCCTGCACCCATAACGCCTTTTTCCAATTTGTTCCGATTCTTAAAAACTGACCAAAACAAGTATCTTCGAAATCTCTTGTACCATGCCTCATTCCAGCTAAAATCTCCTTTATTCTATCAAAAACATCCCAACTCGACCTGACCGTCACCCTTGCAGGGAAGTAGGGTACTTTATTGCTTACAAGCTCCAACTTGTAGTCTCTATAGTTTACAGTCTGCACAATCTGCACAATCGATATAAACAAAATGTCAGCAACAAAAATAAACCAAAACAACTAATAAAGAAAATATCAACAAAAAAAAATGACCTCTGCGGTCGCTTAAGCGATTTTGGATCACTTAAGAGATCTTGACTTTGCCTCGTACAAGATCTCTTAAGCGATCTGAAATCGCTTAAGCGACCAAGAGTAAACTGAAAGAATCTCTTAAGCGATACAAAAGATCGCTTAAGTGATCTTATATCTAAGATGATTTTGCCTTGGACAAGATCGCTTAAGCGATTTGAAATCGCTTAAACGACTAAGAGGAAACTGAATCAATCGCTTAAGCGATCTTAGATCTGGGCAAATGATTCTACCCAGATCTAAGATTGCTTAAGCAATCCTTTGTATCGCTTAAGCGGCCATGAGTAAAAGAGATTAATCGCTCAAGAGATATAAATGGTCGCTTAAGCGACAGTACAGAGCAATACTCCCAAAACAAATACGTACCCTTTCTTTGCCGGCCTCCTCATAGACTGCATTCTCGTCGGCTTCATCCTCGTTGCCTGAATCCTCGGAAGACTCCTCCTGGCCTTAATTCTCGCTGGACTTCTCCTCCTTGCCTGTATTCTCGCCTGACTCCTCCTCTTCAGAACTGTTTTGCATTCTTCTCTCTCTTGTTGTGCCGCCGTCGTCTCCTCTGCCTATGGACCACCTTCACTGATCGGATGATCCACCGGAGCAGCCATTAAACTTCTTGCGCCACCAGAATCTAGGATTCGAAGTGGCGTTGGGTTTTTCTCCTCATTGTGAGTGTCAGCCATGGTTTTGGATTGAATTTGGTGTCAAAATTTGCAGTTTCAATCGAAAATGTGGGCTGTATCGTTGGAAATCACATAGATTCTGTTTAGGGTTCAAGAAATCGATCGAAAATGTGACTTATCGTTAGAAATCGCAACTGTATTATGTTTAGGGTTCAAGAAATTGATTTTAGAATTGAATATGGTGTGGAAATTTGCAGGTTCGATTGGAAATCGTAGTGCCTCCCTTTGGTTCAAGAAATCGTTTTTTGCCCTAATGAATATGTGGGGCTTGTTTTGTAAATTTCAAATTTTAAAAACTTTCATTATCACATATGTTTTAATCTTTTCATTTTAACCCATTTTACGTGTTTAATTAATCCTAACTATGTTACGTTATCTTCCCTAAATTAAAAAGAAAAATGAAAAACATTTTCAAGGCCATTTTCTTAAATCGAAACTTGGGATGGCCAGGCAGCTAAATTTTCTCCACTTTCTGGGTATAAATTCCCCACAATGTGAAACTCAACAAAATTCAGAAGTTTACCCCTCTCTACTCTTAACGGCTACATTTCTTTCTCCTCTCCTCTTCTTGTCTCCAATGCCCTCGATCTCAGTAATCTTGCCCAAATTAACAAACCTTACTCTCTCTTCTCTCTTCTCTCTTCTCTCTTCTCTCTTTGTAGTTTACTGATCGGAATAAACCACTTCATGCAGCCAAGAAACACAATCTTCAGAGAGACCCACTCAAGTGAGTCGCCATCTCCAAACCCTAATTCAAAATTAAAGTCATTGTAGAAGCAAAAAGACGAACTCACTTCTTCCGCCTTCTCCGGCATCTTCCAAGATTAAGAGTCCGCTTCCCCCACGCCCGTCCAACCCACTGAAGCGCAAGCTCGCCACTCATACACATCCCGAGAACGTAATGGTTGTCGGGTGTTCAAGTAATTGTTTCCATCTTCTTCTTTTCAGTGGTTCTTTGATATTATGTTTTTTGTATTTTGACAGAATTTGGGGAAAAAAGTGACTCAAGCTTGAGAAAATGTAAATTTTACAGCTTCTGTTTTTTTACTGAGTGGAAAAGTGAGAAATTGTTAAGTTTCTTTCTTTTGTTTTGTATTAGAAGAGAGAGAGAAATGTCGTTGTTCTTTTCTTTAGGTTTTGTGACTAGATAGTAACCCTTTTGCTCTTGTGAAATTTAATGTTGCATGTCCTAATATATCCACATATTATTGCAGATTTACAATGAACAAATCATTTTGTGATTAGACAGTATCCCTTTTGCTCTTGTGAAATTTAATGTTGCATGTCCTAATATATCCACATATTATTGCAGATTTACAATGAACAAATCACAGATTTGTTGGATCCAAGCCAAAGAAATCTTCAGGTAATAGAAGCACCCACATCCGATAAAAGACCTACATAAATTCAGTTTTCCTTGACCCTGTTTTGCTTCTCTTTCTAGATAAGAGAAGATGTCAAATCTGGTGTTTATGTTGAAAATTTGACAGAGGAGTATATATGCACAATGAAGGATGTTACACAACTACTGATAAAGGTTTGCTTCATTTTTTCTTCTTGGAATGCATAGTGAGGATGCTTAAGATGGGTTCCTAGCATTTGAGACTTTCTAGAGAATGCCTATAAAAGAAATGTTGTACGATTCCTTGGCTCGTACGAACGTGTATATATTCATTTTCCTTGTCGTTATAGTGTTTCTTTGCTTGACAATTTAATCCATGTTACATTGACTATGACCTAATAGGTATACCCAACATATAGGAATCTTTCCTGGTGCTTGAATTTATTTTAAGGGTTTGCTGCATGTAATGCTTGGCAACTCTATATGTTTTTCTTTTTCTTTTTTCTACATGTGAATAGAGTACACTACAAATTTATTAAGTGTTTGAACATAAAAGAAGTAGGTGTTTTTGGCGAATACAGTACCATGGTTTAGGAAATAGAAAGTTAAAGATATGGCAGTAACAAAAATAAGTTTCTTTTTGGATGACAAAGAAGGAAGTAAATATAAGAATATGTATCAAATGTACACATTGGTGATTCTTATACATAGGAAATCGTTCATGTTCTTCTATGATTTTGAATCTTCTCCTTGTATCCTAGTTCCCAAATGACTCAAAAGGAAACAAAGAACTGACCAGACAAAAGAGTTAAGGTGACTTGAGAGTTTTTTTTAATTTTTCTTTCAGTTCATATATAATAGTGAAGGATTTATATGGAAGTCTAAACTTTTCTAAATAATCAATAAATAAATTGTAATAAAGATTGACAAAACATTAAATGTTTTACTGAAATTGTTTTTTACCAGAAGTATGCCGGTCTTACTTCTTTACAGGGGATATATAATAGTGAAAGATTTATATGGAAGTCTAAGCTTTTCCGAATAATCAATAAATAAATTGTAATAAAGATTGAACAAACACTAAATGTTTTACTAAAATTGTTTTTTTACCAGAAGTATACTAGTTTTACTTCTTTAAGGGGATTCAAATTGATGTATATTTGCTTACCGGACTGAAGCATTTTAAGGATTATTGCTAATGGTGTAAGGCTTTACCTTAAGTTCTCACCTCATATCTCGAGTTTAGCTAATTGATGAGGTTCATGTAGAGAATTGTCATCCATGAAATTCTTTTTGTTTTGTTTTTATCTACAACTTATAGATCATAGTTAGTAGTTATTTTGGGGAAAATAAATTGGATTATTCACTTGTAACATTCCTGTCTCCCCTCAATATCTGATTTTAATATGTTTGATTTGTTAATTTTTCTTGCATTAAATTTATGATCAGTGTTTTTATGATTCAGGGATTGTCAAACAGGCGGACAGGTGCAACTAGTATAAATGCAGAAAGCTCACGCTCACATAGTGTTTCTTTAAAGTATGAGTTACATATTGCATAAAGTGTTTCTCTTAAAGGCATATTAATCTGTGTCTATCTATTAGAATACTCTTTACTAGCTAAGCAATCTGATATTTTGTGCAGTTTTACTCATTATATCTGCTTCATTAACTTTGGCGTAAGAGTAGAATCTATTGACATGCAACAACAACAGAGTACTTGAAGAGTAGAATCTATTGACATGCAACAACAAAACNTATACCGGTTTTACTTCTTTAAGGGGATTCAAATTGATGTATATTTGCTTACTGGACTGACGCATTTTAAGGATTATTGCTGATGGTGTAAGGCTTTACAGTAAGTTCTAACCTCATATCTGGAAGTTTAGCTAATTGATGAGGTTCATGTAGAGAATTGTCATCCATGAAATTCTTTTTGTTTTGTTTTTATCTACTGCTTCTGGATCATAGTTAGTAGTTATTTTAGGGAAAATAAATTGGATTATTCACTTGAAACATTCCTGTCTCCCCTCAATATCTAATTTTAATATGTTTGATTTGTTAATTTTTCTTGTATTAAACTTATGATCAGTGTTTTTATGATGCAGGAATTGTCAAACAGGAGGACAGGTGCAACTAGTAAATGCAGAAAGCTCACGCTCACATAGTGTTTTCACTTGTGTTGTTGAATCTCGATGCAAGGTAATAACTGCTGCAATTTAAAAATGAGTAGTTTTTCTTTAAATTATGAGTTATATATTTGCATAAAGTGTTTCTCTTAAAGGCATATTAATCTGTGTCTATCTATTAGAATACTCTTTACCAGCTAAGTAATCTGATATTCTGTGTAGTTTTGCTCATTATATCTGCTTCATTAACTTTGATGTACGAGTAGAATCTATTGACATGCAACAAAGACAGAGTACCTAAATATCTTTGTTTTTTTCATGAGTTTTGTTTCATTTCATTGTGATCTATGTTTTCTGCATTAAACTCTTGTGTCTTTTAGAGCAAGGCAGATGGTATAAGTAGGTTTAAAACAAGTGGAATAAATCTTGTCGATCTGGCAACATGGGTCTCTGTTATAGTTCACTTGATTCAACATCTGTACTTATAAGGTAATCTTTAGATTCTGGTGTCTGTCACTTGAATCTACATCTTGGTGCTATTTAATGGACTTTTTTTTATTGCGTCTGTACAGCTATATAGTTTAATAGAACAAAAAATGTCAATTTTGACCAAGTGTGTTATCCTGGTGATGAGACTAGAATTTAAAGAACTTAATGGTACTAGAAATATAGAAATCAAATAAAAAGAAAAATGAAATATCGAAAAAGTGAAGTACTGTTAAAATCATTTGTATTGTCATGGGAACATGCTAATGCAGTTCACATGCACAAAGACTTATGCAATTTCCATTAAATTAAAAATTATAGAGAAAAGATTTAGTGTTTGAATAATATATCTAAAAGTTTTTTTTATTCTAGGTATATTTCAATTTTGTTCCTCATTACTTGAAACAATAATTAGCTTTCACACAATTGAGAAACACCTATTGCGTGCCAAATTATCGATGTAATTACCACTCTATGCACCTCAAGCGATTCTGATATTTTTGCCGAGTTTGTCTCACTTATCGCCGATAAACTCTCTTCTGGTGTCTTGGCCCGGAGTCGAAGGCAGCTTTATATGGTTCATTATCGTATGAGTTTGTGTTTGGTTGCTGAGAAAATTCAGAAACTATAATTTACTGTATATTAATTCTTATTTTGCTGAATTTTTCCAGCTAGCTAGCAAAGCATAATTAGTTTTGTTGTAGAATAGGTTGATTCAGTCAAACTTGATTTTCTTCTTTGAGAGCAGAAGCTTTAGTTGCTTATTTGGTCATATAATTGTTACGATATGAATTAAATACACAACTCAACCTTCTTCCCAATCAACGTAGAGAGCACCAAAACTACTTTCTAAAATACCGTGATTTCTATCTGTTCTGTTTGGCAGAATATGTATAGTTGAGAGAAACATAATTCTTAAGCCTTATATACTGTAAGCCCTTATGATGACAGTTTTTTTATGCTGATTAAATATTTTGAATGGCCTTAGGAAAATGAACCTCAGAAGTTTAAAGACACATGAGGACATCAGTTAGAACTTAATTATCTTTACATGTAGTCTAAGCTTAGGAATATACAAGGATGCAATGCTTAGAGTAATTGTATGACAATTAAAAAAAAAAAAAAAAAGCAGTTGCTTATTTGTTTAAAGCAAGGTTTTCATCTTCTAGTAATGTTCTTGAAGACTTCACAATTCTTTATTAATCCTTTTCATTTTGTGGTCTCTGTAAGTGTAGCTTCACTGCTTTGGGGTTCTCTTAAATAGTTGAACAAATAATTCCTATGTCCTCCTTAAAAACAGAGATGCCTTCATCTCCAATCTTATTGCAGGCCTTCATTTGCCAAGGTAATAAGATTTACCTTGAATGCATCTACCCTATTGTAAGCTAAGACCTATTTGTTTCTCCAAGCACAGTGAGGAAATCAGTGGAGATATCCTTTTTGTTTTGTATAAAGTATCCATCCTCCAATGCGAATCCATGAATAGTGACGGAGCTGATGTTCTTTTTGCTCACTATCCTAAGCTCTTGCATCTTTCATTGGAGGCTTTGATGAAAGCTCGAGATGATGACATTCACCTCAACTTTATAGGTTTGTCACATTCTATAAGGCCTTTTTTTTTTTTTTTTTCTTCCTTTGTTGCAAATTCTATTTATTCTACTTGGCAATGTTATCTTTTGACCTTTACTAACCCAGGGTGTAATCCCGAATACGCACTTATGGTTTTGAAATTATTTTTGAACTCCCAACAGTTTTAGTCTTTAGGAGGAGTTTAGCGATATTTAAGCAAACCTTAGAAAAGGTCAGTAATAATAATTATAGAAAAAGTCATAGATAATTTTAGAATCATATGGGTGTTTTTAAGATTACAACAAAAGTCTAGGTGGACAAGAGATAGTTGTATATCTTTTTGTGATTTTTCTGTTGGAGGAGTTCAAGATTCAAAGTTCGATGGTAAGAGATATTTCTAGTTAAGTTCTTCATTTCAACTCTTTACTAGAAGTAACAAATAGTGGCATGCAGAGGCAAAAACTGTATTAATCACATGTAAACATGATTGTAGTATGCCACCATTACTTCACTGGGAAGATGAAGTTCCCTGTAGCATCTGTAATCAATATTTAACCTTCCAAACTTAAACATTGCATAATTTTGTCCATAAGCAAGTGTTTTAGGATAACCACTCCATGAGTTGCCTAGGAAATATCCCCAAACAATCATAAAATGTCTAGAACTCTCAGAAAATTATGCTGAATTCAAGAGACATAGGATGGATATATACAGTCATCTAGATACTCATCTCCATAGTATCATCAATGTTGTCTTCTCACAATGAACATTTTTCAATTATATTTGCCCAGCACTTCGATGATCCTGGCTGAGAAAGGATTTTTCGTAAATGCATATGCCAATGACATATGTAGCATGAGTTTCGATGAGGGAGATAACTCCATGAAAATAACAGAAGATGGAGAAGGTCGTCCTTCCTTGAATGTTTTATTTGCTAAGGCCATCAAAGGCCCACTGCTTTCGTCTGACAGCCAAGTCCAAATCAACACATTAGATTTGATCTTCCATTTTTTGTCCTCGGTAGGTGCTCTGGGCAAACTGATCCAAGTTTTGGTGGAAGAAAACATTGCAGACTATGTTTTTGAACTACTATGATTGTCAAGTGAGTGTACTTTCATAATTGAAAATAGCAAGAGCTAGCATTAGTTTGACTGTTTGGGTATTTTATCAATATCTGACTATTTGTGCTGCCTTCAAGAAGAGAAAATTATCTCTATTAAGAAATGTTTGTAAACAAAATTTAATATGTTAATCAATGTTTGTGCCCAAATTATTATTTGCATATATGCTAAAGATTTTATAAAAATCCAATGGGTGAATAAGCTAGAGTATTTTATCAAACATTAACGTACACATCATGACTTCAAAGGTTACAAAAAAAAAAAAAAAAAATCATTTTCAAATATATATTCTTTCTCCAATCTAACATATCCACACAAATAAACACAGTTAATTTTGAACACGAACTGTCTTCAAATCACAGAGTTCAACTTATCACTAAACTAATTGATTTGAATCCACACAATTAAGAAAATGACAATAAAAATTGTCTTCAAATGATCAAATCACATTGTCACAGAGTTCAACTTGTCGCTACCAAATTAAAACATTTTCAAATATATATTCTTTCTCCAATCTAACAAATCTACACAAATAAACAATTAAAACAGCAAATTTTGAACACAAACTGGCTTCAAATCACAGAGTTCAACTTATCGCTATCAAATTAAAACATTTTCAAATATATATTCTTTCTCCAATCTAACAAATCCACACAGATAAACAATTAAAATAGCAAATTTTGAACACAAACTGTCTTCAAAATCATAGAGTTCAACTTATCGCTATCAAATTAAAACATTTTCAAATATATATTCTTTCTCCAATCTAACAAATCCACACTAATAAACAATTAAAACATAGTTAATTTTGAACACAAAGTGTCTTCAAATTGAAATCACAGAGTTCAACAAAACAAACAAAGTTCTAATCAAGAGTCTGCTTAGTACTCATCGTGGGTCTGCTTACGCCTCACGGTGGAGTCTCTTCAGGGTGGGTCTACTCACGCCTCACGGTGGAGTCTGCTGGAGTGCTAGGTGTTGGTGAACGAAGAACATAGCTCACGATGTGGATGGAGTAGCTCACGGTGACTGGAAAGTGGATGGAGTCAGCTTTACTCAGTAGCTCACAGTGGGAAACTGACGAACTATGGATGGAGTCACGGTGTGGAAGACTGGAACTGCCGACGAACTAGAGTCTGGAACTTTGGAAGTGAAGACCAGACGATTGACGAAGTGGAAGTGTAGAGATTTGAAATTTTCAGATTTGGAGAATGGAGGCAGAGAAAGACAAATGTGGATGGAGTAGCGTGACTGCGTGAGGACTGATGACTGAGGAGTTAAAAATTTTTTTTTACTTTTATATTTAGGGTTAAACCGGTTGTCGGTTAACCAGTTTAATTTTTTTTCAAACCGAACCGGTTTTTCGGTTTTTTGAATTCCCCAAACCGAACCGGTTTGTATAAAAAACCTATTTTTCGGTTTGGTTCGGTTTTCGGATTTTTTATCCCACCTTTACTACGATCCGACACTAAATTGATTTTTTCGACCAAATTTCGCTGGTTAAAATTCAATTTGACACTATTATCTAAAGCATCATCCTCCACTTTACAAAACTCCTTTAATTCCTAAATTTGGTAGCCCTTGTTTGCCGACTATGACTTGCAAACATCGTCGTGATTGGGTTCATTTTTTGACAAAATTCGGGCATACTATTTAATCTGACACCACCACCTGAACCACTGGCCTTCACTCTACAAAAACCCTTTAACCTCGACACTTGATAGCCTCTCATTCACCAGTGATCAAGTTAGAGATTTTGTGAATAGTTTAAAATGGTAACCCAGACCGCATAGGGCACTGATCATCGGACCTGTTTGGTCCAGTTTTCAAAACAGTGGCTAAAACAATAAACCTTAGGGGTCAACATCTTTTTAACTCAAAAATTTAAGTAATAACATATTTTGTTCCGTTTGTCTCTTAGAATCTTGCTTTTTTTAAGAATTGGGTTAGTTTTACCCTCATGAAGACATTAAAGGGAACAATATAATCTCAAAATTACAACATACTGTATATATTTGTAAACCAATTAGCTTGCTTGAAAAATTTGGAAAGGAGTTGGGCTTCTCTTTTCTTGAAGAAAATATAGATGAGGGGCTGGACTGTCAAGATCAGATGGGGCTGCAATGTCTTGAAGGGCCAATTGTTGGTGAAAATAGATGGAGTCATGGTGAGCCCAGAATGATTATGGGTTGGACATAGAGGTTTATTCTGTCAAACATCCACTCGACCTGACTGTCACCTTGCAGGGAAGTAGGGTACTTTATTGCTTACAAGCTCCCACTTGTAGTCTCTATAGTTAACAGTCCACACAATCGCACCATCGATATAACAAAATGCGCAACCAAATAATCAAACAACTAATAACAAAATATCACACAAAAATTACCTCCTGTGGTCGCTTAAGCGATTTGGATCGCTTAAAGATCTTGACTTTGCCTCGTGCAAGATCTCTTAAGCGATTTGAAATCGCTTAGCGAACTGAAAGAATCTCTTAAGTCATACAAAAGACGCTTAAGCGATCTTATATCTAAATATTCGCTTCAAACAGATCGCTTAAACGATCTAAATCGCTTAAGCGACTAAAAGAATTGAATCAATCGCTTAAGCGATACTCTTAGATCTGGACAGATGATTCTACCCATTTCTAAGATCACTTAACGCTCCTTTGTATCACTTAACGACCTGGAGTAAAGAGATTAATCGCTTGCAATACAATGGTCGCTTCAGCGACAATAGAGCAATACTGCCAAAACAAATACTACCCTTTCTGCGCCGGCCTTCTCGTAGCCTTATTCTCGCCGACCTCCTTCTCATCACCTGAATCCTCGGAAACTCCTCCTAGCCTGATTCTTTACCGACTCCTCCTCCTCGCCTGCATTCTCGCCTAACTCCTCCTCTTCAGAACTGTTTTGCGATTCTTCTCTCTCGTTGTGCTGCCGTGGTCTCCTCTGCCTGTGGACCACCTTCACTGATCGAATGATCCACCGAAGCAGCCATTGAACTGCTTGCACCACCGAATCCAGGATTCAAGTGGCATTGGGTTTTTCTCCTCATTGTGGTGTCAGCCACGGTTTTGGATTGAATTTGGTGTCAAAATTTGCATTTTCGATCGGAACTGGCTGTATCACCGGAAATCACACGAATCCGTTTAGGGTTCAAGAAATCAATTTTAGGGTTCAAGAAATCGATCGAAATCGCGACTTATCGATGGACATCCGCGACTGTATTCCGTTTAGCATCAGAAATTGATTTTAGGATTAATATGGTTTGGAAATTTGCAGTTCGATCGGAAATCGCAGTGTCTCCCTTTGTTTCAAGAAATCGCTTTTTTGCCCAATGATTTCGATTAAGCAAGGTGATAGGTGGGGCTTGTTTTGTAATTTCAAATTTTAAAACTTTCATATTTATTTGGCCCACATATGTTTTAATTCTTTTTATTTTAACCTATTTACGTGTTTAATTAATCCTAACTTGTCACGTCATCTTCTCTAAATTAAAAAAAATGAAAAACATTTTCAAGACCTTTTCTTAAATCGAAACTTGGGATGGCCGGCAACTAATTTTCTCCACTTGCTGGTTATAAATTCCCCCAATGTGAATAATTCAACAAAATTCAGAAGTTTACCCCCTCTCTACTCTTACGCTACATTCCTTTCTCCTCTCTTCTTCTTGTCTCCAATGCCCTCAATCTCAGCAATTTGCCCAATTACAAACGCTACTCTCTCTTCTCTCTTCTCTCTCTGTAGTTTACTGATCGGAATCAACCACTTCATGCACCAAGAAACACAATCTTCAAAGAGACCCACTCAAGTGAGTTGCCTCTCAAAAAACCCTAATTCAATAAATCATTGCAGAAGCAAAAAGACGAACTCACTTCTTCCACCTTCTCCGGCATCTTCCAAGATAAAGTCCGCTTCCCCCATGCCCGCCCAACCCTCAAGCGCAACGCGCCACCCATACACTTCCCGAACATAATGGTTGTCAGGTGTTCAAGTAATTGTTTCCATCTTCTTCTTTTCAGTGATTATTGATATTATGTTTTTTGTATTTTGACAGAATTTGGGGAAAAAGTGACTCAAGCTTGAGAAAATGTAATTTTAAAGCTTCTGTTTTTTTACTGAGTGGAAAAGTGTAACAACTGCTGAAAACTAGTACAATGCATGCATAATTACAATAGAAATTGGGCCCAAAACTTTCTTTCTTATAATTCATATGTCTTTTATACACAAAAGTATTGTTTACAAGATTCCTTTTAAAAGACAAAAGGGGAAACAGTGTAGCTATTGCTCCTCGCTTGCCGACGCCCCTCCGACTGCATCAACACCTATCCTCATCACAAAGGAAAAACGGGTGAGCACAAAATAATGCTCAGTAAGTAAAACCTCTATCTGTCTATCCCCGTATATAACTCTTAATTCTTTCCTTATACTATTTCTGTTCTATTTCGTTTCTTAAACATCATGGCCTCATCTTACCGGAGGTACGGCCGGATGGCGTTCACACAGCACCATCTCACTCTTCATGACTATCGGTGGATTCACCAGTACCAACCCGTTCTTAGTGACTACCAAGTGGGATCACAAAGCACCTACTCGTTTTCCTAACTACGGTGGAGACCACTAGCACCTACCCGTTTCTCATGACTTTGGGAACGATCACCAAGCATTAACCCGTCTCTATCGCTGCGGTGATGACACAAGCATCACCCACCCTTCTAAATGTGATATGATCAAAGCATCAACCCTTATCTAACAAATACCGGGTGGGTCACAAAGCCCACCCGTTTCTACTACTCTCGGTGACGATCACAAAGCATCGACCCATCTCTAAGGGCTATTCGGGTGGTGATCACAAACATCAACCCATTCCCATAACTGTCGGGTGTGATCACAAAGCATCAACCCATCTACACTACTCTTCTAATTCACTCTATTCTAGCATTTTTCTTTCTCTCTACCCTTAGAGTAGTTGTACCCACCAAGCTCTCTACTCATAGGGTAATTGCATACACAAGTTTCCTACACTTTCTTAGGTCACTTCAATGCACAATTAGTGATGCTATGGGCCACTCCCCAATGCACTATGAAATGCCAACATGCAATGTTGCAAGAATTAAGGTTCACTACTCACTCAAACCTCTTATTCATTTCATCAACAACTCAAGTCACTAAAACCTCTACTATAGCAATGATTCTAAAACTTTTTCTCATCATCCAAAATGGGGAGAAACCCCTTCACATAACCATAAACCTGTCAAATAAAACACTTCCAAAAAGGATCCACAATCCCCTTCATCCATCTCAACTACTTCCAACCAACACTCATTTCTCTATTTGCAGGTGTAACATTCACAAGCATAAATCTCTATTTAAACCTCCATACATGGCATATCACATGTAATACACAAATACATCTTTCTTCAAACCCTAATCAAGAAATCTTAAATCTCTCACTTGGGGTGGATTTACTTACCTTGTTATGGAGAGACTTCACCAACCTTCCTTTCACTTGTTTTGCTTGACTTTTTCTCTACTCTTAACCAAAGAACAAAAACCCTCAACTTCAATATAAACTAAAATCCACATCTCACAACTTAAGTAGAAATCCTACCTTAGGAAGCCTTAGGTTGATTTTCTACCCCAAATCACTTCAAAACCCCTTGGAACTCCTTGATCAAAAGAAAGAAAATTGAGAGGAGCAGAATGGAGAGTTGTTTTTGAGAAAAGAATGAGGGTTTGCTAACTCTTAATTCCTTTTATGAAATTTATACACAATCATTCCCATTTTGCCCTTACCTTCTTTGGGAATTCCATCTATATCCTTTGATTCATTACAAACACCCCCCATATCAACATATTCTCCATGAAAATCCTTACATTAACTCCCACTTTTCTGCTAATTAGGGGTAGAATGGTCAAATTGCCCTTGGAAGAAAATATCTAAACTTAACAAACATTTAATCGGCCTGTCGCCGCGGCGAAGAAACTTCTCGCCGCGGCGAAACTGTCCAGAGGTTTCCCCGTGGTTTCAACACATCTCGCGCGCGCGAAGATTCTTCTTCGCCCCGCGAAGCTTGGACACTAACTTCTTCTTTTTCAACCAATTTCAGCAAGCATTCAACACAACACTCAAACAAATTACCAAAACCACTCAAATAGAGCGAAAGAGAAACATAACTACGTACCTCAGTGGGGTGTTACAATTCTCCCCCCTTAAAAGAATTTCGTCCCCGAAATTCACAAATACTCTGGGAACGTCCGCATGTCCCGCTCTCATTCCCAAGTGGCCTCTTCCACTTTGTGATTCCTCCAAGGACCTACACGGAACACTCTTGTTCCGAAGTTCTTTAACCCTTCGGTCTAAAATCTGACTGGACGTTCTTCATATACAGATTCTCTGCTACTTCAACTCCCTACGCTCAGGATGTGGAGGGATCACTTACATATTTCCGTAGCATCGAGACATGGAAGACATCATGCACCCTGTCCATGCTAGGTGGTAGTGCCAATCTGTAGGCCACCTTTCCTACTCGTGCAACCTCAAAAGGCCACATACCTCGTGCTAACTTCCCTTTGCTTCAGAAGCGCATTACTCGCTTGTAGGGGAAACTTTCAAACACTTTGTCCCCACTTGGAATTCCCTCTTTCCTCTTCAAGTCGGCATAACTCTTCTGTCGATCTGGGCTTGTTTATTCTATTTTCGATTAACTTCACTCTTCTACTATTTCTGAGTCATCTCGGCCCAACGCGGTACTCAACTCATCTCTTTCGCCTACTCCTCCAATGAAGGGAGACCTACACCGTCTACCATACAAAGCCTCGTAAGGTGCCATTCTAATTGTAGACTGATAACTGTTGTGTAGGCAAATTCCACTAAGGTAACATCTCATGCCAGATCTCTATAATCCATGCAACAGGCTCCAACTATCCTCAGCACCTGATTCTTCTCTCTGTTGCCATCTGTCTGAGGATGATAGGCGTACTGAATGCTAAACGGTACCCAAATCCTCTATAAACTTGTCCAAAGGCTGAAACAACATCGGAATCTCTATCTGATACTATGTCTTGGGCACACCATGAATCTGACTATCTCCTAGGTAATCTGAGCCAACTGATCTGTAGTGGTACTTTCCTTTACTGAAGAAAATGGCTGACTTGGTTAACCTATCCACATCACCCATATAGCATTACTCCTTCTGCACTCTGGGAGCCCGTTAAAATCCATGAAATGCCTCCCATTTCCACTCGGAATACTCAATGGTTGAAGCAACCCTGAGGCCGTTGATGTTTCTGCTTTCACCTGCTGACAAGTAGACATTTAGCCACAAACTCGCGATGTCTTTCTTCATACCTGCCACCAAGAGCCTTCTTTACATCTTGATACATCTTGGTTGCTCCGGATGAGCGTGTAGGTGTGTCATGAGCCTCTAAAATTTCTGTTTCAACCCTCATTGGAGGAATCACAACCGATTCTGAAATGAGGAACCATCTCTCACAAAGAACTCTCTTTCTTGCCCTCACTGCACTTGCTGAACTTTTTTCTGACACAACTCATCAGCCATTTGCTTTTCTCTAATTTCCTCTAGTAAAGAGACTGACCTCTACTGGCAATCTTCCCGGAACCACTTCAATCTGCTCCTAGACAATTCTTCTATACACTCTTTCTGCCTGGAAGCCGGAAAACATGGCTTTTCTACTCAAGCATCGGCTACTACATTGCTTTCCCGTTGGTACTTGATCTCACATCATAATCCTTAACCAGTTCTAACCCTCTCTTTGCTCATATTCACTCTTTTGAGTGAAGAAGTACTTTAACTCTTATGGTCGTGTAGATACTCTTCACACCATAAGGTAATGCCTCCAATCTTTAAGGCAAGCCCACGCTGCTAATTCTAAGTCATGCGTGGGTACTGGTCTCGTACTCTTCAATTCGAGAGCATAAGCTATACCCTACCTAACTGCATCGCACCGCCAAGTCCTGCAGAGAGGCGTCTATAAATGTCATAATCTACACCCTCTGGGTAACACTAACAGGAGCTGTGTTACCCTCTCTTTCACTCTTGAAAGCTTTCTTCACATGCTGCTGACCAACAAAGGGTTTCTTCTGTTGGTAAGAGCTGTCATGGTTTAGCCAACTGGGCGAACCCGCTACAAATCGCGTAGTAACCTGCTCAAGCCTAAGAAACTCCTGTTTCTTTCACTGTTCGCGGCTTGCCATCTAGATTGCCTTGCTTTACTCGATCTACCGAAATCCCTTCCTTCGACACGGTATGGCCCAGATATCACTTGTTCAGCCAAAACTCACACTTAGAAAATTTAGCACCAACTTCTTTCTCTCAGCGTTGCAAACTATCTCAGTGTTCTCATGCTCTCTCTTGACTTGATAAATCAGAATGTCTTCGATGAAACAACAATGAACTGATCCAATACTCATGAATACCCTGTTCATCAAGTCCATAAAACTGCTGGATTAGTCAAGCCAAACGCATCACTACAAATTCATAATGCCATACTTGTACGAAGGCATTTTTAGCACATCTTGCTCAGCCCTCTTCGATGTACCCGGACCTCAAATCATTTTGGAGAACACTGCGCTCCTTTCAACTGATCAAAAGGTCCTATTCGGTAGCGGGTACTTATTCTTCACTGTACTTTATTCAACTCCTATAATCAATACACATCCTTATGATCCATCCTCTTTTCACAAACAATTGGAGCTCCCCAAGGAGACTTGGTCGGATAAAACCTTTATCTAAAGCTCTTGGAGTTGCTTCTTAATTCTTGAGCTCAGCTGGGCCATTCGATAAGGGGCTTTAGATATTGTGCTGTCCCTGGTGCTATTCGATAAAATTCTACCTCCCTCTCTGGAGGCAAACCCGTAACTCTTCCGGAAACATCTAAGAAAGTCTCGACATACGGCACCCTCTGAATCTCACTGTGAACATCACCACTCTGCACTACATGGCAATATACCCAGACAACCTTTCTCAACTCTCCTGGCTTTCACACTACTAATCAGCATGCCAACTGATGGCCTTCTCCAAACTAAACTTATCTCCACTATCGAGTTACCTCCCTTCTTTTTTCCGACATCAATCTCACTCCATACTCCCTAGGAATCCAGCCCAATCACATCAAAATCGGGCATATCAAACTATTAAGTCAACGTTAACTCTCACCCTGGATCACTAAACTCTCTTACAAATCTCTTGACACAACACTACCCCATCGGAGTATCTATCTTAATGGGTTGAGTCGCTCTAGAGGTTTCAAACCTAATCTCTCAACATCCTAGATAAGATGTGCGACCTGATCAATTAAAGCATATAAGGTGAATGAAATAATAACTGACCAGTAACGGCTGATGGAGGCCTCTGCTTCCCTTTTGCCACGTAAAAACCTGGCATTTGCAGTACCTCCTGAACTCGGAGTGGTTGGTGAAGAGGAGCTTTACAATCTCTCATCATGTGCCCTGGCTGTCGCACCTATAACACACTCTCTTCTCCCTCAGACATTCTCCTGGTGATTCTCCCACATTTAGGGCAAGAGAAACCCTTCCTTCGGTCGCTTATTCTTCCACTCTTTTATTCTGCTATACTGAAACTTCTTCTGATTCTTCATGCTTTACCTTTTACACCCTCATGCTTCTCTCTTGGAGCAAAGGTAGCTCCTTGTCTTCCGTCGAGGATCCTACGGAATTTTATTCTAAAAATCTCCGCCTCATCGCCGCCTCAAGCCTCATTAATTCGAGGAGGGTTGAGCTTGTCATTATATCCCGGCTATCCCGGTTTCAATCCATGCACAAACTTTCCCTTCTCAAGCCGAGTGCTAACAATCCCTGGTGCAAACCTTGCAGGTTAATTTCACCGATACTCTTTCACGCGCTAGTCCCTTGCTGTAAACTAATAAATTCTTGGACCTTCTCATGAACTTGGTCCTCTGTTCGTACTCGCCTCAAACTCTTGCCTGAACTCTTCCCACTTCATTACTGTCACGTCATGGTTTCTTCTCATTATTCCCACCAATTCGGGCATCACCCCGACAAGAAACTCGCATACCGGATCTTCTCCCGGTCTGACATGGGAAAAACCCTGGCTCGTTCTACTGACCCAGCCACTCTTCTGCTATTACTGGATCTGTAGTACCCTTAACTCTGAGGTTGATGCTGACTGAAGACCGTAAATCGGTTCACTCTGCTCTGTACTGGGGAGGTACCGTTTGTCCTCTTTCGACATGTGGTAATGGCGGTACCTGTAAGGGTCCAACTCTCCCCTGGTTTCTGCCATAACTTGCTGTATAATCCCCGGATCTAGCTTCATCCAAGGGAGGGGCGTAGACTCTGTGTGGTTAGAAGGTTCTCCTTCATTCACCACCCTTACCACGATTTCGATAACACGCCTCATCTACAAAAGATCACACTATGAACTCAAGAAACATTATAAGGAAAGAATTACTCACACAGTCGGTTAGACGTCGTGGCGATAGAAAGTACACTGTCAATCCCAAAATCTTGCTCTGATACCAAAAATGTACAACTCTAAAACTAGTACAATGCAGCATAATTACAATAGAAAATTGGGCCAAATTTTTTTCATATAATCATATCTTTTATACACAAGTATTGTTTCACAAAATCTTTAAAGACAAAACAGGAAACGTGTAGCTATTGCTCCTCGCTTGCCGCCGCCCCTCCACTGCATCAACACCTAGATCCGCATCCAACAGGAAATAACGGGGTGAGCACAAAATAATGCTCAGTAAGTAAAACCCTCTATCTGTCTTCCCGTATGATACTCTTAATTCTTTCCTTATACTATTTCTTTCTCTATTTCTTTTCTACTACATCATGGCCTCATCTTACCGGAGTATGGTGATGGCTTTCACACAGCACATCTCACTCTTCGCTATCGGGTGAAATTCACACAGTACCAACCCTTCTTAGTGACTACCGATGGGATCACACAAAGCACCTATTCGGTTTTCCTAACTATCGGGTGGACCACTTAGCACCTACCCGTTTCTCATGACTTTTGGTACGATCACCAAGCATTAACCCGTCTCTAATCCTGTCGGGTGATGACAACAAGCATCAACCCACTTCTATAATGTTGGATGATGATCACCAAAGCATCAACCCATTTATCTAACAACTAACGGGTGGTGGTCACAAAGCATCCACCCGTTTCTACTACTATCGGTGACACACAAGCATCGACCCATCTCTAGGCTATTGGGTGGTGATCACAAACATCAACCCGATTCCTAACTATCGGTGATGATCACAGCATCAACCCATCTACACTACTCTTCTAATTCACTCTATTCTAGCATTTTTCATTCTCTCTCTACCTTAGAGTAGTTGTACCCACCAAGCTCTCTACTCATAGGGTAATTGCTACACAAGTTCCTACACTTCTAGGTCACTTTTCATGCACAATTAGTGCCTATGGATGTTCACCTCCACCAATGCACGTATGAAATGCCAACATGCAATGTTGCAAGAATTAAGGTTCACTACTCACACTCAAACCTCTATTAGGCATTTCATCAAACAACTCAAGTGCACTATAAACTCTACTATAGCAATGATTCTAACTTTTCTCCATCCAAAATGGGGAGAAACCCTTCACACATAACCATAAAACCTGTCAAATAAACACTTCCAAAAAGGGATCCATACCCTTCAATTCCATCTCAACTACCTTTCCACCCCACAACTCATTCTCATATTTGCAAGGTGTAACATTCACAAGGCATAGAAATCCTATTTACCTTCCATACATGGCATATCACATGTTATCACATATATACATCATTTCTATCAAACCCTAATCAAGAAAATTCTTAAATCTCACTTGGGTTGGGTTTACTTACTTGTTATGGAGAGACTTCACCAACTCTCCTTTCACTTGTTTTCTTGACTTTTTCTCTATCTTAACCAAGAACAAAAACCCTCAAACTTCATATAACTAAAATTCACAAATCTCACAACTTAAGTAGAAATCCTTACCTGAGCCTTAGGTTGTTTTCTACCCAATCACTTCAAAAACCCTTGGACTCCTTGATCAAAAGAAAGAGAAATTGAGAGGACAAGAAGGGAGGTTGCGTTTTTGAGAAGAAGAAGAGGGTTTGCTAACCTTAATTCCTTTTAATAATTTATACCAACATTCCCATTTTGCCCTTACTCTTCTTGGGAATTCCATCTATACTTTTGATTCATTACAAACACACCCCCATATCAACATATCTCCATGAAAAATCCTTACAATTAACTCCCCACTTTTCCTGCTAATTAGGGTAGAATGGTAAATTGCCCTTAGGGAAGAAAATCTAAAACTTAACAAACTTTATCGCCTGTCCCGCGCGGGAAGAAATCTTTCGCCGCGGCGAACTATCCAGAGAGTTTCCCCGTGGTTTCAACACATCTTCGCGCGGCAGATTCTTCTTCGCCCCGGCGAAGCTTGGTACACTAAACTTCTTCTATTTTCAACAATTCAGGGCAAGCATTCACACACATACTCACTTAAACAATATTACCAAACCCAACTCAAATAAAAGTGGAGGAAGACAATAACTACGTACCTCATGTGGGCGTTACAAAAAGCGAGAAATTGTTGATTTCTTTCTTTTGTTTGTATTAGAAGAGAGAGAGAATGTCGTTGTTCTTTTCTTCAGTTTTTGTGACTGGACATATCCCTTTTTGCTCTTGTGAAATTTAATGTTGCATGTCCTAATATATCCACATGTTATTACAGATTTACAATGAACAATCACATATTTTTTGAGATCCAAGCCAAAGACTCTTCAGGTAACAAAGCACTCACATCCAGTAAAAGCCTACATAAATTTAGTTTTCCCCTTGAACCTATTTTGCTTCTCCTTCCAGATAGAGAAGATGTCAAATCTGGTGTTATGTTGAAAATTTGATAGAGAGTACATATGTACAAGGAGATGCACACAACTACTGATAAAGGTTTGCTCTTCATTTTTTCTGTCTTGGAACCTTAGGATGCTTAAGGTGGGTTCCCTAGCTTATAGACTTTCTAAGATAGCCTATAAAGAAATGTTTTATAGATTCCTTGGCTAGTACAACTGTATATATTCATTTCCTTGTCGTTATAGTGTTCTTTGCGTTTGACAACATTTAATTCTGGTTACACTGACTATGACCTAATAGGTACACCCCATATAGGAATCTTTCCTGGTGCTTGAATTTATTTTTAGGGTTTACTGCAGGATAATGCCTTGGCAACTCTAGTTTAAGGAATGTATCGATTTGACACTTTGTCTGGCATGTGAGGTCTGTACTACTAGGCATAGTGTCTAATTAGTGTATTTGAACACTGAAAGAAGGGGATGGTTTGGCGACATATATTACCGTTTGTTTAGGATAATAGAAAGTTACAAAGTATATGATAACAATTATATAGTTCTTTCTTTTTGTTGCGACTAAGGAAGGAATTAATGGATCAGGAGAATTCGTATCAAGGGAACTGTAGCCGCCGATTGTGGCTGTTGCTCTACATGGCATCTGTCTGGGTTCTCTAGGCATTTGACTCCGGTCTTCTATCCTAGTCCAAAGACTCAAAGAACAAAGAACTGACCTAGAGCAAAGAGTGTAAGGGGGGGAGAGTTGGTGTTGGTTTTTTCCGGTCAGGTAATGTAGGGTAGGTATTATTGAAGAACAAAGAAATGGAAGTCTAAGGGGACTTTAAATCAAGATAATGGGACTGAAAAACTTGTTTAGACCATGTTTACAGTATCGGGTTTACCTCGGTCGAATGGCGGCGTTCTCTTAGGAAGAAAAAAGGAGTGTCTGTTGACACTAATAAGGGTTCGTAGCGGAGGAGGTTTTCACAAGCTAAGTAAGACAAACCGTCACAGTCACACAGGTGGTAAAGAGACCACAACTGTTAACGTGTTGTACCGGTCAAACGTTCTCACTGGCCAGGTGCTACTTCATGTGAATTTTTGAGTAAAACTCAGAGGGGCAAGATAAGAAGTTTGTCTTACTGGCAAGTATCAACGATTAGTTCCTAAAAGAAGCTAAATTGACTAGTTACAAAAGGGCCTGCGTCTAAAATCTTTTGTCCTTATCCCATTATACCATACTATTACACAGATTACTCCACAGTATCTAATCACATCCAATGTGTGTCACGTGAGACGTGTTGTGCCAATCTTCGCCAGCTGACTCTGGCACCACTACAACTCTAATACTGCAAAAATAAGGAACAATTACTAACAAGCAAACCCTGCATGGTCAGCATAAGCCAGTAAGTCCAACCAAGCGAATCATGTGTGAATCTATTGGAGCTCGAGGGTTTTTGTGGTACTGCGGCGTAATGTGTGTGTGGCGTCTCTCTGTATTCGCCAGGCGTACTATTTGCAGTCGCTATGGTTTCTCAAATCGTTTGTAACCCTTTGTAAACTAGTACAGCCTGCAGCATAATCAAGTACAAATGGGCCCAAAACGTTGCCCCTGGTTTAGGAGTTATACTAAAAGTCTTTTTACACAAAAGCAGTATGTAAAATCAAGATTTAAAAGACAAAATAGGGGAAACATGGTAGCATGTGCTCCTCGCGTGCTGGACGCCCTCCTCCGACTCACTCACCAGACGCTCCACAAGAAAAAACAGGGTGAGCACCAATATGCGTCAGAGTAAACCCGTGCGTTACCGGAGGAGCATCGTATCGCCTGTATGCGGGGCACGACGGCCGCTCTACGACTCGGTCGGCTGAGCCTGGTTTCGTACAAACTATGTCCTCAACTACCGGCTTCGATGGCGTTCACGACCCATCTTATATGACTGACGGTGGGGGTCCACAGCACCAACCCGGTCTGTAGTGACTACGGTGGGTCACGTAAGCACCTCCCCGGTTGCATAACACGCGTGGAGACCCAAAGAACCTACCCGTATCCTCATGACTTTTGGTGACGATCACAAAGCTTAACCATTCCTATTCACTGTCTGGTGATGTCACAAAGCATCAACCCATTTTCTACATAACTATCGGTGTGATCACAAAGCATCAACCAATTTCTAATAATATCCTGTGATGATTACAAAGCATCCACCCGTTTCTAAAATATATCAGGTATGACCACAAGCTCAACCCTTTCGAATACTCTTCTCATTCACTCTACTATCGCCCGTCTCATTCTCTCCCCCCTTAGAGTATTGCATCCCCAAAGTTCCTACTCATAAGCAAGTGCATAACAAGTTTCTACTCTTCTTAGGTCACTTCTCAATGCACAATTATTGCTCATGGAGGGTTCATTTCCGCTAATGCACTTATGAATGCCACAGGCAATGTTCCAAGAATTAGGTTCCATACCATACTTAAACCTCTATTAGACATTCACGACAACTCAAGTGCATAAATAACCTCTACTATAAACAAGTCATGTCTTTCTCTAACCACCACATGGGAGAAACTCCCTCACATAGCCATATTCCTGCCAAGAATCACCTCCGCAAAGGATTTCTCAATATCCTTCATTCCATCTCAAACTATAAAACCTCTCAACCCCTCTCACTTTATACTTGAAAATTATCACAATCCAAAGCAACAAGAATCTCATTTTAAGACTCAATACCATGCATATAACATGTATATCAACATAAATACATAATGCTATCAAAAACCCTAATCAAGAAAATTCTCAAATCTCAACTTGGGGTGGGATTACTTACCTTGTTATGGAGAATCTCACTAGCTCTCCTTTCTTTGGTTTGCTTGACCTTTTCCTACTCTTAAAAACAAAATGACAAACCCTCACTACTCTCAATAGTACTTAAAATCACAAAGCTTCACAACCAAGAAGAATCCTTACCTAGGAGCTATAGATTGATTTTCTACCCACAAACACTCCAAAGCCCTTTAAACTCCTTGAAACAAAAGAAGAGAATTCACAGAAGTAAGAAAGGAGAGTGGCGATGGAGAGGAATAAGGGTTTGCAAAGCCTTAATTCCTTTTAATGAATTTATCACAAGCATTCTCCCATTGCCCTTACTCGTTCCTTGGGAATCCCTCTATATCCTTGATTAACTACAAACCACCCCATATCAACTATTCTCTCATGAAAAATTCCTTACATTTTACTCCCCACTTTTCCTACTATTAGGGGTAGAATGGTCAAATTTCCCCTTAGGGAAGAAAATATCTAAAACTTAACAACACTTTGGTTGGCAGCGCACGTGCGATGAAGCTTCTGTCGCCGCGACGAACTATCTAGCAGCTTCCCGTGTCTCACACCCTTCGCCGCGCGAAGATTTCTTCTTCCCCCGGCGAATCCTAGACACTGAACTTCTTTCTATTTTCACCAATTTCAGGGCAATTAGTCCAACATATCCCTCAACAAAGGTCAACAGAAACAATAATACCATAAACCAACTCAAATAAGCAACAGAAGAAACATTAACTATTACCTCAAGCGGGGCCTTTACTCCTTTCTAAATCCTTATGGTTGTGCTAATCCTTTATCATTATTTCCCTTCTCTACTAGATATAACTTTCTGTATTCTTTTTCCTACTCAACAATCCTAAGTTCCTGCTATTTGTCTGTTCTAAATTTTCCTGTCTCTTTCAAACATGTTTCTAATTTTTTTCTTTTCTTTATATCTCTAATTTATTTTCTATTCTCGTTGGTTTCTATTTTCTTCTTTCTTCTCTCTTCTCAGAGTTTCATTTTCCTTTCTTCTCTATTCTCATGGGCTTTCATTTTCTTTTTTTTGGCTAATCAGACACGCAATGAAAATAAACTTTTAATGTATGCCTAACTGCATAAGATCAATGCACATGAAATTTCTATGTCGATTAAATGATTTGTTTTATCTTTTTGAAAATTCTTTTCCTCTTCTTTCTGAAATTCTTTCTGTTGTTAGTTCTTATTCTATTTCCTTTCTTTCTTAATTCTTTTTGGGGTTTATTTCTTGTTTTTTGGGGGAGGTTTTGTGGGTTCTTAAAAATTTAAATCTCATTTTTATCTATTTGCTTTCTTCGAAACCTCTTCTGTTTTTTATTCTGGCTTGCGCCCAGCTAGCTGAGGATAAGGATTTGGAATCCTGGCCATGTGAGCGTATTCTGAAATTCTTTCGTCTGGTCAGTCCTTATCACATGCACTTCTCGTGGACTGAACATTTTGCCCTTCGCACTTTATACCATCACTCTTACTATATTTTATTTTTCCTAAGATTGAATGATGACCATGCATAGGGTATTATTTTAGGTTCAAACACAATTCCCTTCCATCTCGTAAGGAAAAACAAAGCATCTTCAAACTTCGGCTCTCTGAATAACCATGATTTGATTGTAAATCTTCTAAGAGGTTTAATAACCATTAGCTTCCATTTCTTCAATAGCACATACGAGCTTCTTCCCGTCAACCCTGCTTCACATAACACTAACCCAATAATTTCTTTCATAGTTCGATGTCATTCGATGCTGTTTCTCCACATTCTTCCACAGATCCAAACACCTATCGCAATCGTCAACTTTCAATTGTCAATTTTTTTTTTTCCCTAAAGTTAAAGACAGTTTTATATTGAATTGCAAGAGAAAGGACTGGGAGAATTAAGTGTACCTAGAGAAGTTTGAAGAGCGGATGACCAGCCCAACGTTGAGGTTTGGTCCATCTCCATCATGTGAAGTATTTCAAGGGCAAGAGTTTATTATTAGCCGTATCAAGGCTTTGAGTGCTGGTGTTGTGATGTAGGGTCTCAACGAGAAGGGGAAGAGTTGTGTGTTTGGTTGAATTAAGGGAGAAATAAGTTATATGGTTTTTGTGTTTAGGGCTTTGGAGAAAAGTTTGTACAAAAGGGATATTACGTTATGTAGTTGGCCGGTACATTACATCTCCATGGTTCTTCCAATTTGCAAGAGTTCCTGAATTTATAAGTTGGCCACATTTGGTTATTCACATGTAACCTTCTAAGGTTTTAAGGTGCTTTGGTTCAGGGAATGTGGATTACTGAAAAGTTAGATTACCTTGAAGACTACTAAGAATCTTAGCAAACGGTGTTTTGGTTAGTTGGAATAAATTAGTGAGTATGTTTTGATTAATATGTTTGGTTGGGAGAATAAATTGTGAGTATGTTATTTAATTACTGAATTATCCTCCAATTAAATATTATATTATATTATTTTTTCAAGATTGATTATTTTGGATTATATAACCCCCTTGGCATGTCCAAACTTAACAAAAACACCACATAATAAAAGTTTGGAATCACACAATGCACCCCCACAAACCCAGCCCCTGCTGCCATCGACAACCAAACCGTCGGTTGCCTGTAGCAGCCACCTAACAGCACACAGAAGGCAGCAAATTGCCTTTGTGCGCCTTATGGACATTCCGGAAGGACCATTTTTCCGGCCAAAGACTAGCGAAATTGTCCAGATATGACATATTTGGCTGTATGACGTCAGATATCCGTCGATCTATGTCATTTGACTCTATCGACGTGCCGTTAATGTCTACAGATGTGGCTGATTTACAACCCTCCAAGATGGGTCGTCAAAATGGCCAGATCTGTCACGAGCTAGCCCTTTTCGTCTATATCGCTTGTCGGAAATGGTCATATCAGGGCACGACTAACCATTTCTGGCCTTCCGTGTGCCTTTTCAAATGTCCTTGTTTGTTCTTTGCGCCCACTGTGAATATAAATCTCGATAGTACAGTTTGTATTTTAATAGTCTATGGGTGAGAAAGTTAACAAACTATTATTTGGGTGGGAAAAGTCGTTAACTACCCTCGATCCCATTGATTTCCATTTCTAGGACTTAATATATCAATTTGAAGACCCACATGTGATTGTAGGGACTACAATTGCAAGCATTATTTTTTGAAAGCATAGTAAGAATTATTTTTTCTTGCAGTATAAACAACACTTTTGTAAAATTGGATAGGAATTGGAAACAGTTACAAATATTTGTTTTTTTATCTGTCACAAAATTTCCTTCATTTTGGTAATTCTATTTTGGTATACAATTCAAGTCACAACAAGAACTTTAAGTTATGTCATTTTACACTTGCTATTGTTCACATTTGAATTTGTAGTAGCTTAAAAGAATTTGTAAGCTTTATGCTTTGATTACAATTTTCAAACTTTTTGCCTAGGAGTGTAAGCTTTAAACTTCGTATGCTCATTTGTCAATATAATTTGATTGATGTCACTTTGGCTATAATTGTATTATTTTACTGGATTTTATCTTAATAAATTTTGAGTTTGAAGTGGTGATTACAAAATCACTTAAAGGAGTTTGGATTATACGGTAAATGGAATCAAGAGTGTTTATGTGTGTTGATATTTGGAGTTGTTGGGAAGCAGAATGAGTGCAATGCAAGAAAGATGAAATGTCACTTTGAGATTTTTAGATTTAGCCCAAAATGTCACTTTTCAAACCTAGGGGGTTAAATTGATATTTTTATATGTTTTATTTTAAGTTTAACCCAGCTGATCACTGCATTTGCATCCCATTTTGGTTCTTTTAGGGCTAAAATATCATATTAAGTTTACGGTAAAGTATATCTGCCTAGTTTGAAATTCACCTCATCGTTCGACCGGATTGTCTTCAGATTTGAACTGGAGCAACCCTATTTTGCTAGTTGTTTTGATTAACAGATGGCTTGTATTTCTAACACTAGTGCCAGGTCGTCACCTTAAATTGTGACCATTCAAAGCAACTAGTTTTTGTGTTTTTCAAACTCTTATTTTGGCATAACATATATTTGCAATGCCCCCTGCTAGCCTGATTCCTATTGTTGATTTTTCAGCAATTTAGACTAGCTCAATTCAATTCGACACCATCCCTGAATACCACGACCCCACTCTACAAAACCCTCTAACCTCCACTTGATAGCCTCTCTTCGCCGTGATCAGGTTAGGGTTTGTGAATAGTTAAAAGGTAACGGACTGGCTAGGGCACGATCACCCGTCGTTTGGTCATTTTTCAAAACAGTGGCTAAAACATAAACCTTGGGGGTCAGTCTTTTTAACTCAAAATTTAAGTAAAACATATTTTGTTCTTTTGTCTCTTTGAACTTGCTTTTTTTGAAGAATTGGTTAGTTTTACCCTCATGAAGACATTAAAGGGACAATATAATCTCAAAATTACAACATACTGTATATATTGTAAACCAATTAGCTTGCTTGAAAAATCTGAAAGGAGTTGGGCTTCTCTTTTCTTGAAGAAATATAGGAGGAGGCTGGATCACAGATGGGGCTGCATGTCTTGAAGGGCCAATCGTTGGTGAAAATAGATGGAGTCATGGTGAGCCCAAAAGATTATGGGTTGGACATAGAGGCCGAAGTCCAATTAAATAATTAAGCTTGCAAATTAAGCATATGCATTAAAATACAATTGTGAGGCTGCTTATCTATCCATTATCCTTTTCATTTTATTTTTGATCAATTATTTGAAATAACGTGAAAGAATAATTATAGTTACAAACTTCAATCAAATTGGAAGAAGTACTATAGGTTGACAACACGGAATTTTTAACAAACTTCAATTCTTGAAAAGAACCCAAATTTTGCAGTAATCCAACAACACTAAACAAAAATCTAACTATTTGTAACTTTGGTAATCTACAAATTCGTGGGAGCGGTGAAAATTAGTAAAAAATGAGCTAGCCCTTGTGTAAACTTACTAGGATGGATAGTTAATGTATTGCCCCATGACTAATTAAATAACAAAAAAATTCTGAGATTTTAAAAACTTCACTCACTAGTGATCAGAGTTGTATACATATTTGTGTTATTTTAGCTATTAAAATAAATACAAACATAATTCACTAAATATATATTCACTCTTTCAATAGCTTATTAATGATTTATTAATGGTAGATATTGTTTATATCAAAAACTGAGTTTTTAGTTAAACCAAGGTTCTGAAACCCAACTCGGCTGTCACTCCCAAGGGACGTTTCAGATTGCCTGGTCAACCGGTTAAACTGGTCTGCGGTGATCCAAAGTTTAAATCTTAAACACACCCCTGACATATCAGTAGTCCCTACTTTTGAATCTAGCCAAATACACCCCCGTACGTACCCTATAATTGATTTTTGCAACCAAAATTTCGATGTTCAAAATTCACATTCGACACTACTCACCTGAACATCTGATCAAACAATATTACCAAAAACCAACGTAAAATAAGAGCGAAAGAGGAAACAATAACTACGTACCTCATGTGGGGCGTTACACAACAGTTGCGGGAACAACCTGGACATTGGCTCCAACTCGACCTCCAACTGCTTGTCTCAAAAAATAGTTAGGTTACAGTCAAGGATCTTCAGCAACCCCTCCTCTAGATGCATGACGACTGCTATCCAGTGCATCTGTTTGACGAGGATGATATAGTATACTCTTTCAAAAACGGCCCAACTGTGACCATATTTGGGCTTTTCCCCCTGTACATACTGTATAATCCTGTTATCAAACTTAAAATCATCAGGGATACAGTCCAACTGTTCTAGGGCCAATCTTTTTTGCTTCGCTGCTCCTTTTGCTGCACCTCTAGCAACAACTTTTTTAATTAAAGTGCGATATGTCAAAACAAGCGTTTGGCCAAACGCCACATCAGTGATGGCATAGTTGGGATACAATAGATCACCATCACTAGTCTATTGTAGCCTTATCAGTGCCAATATCTTGTCGATGTGCTGCATCAAATAAAAACAACAAGATAAGTATGGAAAACATAGGCAAAAATAAGGAAAATTAAGAGAAAATAACTCATCTAGTCCTCAAGCCACGTGCCTATCATCAACAACTTTTCAAACCATTCCCAGGGACAATCCTCTATCTTACACTTTATATGGCCATTACTTCCTGGTTCATTGTAATAGGCATAGAAGAGTTTTTTCTTTTCCTCTATTGGCCTATACAAATCTACATTTGAGTCCATTTTCGCTTGCCCACTTCCTCCCCCTTCCTCCATTTTTACACCCCCGCTTCCTTCGCCTCCCACCTCACCCTCCTCCATTATCACTACCCCACTTACTCCACCAACCTCCTTAACCATCTCCATTTTTGGTTCTTCCTCCATTTTTTTCTTAATTTTCCTCTTCTTTACCTGTGTCATTGCTATGTAAGGCGATTTGACAAACTTGCTCTTTCGGCTCTCTCTTTTCAACCCAGTTTGCACTTCAACCGCCTTTAATTGTCCACCAACTTCCTCCTCCACTGTACCAACTTTCTCTACCAGCTTATCCACTTTCTCCTCCACCCTTTTTATGCGCTCTTCCATCTTGTCAAACCTGTCATAAACACCTATTGTAAAACTCTCAAACAGGCCGTTTATGAGGTCAACCACCTTATTCTCCAGAGGCTGATGTCTCGGTAAGGCGGTACTTGTTGTACCGGTTTGTTGACGCATATGAACCTCTTCTTCCCTCTTCTCCTCCTCCTTCTCCTCGGGCCTCCTACCGATTAGAGCTTCATCATCCTCAGCATCAACCACGTTGTCAAGCAGTGACCCTACAACTGCTGTCACATGCGTGAACGATCCCGCATCAGGCGGTCTATCCGTTCATCCCTTTCATCCTCCAGTGCTTTGAACGATGTGACATAGTCCTCTTCCGCTTCATCCCCAGTAGCGATGAGAAAAGGACAGACGACTCCCTACAATAAGAAACAAAATCAATCATATTGAAACAACATTTTAAATCAACTGCATATTCAAAAGCTTAATCCTTTAATCTTACCCTAGCCGCTTCAATCTCCATGTGTATTTGGCCGTGATCCCAATGGATACACCTCTCCACATGCCACCGCAATATCCTAGGAAATTGCTATTGCACATCCAAATTGTTGCTCCCCCCCCCCCCCCCCCGCCTTAGCGAAGACAAGGATGACCTCATACATCCAAGCCTACATTGTAAAAAAATAGTCCATATCATAATCCAAACACATATATTACAAAAAATATAACAAAAAACTATTAATATTTACCTGCATTGCCCATGGGAAGCCAAACAAATTGTACATGCTTGGTTTATCCTTCCCAACCCATTAGGACTACTTTAACGCCATGTCTCATTTTTTCATGATGTTGATGGTCCACTCAAATGATATCCGTCCCCACGGATAAGAATTAAAGAACTCCAAGTTGCTTGCAAACAACAATCAATCTTTCTCAATGGCTTTTGTTGAGTCACCAGCCAATAAGATCGAATGTAAAAACAATACCAAGCACACTTTTATCTTCTCTCCATCATTAAACCGAACTGTTTGTAGCCTATTCTCTAAAACCTATCCTGTAATAGACTTTGGCCCCTGCAAAACCTTCTTACGAAACCTTATAGCTCCCAGACTCTTCTTTATTGCATCTACCTCTGCCTTATCTGGCACTTCCCCACATCGTAAGCCCGTCACCAATGCATATTCTATCATCCCAAAACGTAGTGGCTTTCTGTCCACCACGAACCACATTTCTTTTTTTTTTTATTGCATTTTACTGAGTGCAGCAATATGTAATGCACTTCCTTTCCCTAAAACGCCTTTTTCCAATTTGTTCCGATTCTTAAAAACCGATTGAAACAAGTGTCTTCGAAATCTCTTGCACCATGCCTCATTCCAGCTAAAATCTCCTTTATTCTGTCAAAAACATCCCAACTCGACCTGACTGTCACCCTTGCAGGGAAGTAGGGTACTTTATTGCTTACAAGCTCCCACTTGTAGTCTCTATAGTTAACAGTCCACACAATCTGCACAATCGATATAAACAAAATGTCAGCAACCAAAATAAATCAAAACAACTAATAAACAAAATATCAACAACAAAAAATTACCTCTGTGGTCGCTTAAGCGATTTCGGATCGCTTAAGAGATCTTGACTTTGCCTCGTGCAAGATCTCTTAAGCGATTTGAAATCGCTTAAGCGAACTGAAAGAATCTCTTAAGTCATACAAAAGATCGCTTAAGCGATCTTATATCTAAAATGATTCTGCTTCAAACAAGATCGCTTAAACGATCTGAAATCGCTTAAGCGACTAAGAAGAAATTGAATCAATCGCTTAAGCGATACATCTTAGATCTGGACAGATGATTCTACCCAGTTCTAAGATCACTTAAGCGATCCTTTGTATCACTTAAGCGACCATGAGTAAAAGAGATTAATCGCTTAAGCAATACAAATGGTCGCTTAAGCGACAATAAAGAGCAATACTGCCAAAACAAATACGTACCCTTTCTTCGCCGGCCTTCTCGTAGCCTGTATTCTCGCCGACCTCCTTCTCATCACCTGAATCCTCGGAAGACTCCTCCTAGCCTGAATTCTTACCGGACTCCTCCTCCTCGCCTGCATTCTCGCCTAACTCCTCCTCTTCAGAACTGTTTTGCGATTCTTCTCTCTCTTGTTGTGCTGCCGTGGTCTCCTCTGCCTGTGGACCACCTTCACTGATCGAATGATCCACCGAAGCAGCCATTGAACTGCTTGCACCACCGGAATCCAGGATTCAAAGTGGCATTGGGTTTTTCTCCTCATTGTGAGTGTCAGCCACGGTTTTGGATTGAATTTGGTGTCAAAATTTGCATTTTCGATCGGAAACGTGGGCTGTATCACCGGAAATCACACAGAATCCGTTTAGGGTTCAAGAAATCAATTTTAGGGTTCAAGAAATCGATCGAAAATCGCGACTTATCGATGGACATCGCGACTGTATTCCGTTTAGCATTCAAGAAATTGATTTTAGGATTAAATATGGTGTGGAAATTTGCAGGTTCGATCGGAAATCGCAGTGTCTCCCTTTGGTTCAAGAAATCGCTTTTTGCCCTAATGAATTTCGATTAAGCAAGGTGAATAGGTGGGGCTTGTTTTGTAAATTTCAAATTTTAAAAACTTTCATTATTTATTTGGCCCACATATGTTTTAATCTTTTTATTTTAACCTATTTTACGTGTTTAATTAATCCTAACTATGTCACGTCATCTTCTCTAAATTAAAAAAAAAATGAAAAACATTTTCAAGACCATTTTCTTAAATCGAAACTTGGGATGGCCGGGCAGCTAAATTTTCTCCACTTGCTGGGTATAAATTCCCCACAATGTGAATAATTCAACAAAATTCAGAAGTTTACCCCTCTCTACTCTTAACGGCTACATTTCTTTCTCCTCTCTTCTTCTTGTCTCCAATGCCCTCAATCTCAGCAATCTTGCCCAAATTAACAAACCCTACTCTCTCTTCTCTCTTCTTTCTTCTCTCTCTGTAGTTTACTGATCGGAATCAACCACTTCATGCAGCCAAGAAACACAATCTTCAAAGAGACCCACTCAAGTGAGTTGCCATCTCCAAACCCTAATTCAAAATTAAAGTCATTGCAGAAGCAAAAAGACGAACTCACTTCTTCCACCTTCTCCGGCATCTTCCAAGATTAAGAGTCCGCTTCCCCCATGCCCGCCCAACCCACTCAAGCGCAAGCTCGCCACCCATACACTTCCCGAGAACATAATGGTTGTCAGGTGTTCAAGTAATTGTTTCCATCTTCTTCTTTTCAGTGATTATTTGATATTATGTTTTTTGTATTTTGACAGAATTTGGGGAAAAAGTGACTCAAGCTTGAGAAAATGTAAATTTTAAAGCTTCTGTTTTTTTACTGAGTGGAAAAGTGTAACAACTGCTGAAAACTAGTACAATGCATGCATAATTACAATAGAAAATTGGGCCCAAAACTTTCTTTTCATTATAAGTCATATGTCTTTTATACACAAAAAGTATTGTTTACAAAGATTCCTTTTAAAAGACAAAATAGGGGAAACAGTGTAGCTATTGCTCCTCGCTTGCCGACGCCCCTCCGACTGCATCAACACCTAGATCCTGCATCCACAAAGGAAAATAACGGGGTGAGCACAAAATAATGCTCAGTAAGTAAAACCCTCTATCTGTCTGTCCCCGTATGAATAACTCTTAATTCTTTCCTTATACTATTTCTGTTTNATTCATATCCTGTTGTTTGAGATGAACTAGGTTGGACACAACAGAATATAAACGTTGAATGTCATTTGTATAGAGAAGTTTAGCCTGACTCCAAATATCAACACAAGAGCGGTAAGATTTATAAATAGGGTGAAGGGGGGGATCAATAGTTTGCCATAACATACTACACAGCATAGCATCAATTTTAGTCCAGGAAGACTTATCTAACGTAATATCGGCAGCTTTGGTGGTCAAGTGATCTTCCAGACCTTGACCCATACACCATAATACGACAGAGGCAACCCATGATGAATAATTAGCAGTCCCAATTAATCGCTCAGTGGTGATGGGAGGGAGAGATACAAAAGAAAAACCACTTGGATTTGAAGGAGAGGCTGTTTTTGAAGAATCCATGAAGTCTTGAAACTGACGGAAACACATAAACTTACGCTTGCCGGAAAAACTGAACGGAGGGGGCTGCTGGAAAAACGATCGGCTCATGAGGGCGCGTGCAGTGGCGGCCGACGACGAAACCACTCGGGTTAGGACGACGAGGAGAAGATGATCAGTCCAGTGTTATTGGACCAGATTCTGATCGTTGCTGGAGAACAGTTGCCGAAAAAAAAAATCCGAGAAAGAGAGAAAATTTTTTAAATTTCAGATACCAAGCTCTGATACCATGTGGAGAAATATTTTTCTTGTATTTCAAAATGAGATGTACAATGAATTTATAGCAAAAACAAAAAACTAATCTAGGAAGTAATCTAGGAAGTAAATTGTTACATTCCTATTATAATTCTATTTCCTATTCCTATTATAATTCTATTTCCTATTCCTATTATAATTCTATTTCCTATATTACAATGAGAATAATTCTATTTCCTACATTACAAAGAGAATAATTCTATTTCCTATTTTACATTTCAACACACATTATTGCATTTGAGACTGTATTGTGGGCTGATCAAGTTCATAATGCGTCTGTAACTTGGCCAAGCACTGGGCCATATAATATTAAAGTTTTAATCTTGTGCAATATAATGTAACAAAGCCACCCTAAAGGCCCATCTGAAAGTATGTATGTCTAAATTAGTAATGTTCAAAGGTTCAAACAGTTAATCAAATTCCTGTTCCCTTATGATGTGCATCAGCCTATTCTTATTGTTTATCTGACATCTTATGCATGATAAGCTAATACTATAATTGTGCTTTGAGGTTCTATTGCATTCGGAGTGTACCATTTTTGTCTGTTACATGATCTGAATGTCCTGAAAAAGTTTGTAAACATAGGTGGACGATTATGGATGTGTTGACCTTAGTGGCCTTTTGAAAGTAACAGGTGGTTATGGAAAAAGTGGTATGATCTTAGTGACCTTTAATATTATTTTGGGGAAAATAAATTGGTTTATTCACTTGTAACATTCCTGTCTCCCCTCAATATCTGATTTTAATATGTTTGATTTGTCTCTTGCTTAAATTTATGATCATGCTTTTATGATGCGGGATTGTCAAACAGGAGGACAGTGTCAACTAGTATAAATGCACACGCTCACATAATGTTTTCACTTGTGTTGTTGAATCTCGATGCAAGGTAATAACCACTGCAATTTAAAAATGGGTAGTTTTTCTTTAAATTATGAGTTACAGATTGCATAAAGTGTTTCTCTTAAAGGCATATTAATCTGTGTCTATCTATTAGAATACTCTTCACCAGCTAAGCAATCTGATATTCTGTGCAGTTTTGCTCGTTATATCTGCTTCATTAACTTTGACGTAAGAGTAGAATCTATTGACATGCAACAACAACAGAGTACTTGAATATCTTTGTTTTTTTCATGAGTTTTGTTTCATTTCATTGTGATCGATGTTTTCTGAGTTAAACTCGTGTCTTTTAGAGCAAGGCAGATGGTATAAGCAGGTTTAAAACAAGTAGAATAAATCTTGTTGATCTAGCTGGGTCAGAAAGAGAGAAGTTAGCTGGTGCTGCCGGGGAACACTTGAAAGAAGCTGGAAATATTAATCGTTCTCTCTCACAGCTTGGGTACGTTTCACATGCCTTTTGTTTTTTTCTTTTTCATGATGATGAGAATTTGAGGTTTGCAGCAACATGGGTCTTCGTTATAGTTTACTTGATTCAACATCTGTACTTTATAAGGTAATCTTTAGATTCTGGTGTTTGTCACTTGAATCTACATCTTGGTGCTGTTTAATGCACTTTTTTTTATTGCATCTGTACAGCTATATAGTTTAGTAGAACAAAAAATGTCAATTTTGACCAAGTGTGTTATCCTGGTGATGAGACTAGAATTTAAAGAACTTTATGGTACTAGAAATGTAGAAATCAAATAAAAAGAAAAATGAAATATCGAAAAAGTGAAGTATTGTTAAAATCATATGTATTGTCATGGGAACATGCTAATGCAGTTCGCATGTACTGAGACTTATGCAATTTCCATTAAATTAAAAATTATAGAGAAAAGAACTAGTATTTGAAAAATATATCTAAAAGTTTTTTTTATTCTAGGTATATTTCAATTCTGTTCCTCATTACTTGAAACAATAATTAGCTTTCACACAATTGAGAAATACCTATTGCGTGCCAAATTATCGATGTAATTACCACTCTATGCACCTCAAGCGATGAATTTGTGTAATTTGCATTTTCGTAATTTTCATCAATTGTTGCTTAGATTGTGCGACTGGTTCATTATCGTATGAATTTGTGTTTGGTTGCTGAGAAAATTCAGAAACTAAAGTTTATTGTATATTAATTCTTATTTTGCTGAATTTTTCCAGCTAGCTAGCAAAGCATAATTAGTTTTGTTGTAGTATAGGTTGATTAAGTCAAACCTGATTTTCTTCTTCGAGAGCAGAAGCTTTAGTTGCTTATTTGGTCATTTAATCCTTACGATATGAATTAAATCATATACACAGCTCAACCTTCTTCCCAATCAACGTAGAGAGCACCAAAACTACTTTCTAAAATACTGAGATTTCTATATCTTTTGTTTGGCAGAATATGTATAGTTGAGATGAACATAATTCTTAAGCCTTAGGAAAATGAACTTCAGAAGTTTAAAGACACATGAGTACATCAATTAGACCTTAATTATCTTTACATGTAGTCTAAGCTTAGGAATATACAAGGATGCAATGCTTAGAGTAATTGTATGACAATTAAAAAAAAAAGCAGTTGCTTATTTGTTTAAAGCAAGGTTTTCATCTTCTAGTAATGTTCTTGAAGACTTCACAATTTTGTTTTTTTCATCCTTTTCATTTTGTGGTCTTTGTAAGTGCAGCTTCACTACTTTGGGGTTCTCTTAAATAGTCGAACAAATAATTCCTATGTCCTCATTAAAGACAGAGATGCCCTCATCTCCAATCTTGTTTCAGGCCTTCATTTGCCAAGGTAATAAGATTTACCTTCAATGCATTTACCCTATTGTAAGCTAAGACCTATTTGTTTCTCCAAGTACAGTGAGGAAATCAATGGAGACATCCTTTTTGTTTTGTATAAAGTATCCATCCTCCAATGCGAATCCATGAATAGTGACGGAGCTGATGTTCTTTTTGCTCACTGTCCTAAGCTCTTGCATCTTTCATTGGAGGCTTTGATGAAAACTCGAGATGATGACGTTTGCCTCAACTATATAGGTCTGTCACATTCTCTGAGGCCTTTTTTTCTTCCTTTGACTGTTTGGGTATTTTATCAATATCTGACTATTTGTGCTACCTTCAAAAAGAGAAAATTACCACTATTACAATCTAGATTTTAACAAGTTTAATAATTTCTATATTTGTTTAGACAACTTACGTGCGTTTGTTTTTTCTGTCTCAAATTTATGTATTTCTTTACTGAATCACAAAGGTAGAGTTCTTTCACAGCAAGCTATAGCTTGGGCTTGATTAAGTTCTACTGCACAAAAACCTAGATTTAATATTTTTATTTATGATGGAATTTTTTAAAAGGCCAGATTACCTGAAAATTTGTCTCTTTTTTTTTTTCTTTTTTTTTTTTTTTACGAAAAAGGATTTTGTTAGGACCCTACTGTTTCGTTCAATCTCTCTTGCTGTTCCACTTGCAAAAAACTCATATGCACTACAATATTTAGCAACAGATCCACGACCACAACACGCAACACACTCACTCAATCAAGCACTCTGAATATTTTCAATAAGTGTATTAATAATCAAGGGTTCAGTACAACTTTCTCAAGAGTATCAAAAATGTAAAAGAAAAGATGAATAGAGAATAACAAGGCTGATTTCCCATAACAGACAAAGAACACAAAATAACAATAATCTGCTGGCTTCGAGGGCCAGTACCTCCCCAGTCCCAATTTCCCCTTTTTTCCCCGATTCTCAACAATATCCCCTGTCACCCTTTTTACGCCTAACTTCATTCTAACAGAATTATTCCAATTCCAATCCAAGGATGCCACCTGTCCCCTGCTTGTTGAGTAAAAAAGTGCCATTTATCCTCTTTGTCCACGCTTTTTCCTTCTGCTAAAAACATGCACAAGAGCCACCTCGTCCCCAAGGTGGAAGAAAGGAAATTGGCTGTCAATGGAGGTGAAATCCTCCCATGTGTTCTCATATGTGGGTAAGCCCTTCCATTTGATTAAGACTTCCAAAGTACCATTCAACAGTTTGTGCGTGCATAGAACCTCTTCAGGTTCGACTTGCAATACCAAATCCTCGTCAAGTGCTGTGGGAAAGGGTTATGCAGTGGGCGGTGGGTACTTTGATTTCTTGAGTTGTGACACATGGAAAACATAATGGATGCGTGCCGAAAGGGGGGATGCGTGCCGAAGGGGGTAGATCCAGACGATAGGCCATTGATCCAATCTTTTCTTTAACTTCAAAAGGGCCATAGAAGCGGGGGCTGAGTTTCTCATTGTACCGACAAGCCAAAGAACGAAGTCGGTAAGGTTGCAACTTAAGGTAAACCGAATCTCCCATTTCTAACTGAACTTCTCGTCTCTTTGCATCGACATAGTGTTTCATGCAGGTTTGGGCTTTGAGGAGATTATCCTTTAACTCAGCAAGGATGATATTGTGAGTTTGCAGTTGACAGTTCATTTCGTCAACCGATGAACCATCCGAAAATTTAAGAAGAGTGGGAGGATCACGACCATAAAGGGCTTTAAAAGGAGTCATACCTGTGGAGCCGTTGAAAGTCGTATTAAACCAGAACTCGGCCCAAGAGATCCATTTAGGCCATTGGCGAGGCTGGCTACTCACAAAACAGCAAAAGTACGTTTCAACACATCGATTGACCATTTCTGACTGGCCATCAGTTTGAGGGTGGTATGCCGAGCTCATGCGAAGCTACGTGCCCGAGTGTTTAAACAACTCCTTCCAAAAGTGACTGATGAAAACCCGGTCGCGATTGGATACAATGGAGTGGGGAAACCCATGTAGCCGAACAATCTCCTTGATAAAAAGGTGGGCAACATCCGTGGCTGTGTAGGGATGCTTAAAGGTTAAGAAGTGGCTGTACTTAGTCAGTCGGTCAACCACGACCAAGATGGTATCGGCACTATTTGTTTTGGGAAGCCCGGTGATGAAATCCATAGATATATCTTCCCAAACTTGCTCAGGAATGGATAGAGGCTGCAATAACCCCGTGGGACTCAAGGCCTGGTATTTATTTTGTTGACAAACTGCACAGGAATCGACAATCTCCTTGATATCTCGTTTCATGCCCTCCCAGTAAACCTCACTGCTGAGTCTTTTAAAAGTACGAAAGAAACCTGAGTGACCCCCAACAAGAGATGAGTGAAACTCATGTAGAAGAAGTGGAATGTGGGCCCCTTTCCTTGGTACAACTAGGCGGCCATTACACAAGAGATGGTGGCTAACTAACGTGAATGGTGGGTGGCCATTGGGATCCAACAACAATTTTTGAACAATTCCACGCAATTTGTCATCTTGTTGAATAACATCCTCTAATTCTTCCATACCTGCAAAATAACTGACAGATAACCCATCGAATTCCACTTGTTCACCTCTTCTAGACAATGCATCAGCTACCCGATTCTTTGCCCCTGATTTATTCTGGATAATAAAATTCAACCCAATCAGTTTAGCAACCCATTTCTGTTGATCTTCACCTAGTAACCGCTGATCCGTTAGAAAATGGAGGCTCCTTTGGTTTGTCCTAATAATGAAGTGACGCCCCAATAAATAATGTCGCCACTTTTGAACTGCCATCACAATAGCCATTAATTCCCGCTCATAAAATGATTTAAGCTTCGATTGAGATGATAAGCCTTTGCTCAAAAAAGCCAATGGTCTACCCTCTTGCATCAGGATAGCCCCTAACCCACTCCCTGAGGCATCAGTCTCAATAATGAATTCCTTAGTAAAGTCTGGCAGAGCTAACACCGGAACTGAAGTCATTATCCTCTTAAGCTCATCGAAGGCCTTTTAGGCTTCCGAAGTCCATTGAAATGCATCTTTCTTAAGTAAACTGGTGAGAGGAATGACTATTTTCCCGTAATCTTTGACGAACCTTCGGTAGTAACCGGTCAAACCCAGAAATCCTCGTAATGCCCTGATATCCTTGGGAATTGGCCACTGTAAAACACTGTCAATTTTGGAAGGATCAACCGTCACCCCACATGCTGAAATGACATGCCCCAAATATTCTAATTCTCGCTGACCGAAGAAAAACTTCTTCCTATTGGCAACCAGGTGGTGTTCTTCAAGGGTGTTGAGGGTGATCTCTAAGTGCCGGATATGATCCTCTTTAGTATGGCTATAAACCAATATGTCATCAAAGAATACCAAAATGAACCGACGTAGAAAAGGCCGAAATATGTCATTCATCAAAGCTTGGAAAGTGGCTGGGGCATTAGTCAACCCAAAGGGCATGACTAAGAACTCATAATACCCTTCGTGTGTCCCAGAAGTCGTTTTGTGGGTGTCCCCATCCTTTACTCGAATTTGGTGGTAGCCCGACTTCAAATCTAATTTGGAAAAAATGGAAGCTCCTCCTAATTCATCAAACAATTCGTCAACCACTGGGATGGGGAACTTATCCGGAACCGTGATCTTATTAAGAGCCTTATAATCCACACAAAATCGCCAACCGCCGTCTTTCTTTTTCACCAATAACACTGGGCTGGAAAAGGGGCTAAGGTTTGGCTTAATGATACCGGCAGCTAACATCTCACTCATTAGTTTTTCTATCTCATTTTTCTGCTAGTAGGGATAGCGGTAAGGTCTAATATTTGGGGGTTGGGAGCCGGGGAGGAGGATAATGGAGTGGTCTTGGGTCCTTGGCAACGGTAATCCTGGAAGTGAAGAGAAGACTGACTGATACCGAACCAGAACTGGTAGAATGCTGCTGTCCTCTTCAACTTGAGATTCACCTAGCTTCTGCAAATTACCAAATTCCACAAAACACCCATGTCCCTCGCGTTGAATTGTCCGAAGCATAGCTTTTAAGGAAATCAGAGTTTTGCTTAGAGAAGGGTCACTCACAAATTTCACAACTCTGTCTCCTAGTCTGAACTTCATTACCTGTGTTTTCCAATCCACTGTTGTCTCCCCCAAAGTTTCCAACCATGCCACACCCAAAACCACATCTTTACTATTCATCTCAAACGGAAAAAAATTATGTATAATCGGAGTCCCCTGAATGTCTAACAGTACCTCCCTACATTCTCCCTCACATCGCACTCGATATCCGTCACCCACACGTACCCCGAAGGTTTGCGTCTGCGTCTTCATCACTAGTAATCCCAACTTCTCAGTCACACCCTTGCTAATAAAATTATGCGATGCTCCACTGTCAATCAACACTATCACTTCAGCCCTTCTGATTTTTCCCTTTACCTTCATGGTTTTCGGACCTGAGATTCCCACGACTGAACTAATTGAAAGCTCCGCATCATTTGGTAGTTGCTCCTCCACAGTCTCACTCAGATGAGCGTCATTTGGCTCATCTTGACTCTCGTCCTCATCAATCAACACGACGTGGAACTGCTTGTCCCCACACCGGTGGCTTGGAAAAAAATTCGCGTCACACCGGAAACAAACCCCACGCGCCTTCTTCCTCTGGATCTCAAGTTCTGTCATCTGTTTGAAGGGAAATTCTTTTATGAAAACTGAGCTGCTCGGTTGCTGCTGGACAGAGTTGCTGCTGCTATGTTGTCTCGCGTTTGGAGAAAAATGGCTGGTTCTCTCGTTCCATTGGCGGCTTGATTGGGCAGAAAAATTTTGATGTTGGCTGGGGTTTAAATTCACGCTGCCTGAAGGAACTAATGGATTAGAGTTTTGTGCAAGCTTTGACCCATTTTCCTGCTGCCACAAATTTTTACCCGGTCCACCACTATAGGCCCAATTAATTCTATTAATTCCACTACCCATACCAGACTTAACACCCTTATTTAGCCCATGTTTTAATTCTTTCAAGGCCTTATTTTTTTCTTCTATCTTCTGGGCCAGTTCAATTAGCTGGATAATGGAAGTGGGCCGGCCTAATCTAACCTCAGCTTTTAATTCAGGTTTTAGCCCATTCAGAAACGCAGCCCAAAGTAAATCTTCTTTCTCATCCTTTAATGGTGCTGACAGGGCTTCAAACTTGCAGCGATAGTCCTCCACTGTTCCGGTCTCCGGATTCCCATCAACGCCTCATACGGACCACCATCTTGGGATCCTCCGAACCGCTGAAGCAAAGACAGTTTAAACGCTGCCCAAGTCGTGACTGGAGCGTGGATTTCCATCCACTGGAACCAATTTGTGGCGTCTCTCTCCAAACACACAGCCACTGTGTTCAACCTCTCCTCCTCTGCCACTTGATACATGTTGAAGTACCTTTCTATTCGGAACAACCACCCATACGGATCCTCTCCGACGAAGACCGGCATCTCGATTTTTCGGCCAGCGTATCCTGGTCGACGTCGGCCATCTATTCCGTTTTCGTCATTCATATTTGCGTTAGGGTCCCCATTTTCCCCCTCTGTGTTGCTTGTATTGTTTATGGGGGTCTTTGTCAAACCACCCCTTTCAGCTCTTCTAACTTCTTCTTCATCCTTACGCCTAATCCAAGCTTAGATTTCCAGCAAACAATCTCTCATTGCTCCCATGTCCTTCTCCACAACATCTAATCTGTTTTCCATCCTTGTTCCAACCATTCCCCAAATGTCACCTGCTCTAATACCAACTTGTTAGGACCCTACTGTTTCGTTCAATCTCTCCTGTTGTTCCACCCCTAGTTAATAAATACGCGTATTTACATATTTTACAAAGGACTGTCGAATTATTCGCGAATTATTGGAGTATTTGTATAATTCGCGAATTTTTGAAAAAAAAAAAAAAACTAATTGAAACGATGCCGTTTTAGTGGGGAAGAATAAATCAGTGGTAAGGCGTAAGAGAAGAGATTGGAAACAGGGGGGAATAAAAAAATAACCCTCTCAAAGACATCCATTTTCCCGTCCATTCCCTCACACCTGACACCTTTACATTTTAAACTCAAAACACATACAAAATCATTTCATATTTTAAATTATTTCCATGCTATCTAATAAATTAGATTGGATTAATGAAATTAAAATAATAATTTATTATGAAAAAAAAAACTGTCATATATTATAGGTATAAAATAATAGTTAGACTATTGTAACACTAATCTTTTATATAGATTTGTAAGACAAAATTTTAGTTTTTGATTTAAATAATTTAATGGATTAATGGGAAGTTAAAATTGGTTGCATTTAATATCAAACTTATCAAGTGTTAAATTAGTAAAGAATCATGGCTAAATATTGTGTTTGAGTCTAAAAACTATAATTTGAATATCAGTTATATATTGTATATTTGTGCTATTGGTTAATTGAATACTTTGCATTTAAAATACTATATTGATTTTAGTCAAGTAATCCATAAAAGTATTAAAACTAAGATTGCTATTGCCGTATTTTTCAAAACGTATTATTGACAATGCACTGTAGTAAACCCGTGCCGTATTATACCCGTAAAATTCCAGTACCGGTTTTTTGTCGTACCCATATTTACTAACTAGGGTTCCACCTGCAAAAAACTCATATGCACTACAATATCTAGCAACAGATCCACGGCCACAACACGCAACACACTCACTCAATCAAGCACTCTGAATATTTTCAATAAGTGTATTAATAATCAAGGGTTTGGTACAACTTTCTCAAGAGTATCAAAAATGTAAAAGAAAAGATGAATAGAGAATAACAAGGCTGATTTCCCAGAACAGACAAAGAACAGAAAATAACAATAATCTGCTGGCTTCGAGGGCCAGTACCTCCCCAGTCCCAATTTCCCCTTTTTTCCTTGATTCCCAACAATATCCCCTGTCACCTTTTTTACGCCCAACTTCATTCTAACAGAATTATTCCAATTCCAATCCAAGGATGCCACTTGTCCCCTGCTTGTTGAGTAGAAAAGTGCCATTTTATCCTTTCTGTCCACGCTTTTTCTTTCTGCTGAAAACATGCACCAGCGGGGTCTCATCAGATTTTAATGGCAATAATATACAGTGGCAATGCTACTAAAGGTCTTGCTCCTAAATTCGTGGTAGTTCTATTTGACAAAAACAAAGTGGATAACATAGCTTGATGCAGTTAAGAAATTTTATCTTATTTTATTATTATTATTATTATTTTGTAAATCAAATAAATGAGGATATTTGAAAGCAAGAAAAACTCATTTGAGAAATACTTCATATAAAACAAGATACCACAACATATCAACAATGATGGTATGAGAATTTACAAACTGTTGATCTTACACATTGTGACTTGATTTTGCTTACTTTAGAGTAATAGAAATAACATAACAGGAGCATTGATAAAGTCCTATCCCTGAATTCTGATGTAGCTTCTAATTGACAAGAACAAATTAGATAACAGGAGATTGACTTAGTTATAATTTAATTGTGGATCATTTTTCTAATGAAAGAAATGAGGATCTGGGAAACCAAGTATAAACCTATTTGAGCAATATACTATATGATGGATAACATACCAACAATACGCTACAAGAATTTGTGAAACTGTTAAAATTACACACCATGACTAATGATTCTACTTACTTTAATATGTATTGTTGATCATGTTAAGTGGTCTTTTCATTTCCAAAACTCGGGTCTAAAGAGCTCAGAAAGGCATGTAAGTATTAGAAAATGAGTAGAAATGCATATAATTTGATCATGAATAACAGGATCATGCTATAAATAGAGGAGAGAAATTTATATACAGATTATTGGTAAGTTGTCTTTTTGTCATTGGTTACCATATCATCACTTTTGTGACTAGCAGAAGAGGAGCTTCTGATGCTTCTTTGCTTCATTTCTATAAGCATGTCAAGGACGATTTATTAACGAGAAACATTCTTTTAGGCTTGCTCTAATTTAGCTTTATTATCGGACTTGCAGGAATTTGATAAATGTTCTTGCTGAAGTTTCTCAAACAGGAAAGCAAAGGCATATTCCTTATAGAGACTCTAGGTTGACATTCTTATTGCAGGAATCTCTTGGTGGCAATACAAAATTAGCAATGATCTGTGCTGTTTCTCCTGTGCAGAGGTAATACTGAAGATTTTGTGACAATAGAAGAAACCTTTTTTCTCTTGCTCTCCCTATTTTTCTTTTTTCCTCCATTTGTGGAAGCTCAGATAAGTCAATAATGCAGTTGCAAGAGTGAAACATTGAGTACACTAAGATTTGCGCAGTATGCCAAGGCAAATAAGATTTACCTTGAATGCATCTACCCTATTGTAAGCTAAGACCTATTTGTTTCTCCAAGTACGGTAAGGAAATCAGTGGAGAGATCCTTTTTGTTTTGTATAAAGTATCCATCCTCCAATGCGAATCCATGAATAGTGACAGAGCTGATGTTCTTTTTGCTCACTGTCCTAAGCTCTTGCATCTTTCAGTGGAGGCTTTGATGAAAAGTTGAGATGATGACGTTCGCCTCAACTGTATAGGTCTGTCACATTCTCTGAGGCCCTTTTTTCTTCCTTTTGTAGCAAATTCTATTTATTTTACTTGGTAATGTTATCTTTTGACCTTTCCTAACCCAGGGTGTAATCCCGAATACGCACCTATGGTTCTGAAATTATTTTTGAACCCCCAACAGTTTTACTCTTTAGGAGGAGTTTAGCGATATTTAAGCAAACCTTAGCAAAGGTCAGTAATAATAATTATAGAAAAAGTCATAGATAATTTTAGAATCATATGGGTGTGTTTAAGATTACAACAAAAGTCTAGGTAGATGAGATAGTTGCATATCTTTTTGTGATTTTTCTGTTGGAGTGCAAGATTCAAAGTTCAATTGTAAGAGCTATTTCTAGTTAGGTTCTACATTTCGTATGATAACAAATGCTGGCATGCAGAGGCAGAAACTGTATTAATCACTTGTAAACATTCTTGCAGTATGCCACCATTACTTCACTAGGAAGATGAAGTTCCCTGTAACATCTGTAATCAATATTTAACCTTCCAAACTTAAAAACTGCATAATTTTGTCCATAAGCAAGTGTTTTAGGATAACCACTCAATGAGTTGCCCATGAAATGTCCCCAAACAGTCATAAAATGTCTAGAACTCTCAGAAACTTATGCTGAATTCAAGAGATTTCATGCTTTAGTTTTGATTCAATCCATAAGGCTGAGTAGCATTCATGGTGACATAGCATGGACATATACAGTCATCTAGATACTCATCTCCATAGTATCATCAATGTTGTCTTCTGACAATGAACATTTTTCGATTATATTTGCCCAGCACTTTTGACAATCTTGGCTCGGAAAGGATTTTTCGTAAATGCATATGCCAATGACATATGTAGCATGAGTTTGGATGAGGAAGATAACTCCATGGAAATAACAGAAGATGGAGAAGATCGTCCTTCCTTGAATGTCTTATTTGCTGAGGCCATCAAAGGCCCTCTACTTTCGTCGGACAGCCTAGTCCAAATCAGCACATTAGATTTGATCTTCCATTTTTTGTCCTCGGAAGGTGCTTTGGGCAAACAGATCCAAGTTTTGGTGGAAGAAAACATTGCAGACTATGTTTTTGAAATACTACGATTGTCAGGTGAGTGTACTTTCATAATTGAAAATAGCAAGAGCTACCATAGTTTGACTATACTTTCATAATTGAAAATAGCAAGAGCTACCATAGTTTAACTGTTTGGGTACTTTATCAATATCTGACTATTTGTGCTGCCTTCAAGAAGAGAACTTATCTCTATTACAATCTAGATTTTAACAAGTTCTATAAATTCCATATTTGTTTAGACAACTTACTCACATTTGTATTTTCTATCTCAAAATTATGTTTTTCTTTACTGAATCACAAAGGTATAGTTCATTCACAGCAGGCTGTAGTTTGGGGCTGATTAACTTCTACTATTGATGAATAGAATGCAAGGATCCAACAGTCAACTCTTGCCTTCAGGTGCTTAATCTTCTTTTGACCACTGAGCAAGCTTTCAAACAAAGGCTGGTTGTTGGATTCACAGCTCTGATTCCTGTACTGCATCATGTTGCTGAATTTCCTTTTCACCCTTTTCAAAATCAGACACTGAAGCTGATCTGGAACTGCATTTTTGACTGCCCTGGAATATTATCAACTTCTAAGGTTGAGGATCCTATTCTTTGTTTGACAATGATGCTTAGAAGGAACACTGATGGTGAGATGAGCATGCTTACAGAGACATTCATTATGGCCTTCTCAGTCTTTGTAGCTATTTTGAAATCACCATCTTCTCATGGGATTTAAAACCCAGCAACGTCAATTCAAGAAGCTCCAAAACATGCTGTTCAACCTTGTCTGAATATGTCTAGGAAAGATCCTAGCCAACTTTTGCATTCCTTGTACCTACTGAAAGAGGTGTATGCATACAATTATGAGGAGTTCTCAACCTCCAAATCCAACAGCATAGATCTAAGAAATTCAATAATCAATCTGTGTACATCTCATTTATAACCCTGGTTTGTAAAGGCCATCCATGAAATAAATGAGGAAATTGTGCTAGGGGTGTTGGAAACTTTTCACTTTATAATGATTCAAGATTCTAATATGCAAGCCACGGATATTCTTAGTTCAGTTTGTCATTTGGATGTCTAGGATTATTTCCTTTAGAAAAGTTAAAGTGGAGAGTGTCTGTTGCTCAGCTCCCTTGTTGATGTACTTTTGGGAAGTGATACTGGGCAATACATTAGAGATGCTGCTTGTTACATCCCATCTGCTCCTGTCGATATGTTTGATGTGTATTTTAACAAACATGTAATATAGTAAGTGCACTAGTCGCAAAAAGTAATAAAATAATAAGAAGAGTATCGTTCTCACGAGGATTACGTGTTAAGTATTAATTTTCTTAGTTTTGTAACTAGTTGAAGAACACGAAGATTGTTGGATTTGCGGGAGACAATAAAAGTAGAAATTAACACAAAATCAATAACGTAAATTAAAATCTAACTAATTAAGAAAATATTAACTAATTACGAAAATATCAATCAAGAAAAAGAGGTTAGGATTTAGACTTCACTAGGATACTTTGATTTAATCTACGGTTGTTGTTGCCTTCAAACCCAAATGCAAGGATTATAAATCGGACACCCTAATCTGCAGAATATATCTTTTCAAGCTATATTCTCCTACTTATCCTTATTAAGCTTCCGCACTCAACAAAATAAAGAATAACAGTTCCAAGCCTATTAAGCCAAGTGGAATCCTAAAGTGATTTCATAGATCTCCGAACCTATCTTTAGCATTCATTCAATAAATGGTATTTACTCTGAGGGGTTAACACATGAATCACTTCTCAGTCTCATCATGCTCAATATTTAATTGACCAAAGAAAACTCAACATTCAATTACATTAAGAACAAAAATAAACACATAATCCAAGCAATAAAACTTAAAAACATCTATTTATAGATTAAACCATTGTAATCCAAGTTAGATCAAAACCCTAACCCAAAAGTGAGTTAGTTCATATTCAAATTAAAGAAAATCGGAATATAGACTTAAATAAAGAGCTCAACATGCTAAAACAATAAGAAAAGAATGAAATCTTCCCTAATTGAAGACCCAAAATGCTTCCAATCTCCAATTTCTTCCTTTTCTTCCCTAACAATCTCCAACTCCCTTATCGGAATATAGACTTAAATAAAGAGCTCAACATGCTAAAACAATAAGAAAAAAAAACTCCCTTACAAAATGAGCTAAGACTTTCTTAAATAGTCGGCCAAAACCCTAGGATTCAAGACTAAAACTTCACAATGCACCGTTTTTACAAAACAAATAACTCCAGGATTCGCCGCGGCGAAACTGATTTTCGTTGCGGCATCATGACGAAATTTTAAAATGCCAAGTTAACCCGCGAGTTTCATGCCGTGACGAAACCTTGTCTTCAAATAGTTGAAATTACATAACTACCCTTGCATGCTCTAATGCTTGAATCTCCGGTTTTCTCTTTCCTTCTCTTTCATTTGAGCTTCAAGGGTGCTTCCAATCAACCTCCGAACATTCCTAACTTTGAAAACTCTCGAGTTTGAATTGATTGACCTCGTTTTTGCTCTGTTTCAATCTGGAAATGCGTTTCCGACTTGAAATATGAAATGAACGAATAAAGTGGTAGTTCAAGCCTAAAAGCAAAGGAAAGTATCAGAAAATCCCACCAAATAGGAAAGAAAAACAGTTTAATCCACGGATTATCAAATACCCCCAAACTTAAGATATGCTCGTCCTTGAGCATCAACAACAAAAACAATAAAACAAACGTAAGGAAAAACAAACTTAAACCAAAATGACCAAAGAGGAAAACTACGGAAAACAGACAAGTAACCTGGAATTGATTTAAAATGCAAGTCTAAAAAATTGTTGAAATACTATTACGGGAAAATACTCAACACTCCAAAGAAGTCATAATTGAATTGACTATCTTTCTCTATCGGTCCTCTGAGTCGGTGATCCCCACTTCAATTCACCTTTTAACTCCTCATATTATTTTATGCAGTAATGTGAAGTTTATCGATTGGTGGTAGACTCCATAAGCCTAAGTATCAAACAACTCTCCACTAATGTGGACTAGACATCACTAAATATTGAAAGGTCTTTGCAAGCTTGTAATGTTAGACTTGGGTAGTGGACTCCAGGGAAAGGATAGGATAAACAAAGTAAGAGAACTCGGTTTTTCTCATGTAAACACTAAGAGCTACGTCAATCTCCACTTTTTTTCTTTACCACCAATCAAAGTGTCAACCATTTTACAACCTTCAAACTTATATATTTCTTATTCTTGATTTCGAATTGAACTAAAGAATATTTTTTAAATTTTTTTTTTTTTAATAAACAACTATTTATAACACCATTGAGGTCTATTGCCCCTTCTTTTTGCCCTTTTTACAACCCCCAAACATATGCTTTTGGTCCATCACTTATTCACACACCTCTCCAAGTTCTTTTGTGTCATACATTAGGTCCATAATTCTCCTAAAGTGTACGATCAAGTGTTTAGGGTATAGGGATTGGACAAGCTTTTTTTCGGTTTGCAAGAAAAATAAGGCAATGATAATCTCATAAGGCTCAAATGGGTGACTAGGGATAATTCATTCATGGGTTGGCTAGAAGGCTCAAACATTCCAAAAAATTGCCTAAATCATTTCCTCAACAACATCTAATCCTAGAATTTCGTCTCAACTAAGTTTTAGAGTCTACCAACATTATCAAGATTTCACCTAACCACATAAAAAGAATCTAAACATGCCAAAAGAATAAAAATGGTGGTTGAACCACTCAACAAACTTCTAGATCAATCTAGTCAACCAACCTAACTTGAAGCAATGCTTCGCATTTTCCGATAATAGTATCCCAACAATCAACATCTCATCATAGACTTGTGCAATTTATCCAGGGAACAACAGAAAAACACAAACAAAGATAAACTAAACACAATAACGATCAAAGAACTTAAGAAAAAAAAAAAAAATAACACAACACAAATTCAAGCTAAAACACACAAACTAACTAAACACAATTTTGTTTTTTTTTGTTTTTTTTTTTTTTTTTTTTAAGATCAAAATTTCTTCTACCCCAACTTAGAATGACATTGTCCCCAATGCCACATCATGCACATCTAAGGAGTAGAAAAACAAAATTTAAGAGATACTCCCTTGATTAATCAGTAAAGGCTGATTCTTGTGCAAAATCCTAGCATCCCATCCTTGGCTTCCTCATCATCCTCATCTGTCAAACAAATGAAAATCTAGGTTGCCAATTGTGTTAGATATCCTCACTGATTAATATGAAAGAATTACATATTGATCTCAACCTTATTGAACTAAACCTAAAATTGAAACAAACACACATAAAGAGTTAAAAAGAGGAAATTAGCATCAATTCCAATTTACAACATAAAAAGAAATAAAAACTAAAACTAAAACGAAGGTGTTTCAGGAATCAATCTTCTTCTGCTTCTTCTTCGTTTGCCTCCTCACCTTCTTCCATGGCATCTTCAAGGTGTAGTTTACTGTATTCATTCCAATCTTGCCATTGGAATTGTGTTACATCATAACCTTGAAAGTTGTAGACATGCTGCTGCATCTTGAACATCTTCATTTGATCACTCATCCATGCTTGTTGCAGCTTCATTGTCTTCATCTCAGCTTGGAGTTGCTGCAGTTGATCATTTACTATCAGTTTGGATGTGGTTGCAGCTATGCTTGGTTGTTGAACACTTGTACCTGTACTTGATGCTCTGCCACTCTATTTTCCAGCCAGCTTATAGTAGAATGTCGTGTTAAGAATCGACGCTAGATGAATGGTTATCTCATCAAGATAAGATGTCACCCTTTCCTTTTTATAGATGTCCGTGATAAGGTTTAGGAAGGCATGATTTGGTCGACTGAGCTTTGCTGCATGCTTCATGTAATCGAAAATGATCTTTCTAACGTTCATCTTCTTCTTTGTAGCAATGAAGTAGAGCAGGATTGCCCTCTCAGCATTTAATGAACTGAAATGTGTCTAAGGCAGGGAGAACCATTTACTGTTCACGTTAGTGAGAGAACATGCTCTCTCTTCTCTCTAGGATTAGAAACCAGCCCTCTTTCCATAATTTCTTCTCCACCCACCACCCCTCTCTCCACCCTCATCCTCCATCCTCCACCTTTACCATTTAACTTCACCTGTCCCTCTTACCATTTCCTTAAGTTCTCTTTTCACATTTTCTTTCACAAACCTGCACTTTGTTTTTCTGTTTTTGTTAACCTTTTTGTTTGCTATGTTTCAGTCATTCTTTGCTGTGTTTGGGGGTTGTTTTTGGGTTTAAATCGAACTCCTTGGTTGTTTGTTCTCCTTTCTTCTCTTTTGCTTGTTGGTGGCTGTTGTGGTTGAGCTTGTTTTGTGTGGGTTGTTTCTTGGCTTGGCCGGATTGGGAAGAAGGTGGGTGGCTACCGGAGTTGTTTTGTTTATTTTCGTTTTTTTGGAGTTGCTGTTTGGTGTTGAAGAGAGGTAGGAGTAAAGGGGCTGTTTGTGGTTCTTTTTTGACCGGAAATGTAGAGTGGGTTGGTGGTGTAGCCTGTTGATGCCAGATTCTTGCAGGTCACCGGAGTGTGGGTGCTTCTTTGGCCGAAGCTTTGCTGTTTGGGCTGGAGTTGTCTGCCATTTTTGGTTGTTGTTCACATATTGAGTGAGATAGTTTGAATCCATCCAAGTGCTATCCATTGGTTCTCTCTCATTGGCTCATTTAGATTTTTTTTGATTTTTTTCTTATCCACATCTCTTTGGACTGGTTAATAGGCTGTTCCATAAGTTTTTAGCCACGTCACTTGTTTTTCATTGGTTCTCCTTTGATTTCCTTATCTCTTATCTCTTTGACTTCAAATCATGACAACTCATCAACAAATCATCCATCTCTCCCCTCCACCTCATCAATCTCACGCTGACTCATCCTGCCACGTCCCCCAAGATGCCACGTCACCAGCCCTGCCACATCACAAAAAAACAATTTTTTCCCTCCACTTCCTAAACCTTCCCAAAGCCATACTTTGCCTCCCAATGGTCCTTTTCTTGTGAATTCTTTGAATACAAGTGAGGCAAAAAGTTCTGGTGGGGTGTTAAAGAAGCAGCAAATTGTGGGTGGAAAAGAGATTGATAAGGTTGGTGTGGAAATGTGCAATGGAATGCCGGTGATTCAAAGGTGCCTCCAATTATGATGCATGGCGAGAAAGCGGCGAGTGAAGGTGGGACTATGGGGAAAAGGTGATGGGGAATTGAAGCCTGCTGGTATTGCATCCTGGAGAAACTTTTTGTTTCGAAATCCAGTGCTCCTATGGAATATTTTGCTCGGAATCCTTGATGATGGCAGGAGGATAAGGGTTATACCTCTAAAGAGGTGGCTGATTTGGGGAGGACAAATGGGGAAATGTCTCGTTGGTTTCTTCCTTGGTAGAATGTGCCATTCTCTTGTGAAGGTTTTATCGATAGGAATTGGAAGTGCTTCAGAAAGGTTGGTGTTGTCTCAAATGGGGTTGGGGGCTTTATTCTGAAATTTGATAATGAGAGTCCAGGGATGAGGCCTTGGAAGGGGGCCCTTGGCATATTGGGGGCAGCCCCTTTTCCTAAAAAAATGGCGTCCGAATTTAAAAATGGCAGGTGAAGGCATTAGTAGTGTGCCGATTTGGGTCAAATTTAGTGGAGTTCCATTGGAGTTTTGGACTGCTAAAGGGTTGAGCTATGTTGCGAGCGCTATTGGAAAACCTTCTACATGGATAACATCACGGATGCGGGGATAGATTGGAGTATGCAAGAGTTTGTGTTGAAACGACACAGCTTCTTCATTCCCGAATTCAGTGGAACTGGCCTCCCGAATGGTGATGTGTAAACATAGGGGTGGAGTATTCTTGGAAACCGAGGGCTTGCCTTTGTGTAGAACTTTTGGGCTAATTTGAAGGAATGTCACTTGGCCCCTCGATTTGAGAAGGAAGCACCGAGAACAAGACTTGAATCTTACTCAAGAATGGGAATGGTGACAAAGAGGAAGAAGAATGTGTCAAAGGACGTGGTGTCCAAGTGGAGCGTGGGCGAGAGCCCTAGCCGCAAAAAACAGCAGCACACTAATCAATTTGTGGTTCTTAGTTAGGCAATAGGCTGGATAAGGGGAACTAGATGGCGAAGAGGGTAGTGAGAATGTCAAAGATAGGTTTGGAAAAGATAAGGCTGAAATGAGTGGGGTAAATGTTCCTAGCGGGCTGATCTTAACAGGGGTAATAATCAAGGTGCGGGTGAGATTGGGTAAGGTGTAAGGGGAATGAATTTGAAGTAAGCAAAAGGTTGAATGCTCTGAGTGCTGGTGACAACGGCGGAGAAGTAACCCACCTAGGGGTCCCTTGGGAAAACCATGAGGGATGTGAAATGGGGTTACTTCACGGCTATTGTGAGGTTCGAAAATTTGATTCGAGGTGATGAAAAGGAAGGTCTTACGGAGGGGAACATAAGTCTTCTAAAAGCAAAGGAGGAGATTAGCCCGGAAGGCGAGAGAAGTTCCTAACGCCCAGCCACCCCATGATTAAGCTTGCTTCGTGGAATGTAAGGGGTTTAATTCCCCTTTGAAACAAAAAGAGGTTAGACATCTAATCTCTTCCCATAAAATTGCAATTTGTGGTATTTTGGAAACTAGAGTTCGTGGACCAAATTTTGAGGTTACTATAAGTCCTTGACGTTGGGGGATGGGATGTAATCCATAACTATGTGTGCTGCCTAATGGTAGAATTTGGGTTGCTTGGAATCCTAGTTTGGTGAGGTTTGAAATCTTCAATCTACGAATCAAGCCATCCATGGTAAGGTTGTTATTTGGAGTCTAAATACCCTTGGTTTGCTCATCTGTCTATGGCTCTAATGGTCCACTGGAAAGGAAAGAATATGGAGAGACTTAATGGGCAAAGCTCAAGATTTTGAGGAATACCATGGGTGATTATGAGTGATTTAATGCGATGAGATTTGGGCATGAGAAAATAGGGGGTTCTTATAGGTGGAGAAATTACGTTTCGGACTTGAATAATATGTGTAATGAGACTAGGCTTGAGGACCTTCGGTTTATGGGTAACTTTTTCACGTGGAGTAATATGAGAGAAGGGGAACAGAATTACCACTAAGATTGATCGAGCTCTTGTGAATGAAAAGTGGGGCAGTGTGTTTGGTAACTCCATGCCAATTTCCTTCCCAAGCATCTGGATCATTCTCCTTGTATTGTTGAAAGTGGGGTTATGTCTTCATTTAGGAAAATCCCATTTCGGTTCTTCACAATTTGGGCTCACCATGAAAGTTTCGTTAGCATTGTTAGGAAGGCTTGGGAAGAAGAAGTTAGGGTTACCCCTATGTATCAATTGGTTACTAAACTGAATAGAGTCAAAGCAGCATTAAAAGCGTTTAACAGAGGGAGTTTGGGAATATCTCGGCAAGAGTTATTGAAGCTAGAGAAACTTCTAAGGGTCCAGCATGATCTTGCTTCTAATCCTCTTGAAGAGAACCTTATCTTGAGGAGAAAGCCAAAGTTTAATTTTAATTCTTTAGTCGAGCTGAGGGTCTTTAGCTAGGCAAAAATCTAGAGTGCAATGGCTTAGAGAGGGTGACCAGAACACAAGCTATTTCTCAAGTGTGTGAATGGCAGAAAGAATAGAAATAGAATCACCAAGCTAAGTGTGATAACGGCATGGTTATTGAAGACCTTGAGCATTAAGGAGGAATTGTCAGCCACTTTAAAAGAGTTTTTGAAGAGCCGAGGGGTGTGAGAGACTTCCAGGGTTTAGAGGAAATTATTGAACCTTGCATCACTAGTGATATGGCTAATGGGATGATTGCCGAAGTGACGGAGAGGAAATCAAGAACACTCTGTTTTCGTTGGGCAACAACAAGTCCTGGACCAGATGGTTTTGGTGCTATTTCTTCAAGACAGCATGGATGTGGTGGGAAAAGATGTGATTATGGCTATTAAAGACTTCTTCCAGAGGGCAAGCTTCTCAGGGAGGTAAATTGTACTTCAATTGTCTTATTCCCAAGTGTGATAATGCTTCTTTGTGTAAGGACTATCGGCCCATTTCTTGCTGCAACATAATTTATAATGTATCACCAAGATCATTGCAATAGAATTAAGAGTGCTTACTCTCTTCATTGACCCGGCACAAGCAGCCTTTGTTGGTGAAAGGAGAATAGGAGATAATATCCTGTTATGCCAAGAGCTGGTGCACAACTATAATCGAGCTACGGCCAAGGAAAAAAGGTGTGCCTTGAAAGTTGATTAATGAAGGCTTATGACTCGGTTAATTGGGAGTTTCTCTTACAGTCCTTAAGAATTTTGGTTTCCTACTGTTCTTGTCAATTGGATATCCAAATGCATCACTACTCCTAGATTCTCGGTGGTTATCAATGGGGAGTTGGTGGGTTCTTTGGGAGCTCTAGAGGCGTGAGACAAGGGGATCCTTATCCCCTTACTTGTTTGTTATTGCTATGGAGGTTCTCTCTCGGCTCTTGAATGAGTGGCGGCTAATCCGAACTTTAGTTTTCATTGGAGATGCAAGAAAATGGGGCTGACTCATCTTTGTTTGCGGATGATCTCATGCTTTTTGTAAAGCCGAAGGTACTTCTCTGTCTCTCCTTAGAATGCTTTAGTTACTTTTGAAAGTTGGTCAGGATTGAGTGCAAATCCTGATAAGAGCAATATTTCCTTTCTGGTGTGAGTGACAATGAAAAGATGGAGCTTTTAAGTTTGAAAGGATTTGCCGAGGGTAGTTTTCCCATCAATTACTTAGGTGTACCCCTTATTACCTCTAAGCTTACCTTTGGAGATTGTCGACCTCTCTTAGATAAAATCTTGGCTCGGGTTGCCTCTTGGAGAGTAGGTTTCTATCCTATGCGGGGAGGATTATTTTGATAAATCCATTCTTTGGAGTGTGCAAATTTATTGGTCGTCCTCTTTACCCTTCCTTCCAAAATTCATAAGGAAATTGATGCTAGTTTGAGAGCTTTTCTTTGGTCCGGAGTTGATATGAATAGACACAAAGCTAGAATAGCTTGGGAGGAGGTATGTGTACCCAAAAATGAGGGTGGGCTTGGGTTTATGACCTTAAGGATGGAACCTCGCAGCTTCTTAAGACATATTTGGAACCTGTGCAATCACAGAAACCATACCTTATGGGTCTCTTGGGTCCGAATTTTCTTTTGAGAAATATAAGCATTTGGGACATATGCATTCCCCAAAATGTACATGGTCATGGAGACATATCCTCAAAAATGAGGAAAGGGCTAAAAAGAATATAAATATAACATTGGCAATGGTAACACCACCTCTCTTTGGTTTGATAACTGGCACCCGAACGGCCCCCTTGTTTGCACCTATGGGGAAGGATTATTTATGATGCGGGGATTGGTAAGGATGCTAAAGTGAGTCTGTGGTTGATGGATGCAACTGGACGTGGCCAACTGCCAATTCTTGGGCTCTTATTAACATGAGGAATTCTGTGAATTTCACTCCTTCTAATGTTGATGACAACATGTTGGATACCCTCACCTTCGGGGGATTTCTCTACCAAATCGGCTGGGAGGCAATTAGAGGAAGGAGAGCAAAAGTTGAGTGGTGTGACTTGGTGTGGTTCTCAAAGGCATTCCAAGATACTCTATGATCTTATGGATGGCTATAAAGGAGAGATTACCTACAAAGGACAGGTTGATGAGGTATGGGCTACTACTAATGCTCATTGTTGCTTTTGTAACTCATCCAGGAATCTCTTGACCACTTATTTTTGCATGCCTTTTTCTAAGTCTATTTGGAGCAAGATCCTTAGGCTTGTTGACCTTGGTTATGTGGTTAGACCCTGGCATGAGACATCCCCCATTTGGCAAGGATATGGAAAGGTAAGAGTCTAAAATTCACTTTGGGTAGGCTTTGTTTAGGGGCTACGGTTTATTGGATTTGGAGGGAACGAAATTCGCGAAGTTTTAGGGGTGACCATAAGGATTCTTTCACCATAATTGATGCTATCAAAAGTGTTGTGAGAGATAAAGCTTTGGACCTTAGGAATGTCACTGCATCCTATAGCAATAGGAAGTTGGCGAATGATTGGGGCCTCCCTAGATCTATTTTCAAAGACGTTCCTCAAGTTCTCAACACCATTTGAAGATTGGATTACAGAGGGTTAGGCAGAAGGGTTTTTTGCTTGGTTGTTTTGTCTCATTCGTAAAGCGTTTGTTTTTTGTTTTTCTTTTAATGATCCTAACCTGGGGAGGTGTCCTATGGTAGGTGAGATTTTTGGTGTTCTCTTTTCTTTCTTCTTGGTGTTTATCTCCCTTTGTGGTTTTTGATAAACCCCTAGAGCGGATGGCTGTTTGTAGGCTTGTTTCTTTTGTTTCCTATTTTCGGGGCATATCCCAAAATAGGCTGGTCGCCTTTTATTAGGCCTTTGTACATTGTTCTTGTTTCTTTAATATGATTACTTACTTAACAAAAAAAAAAAATGTGTCTAAGGCATTAACCTTGCACAGATGAAATATTGCCAAATCCATGCCACCACAGTCAGATCGCTCCCATTCAATTTTCTTGTTCCTTTCGGACTAACATTCCAGGAAGCATCTGGTTTGGCAATGACCCTAAGTATCTCATCCCAATCTAGATTGTTCTTGTACATTTTGTACTCATCCTACTCAACGGGGCGCAACCTATAAAAATCGTTGATAACTGTGCAGTAAACGACACTTGTAATCCCCTAAAATACACACAACCATGTTGACTCTCTAGGAGGTTTGCATAAAATTCTCTAACAAGTGGTTCCAAGGCTAGCTGCGGTGGTTCCTTCAGGAAAGTGAGCCAATCTAATTCTTGAACCCAATCGGAAGCATAAAGAGCATCTAAACCCCTTTCAGGAATGATTTTTCGATCCTTCATCCTGCCCTTAGCCTCATACCGCTCTCTGGCCCTATCATTTGTAAACCTATTGTCCACTTGCTTTCCTTTAGTCGTTCTCTTAAAAGGCATTTTCTTGTTATTCAACAAAACTTCACGAAAATGTACTACAAACAACTCCAAATTTCACTCTTCTCCACACAATTAACTCAAAATTGTCACATATCCAATCCTGTCTAAATCACCCCAACAGAATCAACGACCAAAGACTTTTCACAAAACTTTGAGCCGCAGCGCAAATCGCGTAGAATGTAAAAATTTCGCATTTCCAACCCCAATTTCGGTTACTAGTATTTACAAGTTTGCCATTTTGTCTAACCATTATATAAAGGCAACTTTAGTCTGTTTTTAGGGAGTTTTAGGTTTTACATACACATTTTAGGGAGAGAATACATTTGGGGCTTCTTGGAAAGGTGGAGCTTAGAGAGGAGAGGAGGATCTCTTCCTCTCCTTCTCCTTTGTTCTTCATGATTATGGTTCCAGGTGTTGTTGTTTCTTTTCCTTTATGTTGTATTTTGTTTTCTAGGGATTTGATGTAATCTGATTGAAGGCTTGTGTTTTATTGTTAATCTATTTGTTTGATCCATTCTATTATGTTCTAGATTCATTCAATGCATTTAATTCAATCCTTAGTTGATATTAGGGCCTGATCAACCTTGATAGTTGATTGATGGTATGAGACAAGATTGGGTATGGAATGATTGATTTGTAGCCTTGCCCAAGGATAGATTGGTTATTGACTTTAAGATCGTCTTGTGCTTAATGGATTTTTGTTACTAGACTAGGCTACACACCACTAGCTAGTTTAGTTGTTGGAAACACTAGGTTATTCCAAATGGCCGTAGTAATACCTTAGAAACTAGAGATGTCATGCCTATCTTGATTAGCTTTGTGAATGGATGATTTGTGTGTATGCGAATTGGTTCCTTCGTTGTTTAGACTAGGCTACACGCCACTAGCTAGTTTGAATGATAAAAGCAGTAGGTTGAACCCGATGATGTACGAACCCTAGAATGGAGTGGGGAGAATGAGAGTTCGATGATGAACACATAGCCTGATAATTATAATGGAGTTAGAGCCCTAGGATTCTTTGTAGATAGTTAGATTTAGGTTTATTTTAAAGTCGATTTTATGTTTTCTTTATTTCAATTCTTGTTGCTTTTAGCAAGGCATAGTTTCTAGGATCACGAGAGCACTTCCAACCTCTGTGGTATCGACCCTTACTCGGGCACTATGCTGCGATTGCAACTCGTGCACTTGCGAAGGATTAAACTTTGTATGTTTGTTAGCCGATACGCTCCCTTCCCGACAACTTTAGTGATCTTGTAAGGTCCTTCCCATATGGGGTCGAACTTACTGGCTCATAACTCTTTTGTGTTTTGAAACACTTGACACAGGACCTAGTCGCCAACCTTGAAGACCCTGACTTGGATGTTCTTATTGTAGTGTCCAACCATCTTTTGTCGATAGACAGCACTACGGATGAGGGCTTGGTCTCTTAACTCGTCAGCGGTGTAAAGGTTCTGACAAAGTAGTTGTTCATTGGTCTCTTTGTCCATCTATTAGAGCCGAGCCAAGGAGACCAACGCTTCTATTAGGATTACTACTTTTGAACCATAAGCCAAAGAGAAAGGTTTTTCTCTTGTGGAAGATTGAGTCATGGTGCGGTAAAACCATAGCACCCTTGGGAGCTCATCCGCCTAAGCTCTCTTGGCTTTTTGGAGCCTTCTTTTCATTGTTTGGAGGATGGTCTTGTTGGATAGTTTGGCTTGCCCATTCACTTGGGGGTAGCGTAGAGTGGAGAAGCTCAGTTTGATCCCCTATCTTGTAGAAGTCTTGGAAGCTGGAGCTTATGAACTGGGAGTCGTTGTCAGTGACAATCTACTTTGGCAGGTTGAACTAGCATATAATGTTCTTCCACATGAAGCTTTTCACTTCTCGGTCTCTAATTTTGGCAAAAGCCTTGGCCTTAATCCACTTAGTCAAGTAGTTAGTTACCGCGAGCATGTAGACTTGTTGCCCCGATGCGGTTGGGAGCTTACCCACTATGTCCATTCCCCATTTCATAAAAGGCCAAGGGATAAGGATAGAGTTGAGTTGTTCCACGAGGAGGTGTGATGTTGGAGCAAAGCGTTGGTAGTTGTCGCATTGCTTGGAGAATTTAGCTAAGTGGGCCAGTAGTAGCCTAGTGTGAGAGCCTGGTTGGCAAGGCTGTATCCCCTGGTGTGGTTGCCACACTCGCCTTCATGGACCCCTGCAAGCACATACTTTGCTTCTGCAGAGGTGATGCATTTGAAATATGGTCCCGAGAAAGACCTTCGGAGTATGCAACCATTTTGGATAGTGAATCAAGCCGTCTTGGCTTTCACCTAGCGTGCTTCATTTTTGTCTTGTGGGAGCTCCTCATTCTCCAAGTAGTGAAGGATAGGTGCTATCCATGACTCTTCCGATCCAACTGGCAAGACCTCGACGGAGTCGATCGCAATAGCTGGTTTATGGAGGTATACTAGCAGAATTGTTGTTCGTCGTGTGGTTTTCAAGGCCAAACCAAGGTTTGCTAAAGCATTTGCATGTGTGTTTTCGATCCTAGGGACTTGGTTGATGATGATCTCCTCGAAAGACAATTGCAGCTCTTTGCCCAGGTTGAGATATGAGGTCATCTTAGTGTCCCGTGTTTGATAGGAGCCCTAAAGTTGATTCACCACCAATTGTGAGTCTGATTTAACTTCCAACTTCTTGATCCCCATTCCCTTGGCAAGGGAGAGGTACACAATCAGTGCTTCATACTCAGCCTTTTTGTTAGGTTCTTTGAAGCCGCACCATATGGATTGTTGAAAAATGTCCCCTTCTAGTGAGGTGAGGACTAGTCCTAAGCTGTTGCTACTGACATTGCTTGATCCATCTAATGATATGGTGTACTTGGATGGTACATGATCTATCAAACATAGGAGCTCCTTTCCGCCTGAATAGAGGTGCTAGGTGCGAAATCGGTGATGAAGTTAGCTAGCACTTGAGAGTTGATTATGGTGCGAGGTTAGAAGGAGACATCAAACATGTCGCCCACTGAATGAGTCGACCTGAGAGACCTGGCTTGTGGAGCATCTTCTTCAAAGGGTAGGAAGTTAAAACTATGTTGGGGTGGCATTGGAAATATGGCCTTAGCTTTCGTGCGGCAGTGATCAGGGCGAGTGCCAATTTTTTAAGTTGGCTATACTGTGTCTCAACATTGGTAAGGTGTACTTCTTCACCAACTTGGAGATGAATCGAGTCAGCATGGCTATTCTTCCATGAGGCACTGAACATCTTGATGCATGTGGGAGATGGGATGTTTAGGATTGCCCTGATCTGATTTGGGTTAGATTCAATTACGCACTGCGTTACCATGTAGATGAGGTTATCCATATGAGACATCAATAGAGCATTCGTAATGGAGATCGAGGTGTTAACCAAGTTGATGTTCCCAAATATTCTCAAGTTCCTTTGCAAGGAATTGGCAGTCCAATGATTAGGGCAAAGACAAAGAGGATTAAAGAGACTTTGCAAGGCTTGATCATGGAAGTGCAATACAAAGAGGCTGTACTAGAAGACTTTAAGACTAAATTCGAAGATTTCAAAGCTTAACCAAGGATGACCTATGATCCTTTTATGCAAGGGGTAGATTCGGAAGATCAAGTTGGATGCATAGATTAATTTAGGAATTAATTTTTGTGTATTTAATCTTGGGCATTTTTTATGTTTCAATTATCATTAGATTCTTTAGTCTTTTATTTATTTAAGGTTTATTAGTAAATTTTATAAAAGTGTGTATGTTCTAGTAAGTATTACTATGGATTTCATAATTTACTCAAGAAAGGAAATTATATTTTTTTGATTATACAATGAACTTGTTATAGTTAAGAAAAAAAATTAAACACATATATCTATATATATGTTTTAAACTCCAAGTTTATTCTTTAAATAGGATTTTAAAATAAACTTCTTTCCTAGGCGTGCGTTTTCTAGGTTCTCAATGGCCAAGGGACACTTAGGAAATACCTGGCTAGGGAGGGGTTTTACAGAGTGTGTGGCTCCAGAATCAATTAATGCATAAAGGGGAACTGAATGAAATAATAACTTACTGGTAACTGCAGATGGGCTAGCCTCGGCTTCACTCTGTGCTATATTAGATAACCTAGGATACGATCTCTAGATTCAAAGTAATAAAAGCATTAAGTTGCGAGAGACCTACTGAATCAAGGCTAAACTTATATGGTTGGTTTAGTTATCTTGAGTGATTACTCCCCATGTATGCAGGCATACACTTTACCACTAGTTATTTAGGTTAATCAAGCGATTCCGTACTAAACAACCTAAATTGGCATTAATAAATTAATCATAACTATTTAATTGCGCACTTAAACAATTAAGACAATCTATCTAAACTGTATTCACAGAGAAATAATCACATAACCAAGAGGGATCAAAAGATAAGTAGATGCAGATTTTATTAATCACAAGACATGTCTAGGGCTTTGAAATCACCCTCAATCACAAAAGAATCAGTTCTTCATGAATAAATCTGAGAACATCATTGTATTATTCATAACAAATAATAATAACAAAGAAGAAGAAAAACTTAGCGAAACTTGGTTGGATTAATGAAGTTGATGATGATCTCCTCCAATTCCTCTTCTCCAAGCCATCTTTAATCTCCTATTTTCTTCAGTTCTTGAATATCTTTGTTCTCTTTTTTTTTTATATATATACAAGAATTCCCCTAAAGTAATGCTAAAAGACTTCTATTTATATCCCACAAGGGTTAGGGTTTTGTTTTCCTTAATTCTAGTTAGTTTAGGACTCTTAAAACCCTATTTTCCTAGTCAAAAACAGAGGAAAAGTTCCCAGCTGTCGTGACTGTGCCGCAGCACTGGAAAAAGTGTGCCGCGGCACAGTAGCTACTAGTCTTCTTCTCGCATCATTCCACTGTTCTTCAGAGATGGTGATTTTTGAACTCGATAACTATGAAATTTGGAGAAGTACATATAAAATGTAGCCCTTTGAATTAGCTTTTCAAGGGTGGAAGAATCGTCTTAATCAGAGTTCTAAAGCTCAAGATATTCGTAAAATACCGAGGCATGCTCAAGCTGGAACATAATCTAGGATCTTCTCTTTACTTCAACTTCCATAACTTCTTCAATTCAACTCCAATTCTCGATCTGTTTGTTTCCAGTCATCACAAATTCTCTTGCCAACATCATCTCTCATCCAAATATTATTTTTGAGCCTTATTCCCTGAAATCACAACAAAAATACCCGTGATCCCAAAAAGTGCGTTTACGAAACAATTAAGTTAATTCATGCGAATTAATCCTAATTTCCAACAAATGATACCTATAAACCACTAAGTATAAGTGTATTTTCAAGCACTTATCACAACCCCCAACCAGCTTCTTGCTATTCCCTAGCAAGCTAAGCGATAAAAAATATGTCTTCTAGCTTGAAAATTAAAATAAAATAAACATGTCCTCCAATTTTGATGCCTTTGTGTCCTGTTGGAGTTGGAGAGTGCTAATAACTACGGAATTTACTAAGTCCTCCAAAGACATGCATTGAGATTGGGGAACATTTTGTGGCCTTGCTTGATATGGTTGTGGGACTCTTGGGTATGGAAAACCAAGTGGATAGGTAGGGGCAGCATCTTGGTGGTTTCCCAAATAGCTAAGGTCGAGGTTTAGGGTTTAGGGTTTAGGTGTTGTAGGTGTTGGCGAATGGGTCATACCTCTGCCCTTTGTTGACCTTGAAATCCTCCCATAGCAAAATCGTGAAAGGTAGGGCACATCTAGATTCAAAGTAATAAAAACATTAAGTTGCGAGAGACCTACTGAATCAAGCCTAAGCTCATATGATCGGTTTAGTTATCTTGAGTGATCACCCCCCATGCATGCAGGCATACACTTTACCACTAGTTATTTAGCTTAATCAAGCGATTCCGTACTTAAATTCAACTATGAATTTCATATTTCATAAATATTATCTTCAGTAATATTAATATCATCAAATATTAATATTAGATAACATATATATAATATATAAATAAATGAATATATTTAAATACATAATCTCACTAATTTTAATTTCATATTGAAATTAAAAATAGGTAATGACCTTAGAAAATTTAATTGCACTGTGAGATTACCAAAATGCCCTTTCATCTCAAAAGACAAAAATATCTTTTCCATCGTAAATGACAAAATACCCTTTCATCACAAATGACAAAAATGCCCTTTCTCACCAATTCATCTTTAGTCTATCTTTTATGTGTGTGACCCAAAGGCTCCTCATTATATTGGTAGTGAGTAGTCTGACGATTGACACCAATCAATTGTCTCACTAAACATAGACCAAGATTGGCCCCTAGCAAGGCATCATGGCCACAAGATAGATTCAGATTCAGCGAAACAGCTTGCCTATCAACAATATGGTTACCGTGCAAGCCGATCCTTTCATCATCTGTTATCTCATCGAGGTTGAGGTACATAAATAGTGTCAACCTCAGTTATCTTCGATATCTTTGTATTCAGTTACTGGACCAATGACCGAAATAATAAATTGGATTGAGCAACAACTCAATCCCACTATGGCCATAACTTTAGTGGGCATTGCCATTCATTGAATTGCGCCATGAGATAACTTCTCCCATACCCGAGAGTGATGAATCCTTTGTTGATCCACCATAGTCTTGATACACTTCTCAATGCAGCCAATCACTATCGTATTGATAGCTCTTAATAAAACTACGTTAGGCTGGTGTCAAACTACAACAATTGGTGCACAAGGCGCTCCGGTGATCTCAAGTCTAAGGATCACATGCACCACCATTCATTAGAGGATTTATTCCATAGACACCGGGGTTACCATCTATATGGAATCCTTTAGTGGGTTTGTCCAGTGAACTTGCCTACAGCAAGCACCCATGTGTCGCACCAGGTTATCGGCAAACAACCTTGACAAGTGAGATCAGTCACTGTCTTTTGACAGAGCCGTTTAACATTATGATAGCCTTACCGTATTATCTGTGTCCTTGGTCAGAATAATACTAGGGCTACAGACATTTCTAGAATGGCCACCATATGTGATCATAGGGTTCTCACTATCAAGATTTGAAACACTTGATACCCTCGTCACGGTTCTACCATCCTAAGGACATATATCAATATATACAATTATGATTTACATGATATAGAAGAAAATTGCCTTTTATTGATTAATAAACATTATTACAAAGAGTCAATTTTAAAATAATTGACTAGCTCTAGGGCACCTACTCTAATAGTAGATTGGTTCATGTTAATCAGACTCGCATTGCAAAACTTCAAAGGGATGAAGTTTTGGACCCTTTTGACTTTCAGTCATTCGAGGTATATGAGTCATGCCTTTTAGGCAAGATGACCAAGTCTTCTTTCACAGGACAAAGTGAAATGGCTACTGAACTGTTAGGCATCATCCATAGTGATGTATGTGGTCCACTAACAGTTGAAGCCAGAGGGGGATATTCGTATTTCATCACATTTACTGATGATAAATTCAAAGAATTCAAGAATGAAGTATAGAATATGATGGACAAAAGTATTAAAGCTCTTTATTTGATCGAGGAGGTGAATACTTAAGCTCAGGGTTTTCTGAATACCAGAAGGAATGTGAGATAATATCACAATTCACTCCTTTGTGCACACCCTAACACAATGGAGTGTCTGAGAGGAGGAATATGACCTTACTTGACATGGTTAGGTCCATGATGAGTTTTAGTGATTTACTTGCATCATAATGGGGTATGCTCTAGAGACTGCGACTCACGTACTGAACCATGTGCCGTTAAAGTCTGTAGATAAGACTCCATATGAACTATGGAGTGGGTAAAGGCCTAACTTGTCTTATCTAAGGATTTGGGGTTGTGAAGCTTATGTCAAGAAATTGACTTCGAACAAGCTGGGCTCGAAATCCTACATATGTATATTTGTGGGATATCCTTAGGAGACCAAAGGATACTATTTCTACCATCCAAAAGAGCACATAACTGGTGTCTTCTTAGAAAAAGAATTTTTTCTGAGAAGTACTAGTAGGAGAAAAGTAGAACTCAATGAAGTTCTTGTACCACCAGATACATTAGACGAAGGACGGGAAGATGTGCCATAGGAGGTGGTTGAACATTATGAGGAGGTTACTCCACAATTTATGGATCAAAGTGAACCACCTCAGGTAGCACAATTTGTAGATCTGGGAGAACACATTTTAATGCCTTTAGTTATATTTATTTCAAGGTGAAAGATTGGGAAATTAGGATTTGCAGACTTCGCCGCGGCATTGTACACGCTGCCCAAATCGTGCTTTTAGAATTACAGACTTCACCGCGGCAACGTACACTCTAGAATATCTCGCCGAGGCGAAGAAACAATTTCACCGGGGCAAAGAACTTGTTGGAATTTTTGAGAAAATTCTAGAAAAACTTCCTTAAGGGTAAACTGGTAATTCTACCCATAATTAGTTGAAATTGTGGGGAGTGAAAAGTAGTAGAATTTCATGAAGAGTGCAATGGAAATAAGGGCATTATTGTAATTGACAAGAGGGTAAAGAAGGAATTTCATAGAAAGTACAAGGGCAAAATGGGAATGTATAAGTAATAAATGAGATATTAAGGGTTCAAGAATGAAGACCCTACCATTCTCTACCCCTCACACACCACCTTCATCCCCAAATTCTCTCAATTTCTTCATCAAATTTCCAAGGTAATTTAGAGGATTTTTGGTTGGATTTTGGTAGATATTCAATCCTAAGCATCCAAAGGTAAGAATTCTTGCAATAAGATGTGAGATTAAGTTTTAAAGTGTTGAATTCTTATAGTTTATATGCTTATGGTTTAAGAGGAAGAAGAAATCTACCAAAGAGAGAGATTCTAGTGTGGAACTACCCAAGTTCAAGGTAAGTAAATCCAACCCTAGCCCTTGATTTGAGCAATAATATGTGTAGAGAAAGTTTTATATGTATTTTATATGATTGAGTGTTGAAATTTGTTGATGGAATTGATGATGATTCATGGTTAGAATTCCACCATGAGAAAAAAAGATTATAATAAAGAACTACCCAAGTTCAAGGTAAGTAAATCCAACCCTAGCCCTTGTTTGAGCAAGAATTGTGTAGAAAAGTTTTATATGTATTTTATATGATTGAGTGTTGAAATTTGTTGATGGAATTGATGATGATTCATGGTTAGAATTCCACCATGAGGAGTGATGATTGTGTTTATAGAAATTGATGGAAGTTTGGATGAGCTAAGAAAGAATTTGAGTAGAGTTATGGAGTGTATTTTCTTGGCAAAATTTGGAGTTGTTTTAGGGAGTTTTGCTCCAAAATTTTGGTGGTTAGAGATTGTTATGGAAGTGTAATCACCTTAGTGCTTTATTTGTGCATATAAAGTGTTTGATGAAATTTCATAGAGAAGTGCATGTATGAGTATGTTGATTTATCGTTTTGATATGAGTTTGTAGATGGTAGACAAAGTATAGAATGACATGTTTACATGCCATATTGCATTTTTGCATTTAATCAATTGAATTAAGAAAGAACAATAAGAAAAGCCCATCTACATGCATACATGCATATAAGACTATTAAAGAGCAAAGAAAGAAAAGAGAATTATTAAGGAAAAGAAAAGAAATTGGATACAAATTTCTAAAAGAAAGATAAGAGAAAAGAAGGTTGTTGCGTGGGGAACCCGTGAATGACAAAAAGAAGAATATTCCCACATGCATGCCACCTTCAGTGAGCAGCCTATGAATAAGAAGAAGAGTTTGTACAGTCCGTAAGAGTGCATGTGGATGAGGACTGTACCCAGAAGAATATACGTACATGTATGCCGCCTTTAGTGAGCGGCCTAAGAAGAAGAAGAATTTGTACAGTCTGTAAGAAGTGCATGTAGATGAGGACTGTACTCACTCACACGGCCAGGGTTCCGAATCCATGCTTCAACCGAGTCCGATTGGCAAAGAATAAGAGAGTAAGAAAAGAACAGAAAGAGAAGAATAAGAAAGAAAGAAAGAAAGGAATAGAAAGAGAAGAAAGAATAGAAAGAAAAGAAAGAATAGAATGAAAGAAAGAAGAAAAACAGAGAAAGAAAGAAAAACATAATAAGAAGCAGATAAACAAAAAAGAAAATACACATCCTATGCATTTGTGCATTTGCATCATACTTATGCATGATACCAGGCCTACTAAAATGAGTTGTGAGAAATTAGAAATAAGGAAAGAATATAGATGCATATAAGAATAGAGAAAGAACAAAGAAAGAACCGAGAAGATTAGAAAAGTGTGATGTAAGGAAAGAAATTCAGAATATGAGCAACAGAGATAGAAGGGTACCATAACGGATTTACTTACTGAGCAATTAGTGCTCACTTCGTTGATTTCTCTGTTTTTACAGGAAATAGGAGAGAAGCTGTTGGATGGAACGGCGAGAGTGGAGGAGAATGGCACTACTGCCCACTGTTTTTGAGTTTATGTATATGATACTTTTTTTATAAAGAATTTAGTATATAACAGTAAAGAAATTTTTGGGCCCACTATCTTCTACTTATATACTTATACATATTTTTAGGACATATTTAGTGAATCCATATTATATTTCCCTAAGTATACTGGCTAGAAAGAGTTATTACAAAAACCCTATCGGAGTTTTTGAACATGCTAAGGACTGCAGAGCAGGACTTGAAGAAGTCCTAGCCTTTTTTACTAGTAGCTGCTAGTAAAGGAAAGGGTAAGGCCAAGGGAAAGGCCCAGGCCAATCCCAAGCCCAAGCCTAAAGGACAGGATGCTCTCAAGCCTGTGGGTGGCGTTGGGAAAGTTGGGAAGGTAGTCTACTTCTATTATTGCAAACTTGGCCACTAGAGGAAGCACTACAAGACTTTCCTCGTAAACAAGAAGAAGTCGGATGCTTTGACTTCAGGTATGTTTATGATTGAGATTAACTTCTCCCCTTCAACATCTTGGGTCATTGACACAGGATGTGGTGCTCACATTTGTACTGATGTGTAGGGACTAAGGCATAGTAGATTACTCGCCAAGGGAGAAGTGGACCTACGAGTTGGAAATGGAGCACATGTGGCTACATTAGCTGTAGGGACTTATTGTTTGTCTTTGCCTTCGGGTTTATTATTAGAACTCAAAGACTGTTATTTTGTACCTACGATTTCTAGAAACATTATTTCAATATCCGCTTTGGATAATATAGGGTATCGTTTTGAGATTTCTAATGGATTGTTGTTCTTTAGTTTGAATGGTATTTTATTTAGAATTGCAAGCTTATATAACGGATTATATGTTCTTGATTTGAACAATAAGAATATTCTCAATGTTGAAACTAAGAAAGCTAAACATAGCGCACTAAACCATACATATCTCTGGCATTGTAGATTGGGTAATGTTAATCAGACCCGCATTGAAAAACTTTAAATGGATGGAGTTTTGGACCCTTTTGACTTCTAGTCATTTGAGGTATGCGAGTCATGCCTTTTAGGCAAGATGACCAACTCACCTTTCATAGGACAAAGTGAAAAGGCTACTAAACTGTTAGGCATCATTTTCCTGTCTTAAAAAAAGATTACACTGTTCACGTTAGTGAGAGAAAATGCTTTCTCTTCTCTCTAGGATTAGAAACCAGCCCTCTTTCCATATTTTCTTCTCTACCCACCACCCCTCTCTCCACCCTCATCCTCCATCCTCTATCCTCCACCTTTACCATTAAACTTCACCTGTCCCTCTAACCATTTCCTTAAGTTCTCTTTTCACATTTTCTTTCACAAACCTGCACTTTGTTTTTCTGTTTTTGTTAACCTTTTTGTTTGCTATGTTTCAGTCATTCTTTGCTGTTTTTGGGGGTTGTTTTTGGGTTTAAATCGAACTCCCTGGTTGTTTGCTCTCCTGTCTTCTCGTTTTCTTGTTGGTGGCTGTTGTGGTTGAGCTTATTTTGTGTGGGCTGTTTCTTGGCTTGGCCGGATTGGGAAGAAGGTGGGTGGCTGCTGGAGTTGTTTTGTTTATTTTCGTTTTTTGGAGTTGCTGTTTGGTGTTGAAGTGAGGTAGGAGTAAAGGGGCTATTTGTGGTTCTTTTTTGATCGGAAATGTAGAGTGGGTTGGTGGTGTAGCTTGTTGATGCCAGATTCTTGCTGGTTACCGGAGTGTGGGTGCTTCTTTGGCCGGAACTTTGCTGTTTGGGCTGGAGTTGTTTGCCATTTTTGGTTGTTGTTCACATATTGAGTGAGATAGTTTGAATCCATCCAAGTGTTATCCATTGGTTCTCTTTCATTGGCTCATTTGGATTTTTTTTGATTTTTTTCTTATCCACATCTCTTTGGACTGGTTAATAGGCTGTTCCATAAGTTTTTAGCCACGTCACTTGTTTTTCATTGGTTCACCTTTGATTTCCTTATCTCTTATCTCTTTGACTTCAAATAATGACAACTCACCACAAATCATCCATCTCTCCCCTCCACCTGATCAATCTCACGCTGACTCATCCTGCCACGTCCCCCAAGATGCCACGTCAGCCTGCCACGTCACCAGCCTTGCCACATCACAAAAAAACAATTTTTTCCCTCCACTTCCTAAACCTTCCCAAAGCCATACTTTGCCTCCCAATGGTCCTTTTCTTGTGAATTCTTTGAATACAAGTGAGGCAAAAAGTTCTGGTGGGGTGTTAAAGAAGCAGCAAATTGTGGGTGGAAAAGAGATTGATAAGGTTGGTGTGGAAATGTGCAATGGGAATTCTCTGGTTTTTTGATTCAAAGGTGCCTCCAATTATGATGCATGCGAGAAAGCGGCGAGTGGAGGTGGGACTATGGGGGAAAATGGATGGGGATATGAAGCTGCTGGTATTGCATCCTGAGAAAACTTTTTGTTTCGAAATCCAGTGCTCTATGGAATATTGCTCCGAAAATCCTTCATGATGGTAGGAGGATAAGGGTTATACCTCCTAAGAGGTGGCTGTTTGGGGAGGGACAAATGGGGAAATTGTCTCGTTGGTTTCTTCCTTGGTAAAGGTTGTCATTCTCTCTGTGAGGGTTTTATCGATAGGAATGGGTGCTTCGGAAAGGTTGGTGGGTCTCAAATGGGGTTGGGGGTTTTATTCTGAAATTTGATAATAGAGCTCCAGATGAGGCCTTGGAAGGGGCCCTTGGCATATTGGGGGGCAGCCCTCTTTTCCTAAAAAAATGGCGTCCAATTTAAAAATGGCAGGTGAAGACATTAGTAGTGTGCCGATTTGGGTCAATTTAGTGGAGTCCCATTGGAGTTTTGGACTGCTAAAGGGTTTAACTATGTTGCGAGCGCTATTGAAACCTCTCTACGGATAACATCACGGATGCGGGTTAGATTGGAGTATGCAAGTTTGTGTTGATTTGACACAGCTTCTTCATTCCCGAATTCAGTGGAACTAGGCCTCCCAATGGTGATTGTAACATAGGGTGGAGTATTCTTGGAAACCGAGGGCCTGCCCTTTGTGTAGAACTTTGGGCAAATTTGAAGGATGTCACTTGGCCCCTCGATTTGAGAAGGAAAGCACTGAGACAAAACTTGAATCTTGTTCAAGAATGGCGAATGGCAATGGTGACTAAGAGGAAGGAGAATTTGTCAAGGGATTGGTTGTGCAAGTGGAGAACGTGGGCGAGAGCTCTGCCGCAAAAAACAGCAGCCCATTAATGATCAAAATCCGGTTAGTAAAACAAAACCGTCCACTAATCAATTTGTGGTTCTCAATTCGGGCAATAGCCTGGATAATGGGGAACTAGATGGCGAAGAGGGTAGTGAGAATGTCAAAGTAGTTTGAAAAGATAGATGAAATGGTGGGGTAAATGTTCCTAGCGGGGCTGATCTTAACAGGGGTAATAATCAAGGTGCGTGTGATGATTGGATAAGTGTGTTAAGGGAATGAATATGGGGTGAGTGTTCCTACCATAGAAGAGAGGAGATTAAAGTAAGCAAAGGTTGAATGCTCTGAGTGTTGACAACGGCGGAGAAGTAACCCCACCTAGGGGTCCCTTGGTGGAAAACAATGAGGGTGTGAAATGGGGTCTACTTCGCCGACTATTGTGAGATTCGGAAATTTGATTCGAGTAATGAAAAGGAAGGTCTTAAGGAGGGGAACAGAAGTCTTTCTAAGAGCCAAAGGAGGATTAGCCAGAAGGCAAGAGAAGTTCCTAGCGCCCAGCCGTCCCATGATTAAGCTTCTTCGTGAATGTAAGGGGTCTTAATTCCCTTTGAAACAAAAAGAGGTTAGACATCTAATCTCTCTCCAATAAAATTGCAATTTGTGTTATTTGGAAACTAGAGTTCGTGAACAAAATTTTTAGGTTACTAAGTCCTTGACATTTGGGAATGGGATGTTATCCATAACATGTGTGCTGCCCTAATAGTAGAATTGTGTTGCTTGGATCCTAGTTTGGTGAGGTTCGAAGTCTTACAAATCTACCTCAAGCCTCATGGTAGGGTTGTTTCTGGACTCTAATTACTTTTTTGTTTGCTCATTTGCTATGGCTCCATGGTCCACTAGAAAGGAAAGAATTATGGAGAGACTTGATGGGTAAAGCTCAAGTTTTGAGGAAATACCATGGGTGATTATGGGTGATTTCAATGCATGAGATTTGGGCATGAAAAAATTGGGGGTTCCTATAGGTGGAGAAAATTATGTTTCGGACTTGAATAATAGTGTAATGAGACTAGGCTTGAGGACCTTCGGTTTATGGGTAGTCTTTTCACTTGGAGTAATATAGAGGGGGAGCATGGGATTACTACTAAGATTGATCGAGCTCTGTGTGAATGATGGGGGTGTGTGTTGGTAATTCCATAGCCAATTTCCTCCCCCACAGCATTTCGGACCATTCTCCTTGTATGTGTGAGTGTGGGGTTATGTCTTCACTAAGAAAATCCCTTTTCGTTTTCACTTTTGGGCTCACCATGAAGTTCATTAGCATTGTTAGTGGCTGGGGAAGAAGTTAGAGGTACCCCTATGTATTAATTGGTCCACTAAATTGAAGAGAGTCAAAGCAGCATTAAAAGTGTTTAACAAGAGGGAGTTTGGGAATATCTCGGCAAGAGTTATTGAAGCTAGAGAAAACCTCGTAAGGGTCCAAATGCTTTGCCATAATCCTCTTGAAGAGAACCTTATTCTTGAGGAAAAAGCCAGAGCTTTTAATTTTAAATCTTTAAGTCGACTAAGGATTCATTAGCTAGGCAAAAATCTAGAGTGCAATGGCTTAGAGAGGGTGACCAGAGCACAAGCACTTCTTCAAGTGTGTGAGGCCGCGGAATAAAATAGAACACCAAGCTTAAGAGTATATGGCATGGTTTTTGAAGACCCTTTGAGCATTAAGGAGGAAATTGTCAGCCACTTTAAAAGAGTATTTGAGGAGTCGAGGGGTGTGAGGGACTACCGAGGCTTTAGGAACTTATCGAACCTTGCATCACAGTGATATGGCTAATGGATGATTACCGAAGTGATGGATGAGGAAATCAAAACACTCTATTTTCTTTGGGCATAACAAAGCTCCTGGTCAGATGGTTTTAGTGCCTTTTCTTCAAGAAAGCTTGGGATGTGGTGGGCAAAGATGTGACTATGGCTATTAAGACTTCTTCAAAGAGGCAAGCTTCTTGGAGGTAATGCACTTCAATTGCTCTTATTTCCAAGTGTGATAATGCTCTTTATTAAGGACTATAGGCCCATTTCTTGCTGCAACATTATTATAAATGTATCACCAAAATCATTGCGAATAGATTATGAGCGCTTTACCTCTCTTCATTGATCCGGCACAAGCAGCCTTTGTTGGTGATAGGAGAATAGGAGATAATATCCTGTTATGCCAAGACTAGTGCACAACTACATCGAGCTTCGCCCAAGGAGAAAAAGTGTGCCTTGAAAGTTATGTAATGAAGGCTTATGACTCGGTTAATTGGGAGTTTCTCTTACAAGCCTAAAGAACTTTGGATTCCCAGGTGTACTTGTCAATTGGATATCCAAATGCCACCTACTCCTAGGTTTCTCGGTTGTCATCAATGGGGAGCTGGTGGGTTTCTTTGGGAGCTCTAGAGGGCTGAGACAAGGGGATCCGTTATCCCCTTACTTATTTGTTATTGCTATGGAGTTCTCTCGAGGCTCTTGAATAGAGTGGCAGCTAATCCGACCATTAGTTTCATTGGAGATGCAAGAAAATGGGGCTGACTCATCTTTGTTTTGCGGACGTCTCATGCTTTTTTGTAAAGCCGAAGTACTTCTCTATCTCTCCTTAAGAATGCTTTAATTACCTTTGAAAGTTGGTCAGATTGAGTGCTAACCCGAAGAGCAATATCTTCCTTTCTGGTGTGAATCACAATGAAGATGGAACTCTTAAGTTTGATAGGTTTTTCCGAGGCTACTCTACCCATAAAATACTTAGGTGTACCCCTTATTACCTCTAAGTTAACCTTTGGGGATTGCCAACCCCTCTTGGATAAAATCTTGGCTCGGGTTACCACTTGGAGAAGTAGGTTTTTATCCTATGCGGGAGGATTATTTTGTTAAGTCGATTCTTTGGAGTATCCAGATTTATTGGTCGTCTCTCTTTATTCTTCCTTCCAAAATTCAGAGGAAATTGATGCTAGGTTGAGAGCTTTTCTTTGGTCCGGAGCTGATATGAATAGACACAAAGCAGAAAAGCTTGGGAGGAGGTACGTGTACCCAAAAATGAGGGCAGGCTTGGGTTTATGAAATGTAAGGAATGGAACCCGCCGTTTCTTTAGACATATTGGAACCTGTGCAATCATAGAAACCATACTTGTGTGTCTCTGGGTCCGAATCATCTTGTGAGGAATAGAAGCATTTGGACATAAGCATTCCCCAAAATTGTACATGTCATGGAGACATATCCTAAAAATAGGGAAATGGCTAGAAAGAATATCAAATTTCGCATTGGCAATGGTAACACCACCTCTCTTTGTTTGATAACTGGCACCCGAACGGCCCCCTTGTTTCCGTCTACGGGAAAGGATTATTTATGATGCAGATGCTAAGGATGCTAAAGTAAGTTCTGTGATTGATGGTGCAATTGGAAGTGGCCAAGTGCCAATTCTTGGGCTCTTATTAATATGAGGACTTCTTGATTTCACACCTTCCAATGTTGACGACAAGATTTGTTTGGATACCCTCACCTTCGGGGGATTTCTCTACCAAATCGCTTGGGAGCTATTAGAGGAACAAGAGCAAAAGTTGAGTGGTGTGACTTGGTTTGGTTCTCAAAGGCTATCCCAAGATACTCTATGATCTATGATGGCTATTAAGGAGAGATTACCTACAAGAGAAAGTTGATGAGTAGTGCTATTACTACGCTCATGGTTGCCTTTGTAACTCATCTATGGAATCTCTTGATCACTTATTCTTTGCATGCCCTTTCTAAGTCTATTTGGAGTAAGATCCTTATGCTTGCTAACCTTGGCTATTTGGTTAGAACCCGGCATGATTACATCCCCTATTTGGCAAGGAAATGGAAAGGTAAGAGCTTAAAATTCACTTTGGGTAGCTTTGTTTTAGGGGCACGGTTTATTGGATTTGGAGGGAGCGAAATTCACGAATTTTTGGGGTGACTATAAGGATTCCTTCACCATAATTGATGTTATCAAAAGTGTGTGTAGAGACAAAGCCATGGAACTAGGAATTCAAAGTATCCTATAGCAATGGGAATTGGCGAATGATTGGGCCTCCCAGATCTATTTCAAAGATTTTCCTCAAGTTCCCGACACCGTTTGAAGACTGGATTACGGAGGGTTACACATAATGGTTTTTTCTTGTTGTGTTTCTATCATTTTAACGATTTTGATATCGTGGTTTTCTTTAATAATGATCCTAACCTAAGGAGGTGTCCTATGGTAGGTGGAATTGTTGTTGTTCTCCTTGCTTTCTTCGTGGTTTTTTGGTTTAAGATTTACCCCAAGAGTGAATGGCCGTTTGTAGGCTTGTTTCCTTTGATTCCTATTTTGGGGCATGTCCCAAAATAGGCTGGTCGCCCTTTATCAGGCCTTTGTACATTCTTCTATCTTTTTTTAATATTATTACTTACTTAACAAAAAAAAAAAAAAAAACTGTTAGGCATCATCCATAGTGATGTATGTGGTCCACTATCAGTTGAAGCTAGAGGTGGATATTCCTGCTTCATCCCATTTACTGATGATTTTAGTAGATATGATTATGTCTACCTCATGAGACATAAATCTAAAGTCTTTGATAAGTTCAAAGAATTTAAGAATGAAGTACAGAATATGTGTGGCAAAAGTATTAAAGCTCTTCGATTGGATCGAGGAGGTGGATACTTAAGCTTAGGGTTTTCTGACTACCTTAAGGAATGTGGGATAGTATCACAACTCACCCCTCCGTATACACCCCAACACAATGGAGTGTCTGAAAGGAGGAATATTACCTTACTTGACATGGTTAGGTCTATGATGAGTTTTAGTGATTTACCTGCATCATTATGGGGTTATGCCCTAGAGACTGCAACTCACATTATGAACTGTGTGCCGTGAAAGTCTATAGACAAGACTCCATTTGAACTATGGAATAGGTGAAAGCCTAATTTGTCTTATCTAATGATTTGGGGTTGCGAAGCTTATGTCATGAAATTGACTTCGAACAAGTTGGGCCCAAAATCCTACAAATATATATTTGTAGGGTATGCTAAAGAGACCAAATGATGTTATTTCTACTATCCAAAAGAGCGCAAAATTTTTGTTGCTCGTACTGGTGTCTTCCTAGAAAAGGAATTTTTTCTAAGAAGTACTAAGGAGAGAAAAGTATAACTTGATGAAGTTCTAGAGCCACAAGATATACTAGACGAAGGACGGGGAGATGTTCCACAAGCAATTGTTGAACATCAGGAGGAGGTTACTCCACAACTTGTGGATCAAAGTGAACCACCTCAAGTGGCATAGGAGCAACATAGATCTAGGAGAGTACACCATGAGCCTGAGAGATCAAGAGGACGTTACTCCCTAACTTGCAGTCGGTAAAGACTTGGTTATCCAAGTGCTTCTCCATGAATGACTTAGGAGAAGCAGCCTACATCCTCGGAATAAAGATCTACCGAGATAGATCACGTAGGTTACTTGGCCTAAGTCAGAGTACATACATTGATAAGGTACTGAAGAGATTCAGTATGGAAGAATCCAAGAAGGGATTTCTTTTGATGTCACATGGTGTCTATCTCTCTAAGGATATGTGTCCTAAAACACACGATGAGAGAGATAGAATGAAGAGGATCTCATATGCATCAGCAATTGGATCCATCATGTATGCCATGTTATGTACTTGGATTGATGTCTCACGTGTGTTAAGCACTTGTAGTAGATATCAATCGGATCTAGGTAAGCATCATTGGATAGCTGTCAAGAACATCCTTAAGTACTTGAAGAGGACTAAGGACACATTTTTGGTTTATGGAGGGGAAGATGAGCTCACTGTAAAAGGATACAGTGATGCTAGTTTCCAAACGAATAAAGATGATTATCGATCACAATCAGGGCTTGTATTTTGTCTCAATGGGGGTGCAATGAGTTGGAAGAGCTCTAAGCAAAGCATTGTAGCGGACTTTACAATGGAGGCTGAGTAAGTCAGACTTACTTGTAGTTAAATACAATAGGTTTCCTATCATGCTTCTAAACAATTTGTTATCTACCTTCTTGTCATTTACATCCTTGAACAGTTTAAAGGTAGAACTCATAGGTGTTTTAGCATGTTTTCCATTTTCAATGTTGAATCTTTTAGGCATGTTCTTTGCATATTTTGATTGTGATACAAACATACCACTATCACATTGCTTAATTTGAAGTCCTAAAAACATGTCTAATTCTCCTACCATGCTCATTTCAAACTCATCTTTCATTAAAGCAATAAATTCTTGCAATTGTGTGTCAAGTGGAACCAAATACTATGCCATCAACATAAGTTTGAGCACAAAGAAACTCATCACTACCATGCTTAATAAAAAGAGTTTTATTAGCATTACCTCTTCTAAAATTGTGATTAAGGAGGAATGAGGTAAGCCTCTCATACCATGCTCTTGGGGTTTGCTTCAGTCCATACAGTGCTTTCTTTAGTTTGAACACATGATCTAGCTTGTAGGGATCTAAAATTTAGTAGGTGGCTCAACATAGACAAGTGTAATCACTTACATGCACGCTGCCTTTAGTGAGCGACCTAAGAAGAAGAAAGAAGAATTTGTACAGTCTGTAAGAAGTGCATATAGATAAGGACTGTACTTACTCACACGGCCAGAGTTCCGAATCCATGCCTCAACCGAGTCCGATCGGCAAACAAGAAAATAATAGAAAAGAAAGAAAAGAAAGAAGAAAGAAAGAAAGAAAAGAATAGAAAAGCAAAGAAAGAATAAAAAGAAGAAAGAAAAGAAATAAAGAAAGGAATAGAAAAGCAAAGAAAGAATAGAAAGAAGAAAGAAAGAAAAGAATAGAAAAAAGAACAGAAAAGAAAGAATAGAAAGAAAAGAAATAAAGAAGAGAAGCATGAAAAGAAAGAGAAATTGAATAAGTAAACAAAAAAACAATAAAAAAAATGCATCTCTTATGCATTTGTGCATATGCATTATGCCATGTCTATTATTCAGAATAGTTTCCTAATTGTGCTTACATGTTAGTAAGTGAGAAGTAAAAATTTTGGAAAGGATAGAGAAGAATAGAGAAGTTTGATGTAAGGAAAGAATTTCAGAATACGAGTAACGGAGGAAGAAGAATGGTATAGGGGATTTACTTACTGAGCAATTAGTGCTCACTTCATTATTTTCACTGTTTTTGCAGGTAGTAGGAGAGAAGCAGTCGGAGAGAACGTCGAGAAGCAGAAGAGAACGGCACTACTGTCCAGTCATATTTTGAGTTTCTGTATATAACTTTTTATATTACTATAGAGAATTTGTTTATAAAGTAAAGAAAATTTATGGGCCCACTATCTTATACTTGTATACTTATATGTTCTTTATATCATATATAGTGATTTCATATCTTATTTTTCCAAAGTATACTAGCTAGAGAGTTATTACATTTTTGGTATTAGAGCAAAGATTTTGGGATTTGACAGTGTGCCTTTCCCGTCGCATTGACGTCTCGTGGCCGATCGTTGTAAGTTGTTTCTTTCCTTACTTATAGTCATAGATGAGTTAATTGAGTTGACTAAATGTGCTGTTTATATGTAAATGAGACGTAGAACCCGAGCAGGTAGTAAGAATACAATGAGCACGGGTGAACCTTCCAACCCTATAGAATCTACTCCCCAGTCTTCGATGAAGTGAGGATCCACAATATTATACAGCAAGTATTAGTAGAGAGTCAGGGGAGATCTATACCAGAGGGAGTTAAAACTCCAGTCAATGTACCGACCACCAGAGAAGAAAGAGAAAGGTCGGTACCCCCGATAGTGCCGAATCGTATTGAGCCTATATATGGGTTGCCATGTCAACATTAGCCATCGAAATTTAGGGGTACAACGGACCTAATAGTGGCAGAAGAGTGGTTTAGGTCCGTGGAGCGTACGACAGCGCTTTTCCCTATGATCTATAGAGAGAAGATTCGGTATGTGAGTTTCCTGTTTAGGGGTGATGCTCGAATATGGTGGGAATTGATGGAGACTATGGTGGATCGACAAAGGATTCATCACTTCTGGGTACGGGAAAAGTTATCACATTGGGTAATTCAGTAAATGGCAATGACACTAAATCTGTGGCCACGGTGGGTTTGAGTTAATGCTCAATCCAATTTATTATTCCTGTCATTGGTCCATTAACTGAATACAAACATGTCGAGGATCTTTGAGGTTGACACTATTTCTGTACCTCAGTATCGATGAGATAACAGATGATGAAAAGATTTGATTACACGATAACCTTACCGTTGACAGGCTGCGATTTCGCTGAATCTGAATCTATCAGGTGGCCATAATGCCTTGCTAGGGGCCAATCTTGGTTTATGTGTAGTGGGACGATTAATTGGTGTTAATCGCTATACTATACACTGCCGATATGATGAGGAGCCTACATGTCACACACTTAGAAGATAATTTAATAATTAATTTGTGAGAAGGGTGTTTTTGTCTTTTGGGATGAAAGGGTATTTTGGTAATCTCACAAAGCAATTAAATTTGCTAAGGTTGTTGCCTGTATTTAATTTTAATATTAAAATTAAATTTGTGATATTATATTTAAATAGATCTATGTATATATTTAAATGAATTATTATTATTAATTAAATGTTAATATATTTTTTGTTTTTTTGTTTTTTTAACAAATTAAAACACAACCTAAATCCCCTCCCCCACACTTAAAACTAACATTGTCCCCAATGTAATATGAAATGCAAAGAAAAGGCAAAAATAACCAAAATTTAAAATGCGAGAATAAGAAAACAAACTCCCCTTGGGTTGCCTCCTAAGCAGCGCCTTTGTTTATTGTCGTTGGCTCGACTCAAGGCTGTCTTCTTCAATCTGAATAAGTCGGATCCTCAAGGTCCAATCCTGCCACATTTTCTTCTTGGAGACCTTCATAGAAAGTCTTAAGTCTATGGCCATTCACCTTGAACACTTTGGAAGTTGCTAAACTTTGAATTTCAACTACACCATGAGGAAAAACATTAGTAATAACAAAAGGTCCAATCCAACGAGAACGCAACTTACCCGGAAACAAACGAAGCCGTGAATTGTATAGAAGGACTTTTTGACCAACTCTAAACTCCTTCCTAGAGATCATCTTGTCATGAAAAGCCTTCGTCTTTTCCTTGTAAATCCTTGCATTCTCATAGGCATCATTGCGAATTTCCTCTAACTCTTGTAGTTGCAACTTCCTATGTTCTCCACTTTCATCCATCTTCATGTTAAAACTCTTGATCGCCCAATAAGCCTTGTGTTCTAACTCAACTGGAAGATGGCATGCTTTCCCAAACACCAAACGAAAAGGTGACATACCAATGTGCGTCTTATATGCAATCCTATACGCCCACAAGGCATCATCCAAACGCAAACTCCAATCTTTTCTACTTAGATTGACCGTCTTCTCAATGATGGACTTGATCTCTCGATTTGACACTTCCGCTTGTCCACTAGTTTGCGGATGATAGGCAGTAGACACCTTTTGGGTCACATGATACTTTTTCAGCAAAGCCTCTACCGTTCGATTGCAAAAGTGAGTGCCTCGATCACTTATTAGAGCTTTTGGAATTCCAAACCTACAGAATATATTAGACTTGATAAAATCTGCAACAACTTTAGAATCATCAGTCCTAGTGGCTTTAGCTTCCACCCATTTCGAGACATAATCAACAGCAAGCAAAATATGAACATAGCCAAAACATATAGGGAACGGTCCCATGAAATCGATGCCCCAAACATAAAAAATTTGGCAAAATAGAATGGGGGTTTGTGGCATCTCATTCTTTTGGGATATATTACCTGTCCTTTGACAATTATCGCATGACTTACAAAAAGAGTATGAATTTCGAACTAAAGACGGCCAATAGAAACCATATTCTAACACTTTTCTCGCTGTCCTCTTAGCTCCAAAGTGAACTCCACATGCATAAGAATGACAAAAGGTAAGAATGGAAATAATTTCATTTTCATGAACGCACCCTCTTATTACTTGATCTGCATAATGCTTCCATAAGTAGGGGTCATCCCACACATAATATTTGGCATCACTCTTCATCTTATCTCTTTGAGCCCTAGACAAACCAGGAGGAAAGATGTTAGTAACCAAATAATTTACAAGATTTGCATACCAAGGTAATGTCACACTCGTGGAAAACAATTGCTCATCTGGGAATGTTTCTTGCAAATGAAGTTCATCCTCCACATGAGCCAGACGACTTAAATGATCTGCGACACTATTTTCTGTCCCTCTTTTGTCTTTGATCTCCAAATCGAATTCACTCAAGAGAAGTATCCATCTTATTAATCTTGGTTTTGCCACTTTCTTCATCATCAAATAACGCAAAGCTGCATGATCAGAAAAAACAATAATTTTAGTACCAAGCAAATAAGATCGAAACTTTTCTAAAGCAAAAACAACAGCTAAAAGTTCTTTCTCAGTGGTGGAATAATTTCTCTGGGCATCATTCAAAATCCTGGAAGCATAATAAATGGCATGAGATGCTTTTCCAATCCTTTGACCCAAAACAGCGCCTACTGCATAATCACTTGCGTCGCACATTATCTTGAAAGGAACGTTCCAGTCAGGGGGCTGGATAATTGGGGTAGATGTCAACAGTTCCTTCAGCTTATCAAATGCCTCTTTACATGCCTCATTGAGCTCAAAGGCCACATCCTTTTGCAGCAACTTACATAGGGGTAATGCTATTTTGGAGAAGTCCTTGATGAATCTTTGGTAAAAACCTGCATGTCCAAGAAAAGAACGAACTTCCCGCACACTAGTGGGGTAAGATAAGGATTGAATAATGTCAGCTTTGGCTTTATCTACCTCAATTCCCCTAGATGAAACAACATGACCCAAAACTAGACCTTGGTCAACCATAAAATGACATTTTTCAAAATTTAACACAAGGTTAGTTTCTATGCATCTTTGAAGAACAAGTGTAAGGTTATGCAAATAATTATCAAAAGAATTTCCATAAACTATGAAATCATCCATAAAAACTTCTATGATATGCTCAACATAATCTGAGAATATGCTAACCATACACCTTTGGAAAGTGGCTAGGGCGTTGCAAATGCCAAAGTGCATGCGGCGATATGCAAAAGTTCCGATTGGGCATGTAAAAGTCGTCTTCTCTTGATCCTCCGGAGCAATCGTAATCTGGAAATAACCTGAATAACCATCAAGGAAACAATAGTAAGAATGACTAGCTAACCTTTCCAGCATTTGATCAATAAAAGGTAAAGGGAAGTGGTCCTTGTGGGTTACAGCATTTAATTTTCTATAATCTATACAAACCCGCCACCCATTCTGAACACGGGTAGGAACTAACTCATCATTCTGATTTTTCACAACAGTTATTCCGGTCTTTTTAGGAACCAATTGAATAGGGCTATCCCAATTTGTAATAACCGCTTTCTACTCAAATACTCATAAAACATGTACATAATAAAATACATATAAAGTAGTATAAAAAGTTGGGCCCAAAATTTTCTTTTATTAAACATATACATTCTTTATACAAAAAGTTGTATCATGTACAAAATAATCAAAACAAGGTGGACAGTGTAGCCATATCTCTTCGCTTGCCGACGCCCTTTCGACTGTATCCTCACCTAGGTCCTGCAAAATATAAAAAACAGCGGGGTGAGCACAACTAATGCTCAGTAGGTAAATCCTCTACTCATCTATCCCCGTAACTCTCTCTCTCTAATTCTTTCCTTACAATTCTCATTTACTCTCTCTTTTATACTTCTCTCTACTTTCTCTTTCTCATAACTCTTTTCTACTAACTCTCTTTAGTAGTCACAGCCTCATTTTACCGGAGGCACGGCTGGGACTCGCTCCCACTCTACGTGACTTTTACTCATTCTAGCAGATCGGACTCGGTTATGCATGGATTCGGAACCCTTGGCCATGTGAGTGTATAATCTCTCTCTCAGGTACTCAGGTATAGCCCTCATCCGCATGCTCTCTCACGGGCTACACCACTTTTCTCTCTCATACTCATGCCGCTCTCTCAATGCGGCGTACATGCAGGAATACTCTACCCATTACTCACGGGTTCCCCATCGCACAACCTACTCTATTCTCTTTTCTCTTCGTTCTCTAGTGCTCATTCTCTCTTTCTCTTTACTCTTAAGGTAGCTTATACTCAAATTCTCTACTATATCTCAAGCTACTTCTTAAGTGCATAAAAAAAATGCGTATGGACAGCTCATGCTCACTAATGCACTTATGAAATGCCAAATGCAATATTGCATCAAAACAGTCATTCTGCATATGTCGCACTAAAAGGGGCATAACTTGCGTTATACACATCGGATTGCTACGGTTTTGGTCTCGTTTTAAAGCTTAAAAACAGGGCTAAAACTTTGATGTTTCGGTCTCAGCCCAGTTCAATCCGTATGATGCCCAAAATTCACTTAGAAAGTCACGGCTGTGACAGGGCAGATTTCACTTAGGCATTTCCTCAAACAACTCATGTGCATACCAAAGCTCTACTTATCTATAACTCTACTCTTCTCTTTAATCATCCAAAATGGGAGGAAAACTCCCTCATACACTCTAATTTCCTGTCAAGGCAAAAAACACTCCCATAGGGTTTGCTCAAAACTCCCTCCAACTTCAATCAAACTCAACTCATCATCATGCAATCACAACACTTCTCATAACTCAATTAAATTCATATCAACATAGATAAATACCCATAACATCTCAATTTCTCAGCAAGCATAATACATACATATACATACACAATCTCTACTCAAATAAATTCTTAAATCTCAATTTAGTTTAGATTTACTTACTTTGTGAGGAAATAACTTCTCTAACACTTTTCCTTTCCTTTGGTAGCTTGATTTCTCTCTACAACTTTAAACAACAACAACATAACACTTTAACCAAAACATACTAAAACTCTCATCTAAAGCAAGAATCCTTACCTTAGGATGCTTTAGATTAAAACTCTACTAAAAACTACTCAAAAAGTCCATAGAAATCCTTGGAAGATTGAAGGAAATTTGAGAGGAAAATAAAGAATGGAAGAGGCAGTGGAAAATGGATGAAATGAAGGGTTCTCTACACTTAACCCTTTTTAGCTCATAATATAACCATCATTTCCCATTTTGCCCTTGCTCTTTCTTGGATATTCCATCTATATCCTTTGATTCTTTGCAAATACACCCTTATCACCAACACATTCTCTACTAAATTTCCTTACATTTTACTCCCCACTTTTCCTACCAACTAGGGGTAGAATGGTCAATGTGCCCCAAAAGAAGAATTCTCTAGAAACTCATTAAACTTTTCAACTGGCTCGTCGTCGCGGTGAAGAAACTTTCGTCACCCCGACAAAAAGTTAAAGAGCCGACACCGTCTTACTCAAGCGAACGTCGTCGCGATGAAGACTATTCTTCGCCTCGGCGAAGACTAAAATTTTAAAGAGTCCTCAAAACTCAACAATTTTCAAGGCAAACACTCAACATACAAACTTAACTTACAAACTCAACTAAAACCGAGTTAAAGAATACAGCAAATCTTAACTACGTACCTCAAGCGAGGCGTTACACAATTTCTATCTGAAATAGGATAAATCACTCCAACTTCAAGAAGTTTCAAGATCTCCTTCTTCACAACATCCATCATGGGCGGGTTCAATCTTCTTTGCGATTGACGAAAAGGTTTTGCTCCTTCTTCAAGCAAGATACGATGCATGCATGCATGTAGCAAGTATCTCTCCAAACTCAAACATTAAAGCTATAGATCTCTTTCTTAGGGTTCCATAGCATTGAGACCCAAAGGCTTCCAATCTCCAATTTTCTCCCCTCTTTCCAAAAAGTGTCGAACCCCCAACAAAATAACTAAGTCTCTCTTAAATAGTCGACCCCAAAATCCTAAGATTAATCTCATCCAATTAAAACACACAATTTCAATAAACTAAAAATTGCAGTTTTCGCCGCGGCGAAGAATAAACTTCGCCGCGGCATCGAGTTGGATTTTATTTCAAAATCTGACTTGAGACTTTCTCGCCGCAGCGAAGAATAAACTTTGTCACGGCAAACTTTTCTGAAATTATGAAACTGCCCTCCACTTGCTTCTTTGCTTGAATCTTCAATCTTAGTGATCCCCAAAAGAAACAAGCTTCATAGTGCTTCGAATCCCCATCAGAACTTTCCTGATTCCTAAAATTCACTTGATTCTGGGTCCAGAAACTCAATTCCGCTCAGTTTTTGCTCTAACTGCATGTTTTAGACTGAAACGTAAAATATATGAAATTAAGTTGCAATTCAGGCACAAACTTAAGAAGAAGTATCCAAAATCCAGCCAAAAAGCATAGATAAAATAGTGTAATCCTAGGATTATCAACTGGCAGGAACTAGTAAAACAGGCTTGGACTTCTTCAAGTCCTGCTCATTAGTCCTCAGCATGTTCAAAAGCTCCGACAAGGTTTTCACCATTATGTTGATATTGAAATTCATTATGAACGATGCATAAGAGTCAGGCAAGGATTGCAGAATCAAATCGATTTGTAATTCTACATCCAACTCAAATCCCAAAGTCTCAAGCCTCTCTATGTGCTCGATCATCTTGAGCACATGAGGACCAACTTGGGCTCCCTCAGTTAGACGACATCCAAACAGTTCTTTTGACACCTTGTACCTCTCATGTCAAGCATTTCCTTCGAAAAGCTCCTTGAGGTATAGAATAATGGCAGCAGCGTCCATATTCTCATGCTGCTTTTTTAGCACTGGTGTCATTGATGCTAACATCAGGCATTGAACTTCATCAGCATCATCAAGGAACTTTTGATAAGTGTCCTTTACTTCCTAAGTGGCATCAGGATCAGGCTCAGCCATGTATGGCTTTTCAAGGATATACAATTTCTTTTTCGACTTGAGTATAATCTGAAGATTACGATACCAGTCTGAGAAATTGGATCATCCAACCTGTTTTCTTTCTCGATTATCGGTCGCAGTTCATAATGCTCATTATGGTGAATCTACAATTGCAGAAAAGATAAAGTCATTATAAAGTTCATTATTATTTAATATGGTCTTTTATTAAATGACACTCCTACAATTTTTCTCAAGTTAATAGCCCTCACTATTAACTCGAGAAAGCCCGTTGACTTTCCCAGTGGACTAAGATCCCATCTGCCCATTTCAAACCTTCGCTTTGGCGAACAAGCCAAAATGGGTTGATTAGGTAGGCCAACAAACTTAATCCACACCAGTTGATAGCTCCTACTATCAACCTCAAATGTGAAAAAGCCAACAAGCCAATCACACAATCCAATGGACACTGCATGCCATCGTCCTCAAGTGTGATTCTCAGTATCAGTAGAGTGGACACTACATGTCACCACGTACACACAACATGTGTACTTCTCTACTATGCCTATGACACATTTATAAACCTTCGTTTTGGCGAACAAGCAAAACCATCATTTTAAGTTGACCCTTCACCATTAAGAAAAACTCCAATGAATTTTAACTTCCCATTGGTAGAAGTGTACCCTTCGCTTTGGCGAACAAGGTTCCGATGAACAGTGGTTTGATTAAAACCATGGTGATGGAAGGCATACATGACTTAATATACTTTAATTGAGGGGTTATTATTTAATGTCTCACCAAATTATTATCTTTGTTAGAATGACATTGTTTTGGCATGTTATTTAACATTCAACCTTAGCATGCATTCTAAACAAACTATTAAAACGTGCCGGTACATGGCCCAACTAAAACTGATTTCCTCAAGCCTAGAGGAATCAGTAGGTCACGTAGGGGTCATGCAATAAAATCTTGAGTCTTCAAGTATGATTGTCTCTTCCTTGACCCGTCTTCAAGCACATTACAAAAAACATCATTCTAAATTTACAGTGAGAATAATTATACAAAATTCTTTACATCAACAAATTTAGAAACCTCGATTAACATTCGAGGGGAATGAGATGAGAAAAGAATGTACATCGAGAAGGGGAGAAATGCATGACACGCAAGCCCTATTTAATAAATTACAACCATACATATCCAAAAATTTTAAAACATTCACCATAGGTCTAAGGCTCATGTACCGGACACCATGCAATATACAAACAAGTACATGGCATACATTTCAAAAACAATCAATTTTTTAATTGGGTGAGTGAATTATTAGTTACCACATGACAATTTGTAGATCTACGCACGCACTCGAAAGTGCGCTTGCTGCGACAATGGATTAGATCACCACAGCGTGCACTGATTTGCGTCATGTACATGCACCACGTGCGATCGTCGCAGCGATGGGTTAGACTGCGATTGCCACGACGATGAGTTCTATCGCCACAGCGGGCGCTGATATTCAATCAGCGATTGCGCTAAGGATGATCGTTGTGGCGATGGGTTATATCGCCGCGACGAGCACTGATTTTGCAATCAGCGAGTACACTAAACAACGCACGTCGGGGCGATGGGTTATATCGTCGTAGCTAGCGTACACGGATCTGCAGCATCAGATCAGTTCAACCAGCTGCCAAAATACGCCAAAAAAAATTTGTAATCAATCTAAACTTCTAATTTTAACAAAAATTCATAACCCAATATACCAAACTTGCGGATCATCAAAAAATTAAATTAATCAATTAAATTGATTTCTTAAAATATGCTTTCAAAGCAGATTTTGTGTAGATTCATCAAGGCAACATGTTATCAATCAAATACATGAAATCAACCATACATAAAACTGTAAAATCTAGTACCCTAGGCTCTGATACCACTGTTAGGAAACAATCAAGTCATGGCAGCAAAAAACAAAAATTATTTACAACATGGATCATTCCTTAGAACCAAGATCAGGACACAAATTTACAGTTTATACATTATATTAGAATCTGTAGAAAAAATCAGTTTAGAGTTAAGAAATCATATGCACGTTTGGAGGCTCCTCCAACTTGTCTCTGAACGGGTTTCACTACTGACCCAAAGGTAGGATCGAACTAGCGGTAGTTCACATGAAGATAACCCCAAGGAACTAAAGAGGGATTTGCTAGATCCTCTTTAGCCTTAAGAACTAGGAACAAAATCAATAATATTTTGATTCAACACAAAAGCAATCTGGCGTGGGAAGAGAGAAAAGGGGGCTGGAATTTTTAATCTTAATGATTGAATGAAATGTTATTTCATTTCAAAAAAATTATACACATATATAGTGCACACAATGCCCTATTCCCTCATGGAATAGGCTTGGACACCAACCCAAACAACCCCTATGTCCAAACAGCTTTTTTAGATATTTTAATTATTATTATTATTTCAATTAAACTCAATTAATATATATATATATATATATATATATATATTATTACACAAGCCCTAGTTGACACTGGAGCAGATCAAAACTGTATAAGAGAAGGATTAATTCCAACAAAATATTATGAAAAGACAAAAGAAAGATTATATGGAGCAAATGGTCAACAATTAAACATTAATTATAAATTATCTAATTATTTCAAAAACCCCCGGGAAGGAGATAATAGAAACTTCAACAAATTCACCAACTTTAGGAAATTCAACATCAACTTTAACATCAACTTCAACACCCTTTTATTCACAAAAATATGTTAAACCATTTTTTGAACCCTTGAAAGCCAAAAGAGGAAATTATTAAATTAATAATCACAACACTATTCTTGAAATATTAGTAAAAAACTTAGTGAATTATCATCTCTAAATCAAACATTAAGTCCTTACGAATCCGACCCAATAGAAGAATTAAATCAAAATTTTCAAAACTTATCTATTAAAAAATGAGAAATAATATGAGATATCCTAAAACTCGAAACTATTACCCAAGACCTTCTTTACCAGATATGCAATTTGAAGAATACACACAACTAGCAAGATCTTCCTACACTGGAACAGGAATAGATGAATGGAATATTGACGGATTAGCTGAACATCAAATATTAAATATTTTACAAGAAATGACTGGCAGCATTAGCTCATAAATCACATGACAACACTGACATCAAATCGCAAAAATATTAGTCTCAGGATTTACAGGAATGTTAAAAAATTGGTGGGATAATGATTTACCAGAATCACATAAACATCACATATTACACGCAACAAAAAGACTAGGAAAGTCAAAGTAGAAGGTACTAGGCAAGTAGAATATGAACATGAAGAAGGAGATGTTGTAGCCACATTAATTTATGCAATAACCAAAAACTTTGTAGGAGACCCAACAAGTTTCAGAAAAAAAACAAGAAATATAGCTAACTTAGATGTCCAACTATGGCAGATTTTAGATGGTATAAAGTATGTTTTTACAAAAAGTATTCACAAGAACAGACTGTAGGAAACCCTATTGGAAAGAAAGTTCCTAGATGGTCTACCAGATTATTTAGTCAAACTGTCAAAAATGCATTATACAAAAAACACGATGGCAATATACCTTATGAAGACTTAACTTCGGAGATTAATTAGTTTTAATAACGAAGCTTTATAATTTGCACTGATTTAAATTAAAAGCTAAATTAAAAAATGAATTAAAACATAGAAAACAGAATTAAGTGGATTTTGTAGTCAATATGGTTATGAAAAAATATTACCCCCCTCTATTAAGTACAAAAAAAGATAAAAAACAAAAACAATATAGAAAACCTTATTATAAAAGAGATTACAAATATGAACAAAATCTTAGACAAACCTTATAAAAGAAAAAATCTTCTAACAAGAAATATCAAAAAACCCTATCACATGTGGAAATGTAAATAACAAGGTCATTACGCAATTAAGTGTCCTAGAAAAATCAAATAAAAAATTAGAAATAGATTCAGAATTAAAACAACAATTATTAAAATTATTCAAGCAGACTCTGAAGAAGAATCTAGTTACAATACCGATAATGAAGACATGATTTATCAAATCAAGAAATTCTTCGAATCAATGATTGAGTCTCACAAGAATCTGATGATTGTGATTGCAGGGGCCATGCTACTGTGCATGAAATCAATAAATAGATATCAAAATCTAGACCTAAGTCAATAAACGTTATCACCAAATCAAAGAATTTTTATTAGATATTATGACAAAATACAGGATGAAGACATTAAAAGAGAATATTTATTAAAACTCAAAGATTAATTTTATCCGAAGAAAAACAAAAAGATGTAGATTCTTATAACTTAAAAGACATATTAAAAAGATTTGACAAACAACACAGTTACTTTAAGTGATTTACAAGAAGAAATCAATTCTGAAAAATCAAGTTAAAGAATTAAAAATGATAATATTGAAATCAAAACGATTTATTATGTTTAAAAGCCTCAAAGAAAACTATAGGACAAACATCAACCTCAAAAGTAGAATTAAAGAAACCGAAGAGCATTTATAATGAAATCTCAGAATTCACTTTCAAAAATGGCATGTTTACATTAGGATCAATATAATCACGAATTAGATATTATTACACAAGCCCTAGTTGACACTAGAGCAGATCAAACATGGATAAGAGGGATTAATTCCAACAAAATATTATGAAAAGACAAAAGAAAGATATATGGAGCTAATGGTAACAGTTAAACATTAATAAAATTATTAATGCCCATGATGTATACAAATTTTGTATTAAAAGTACCTTTATTTTAGCCAAAGATTTAGATCAAGATGTTATATTAGGTACACCTTTTATCACTCAAATTTACCCTTTTAGTGTAACCAATAAGGGAATTACAACCAATTTTTAGGACAAGAAGTAACATTTGAATTTGTCAACCACCATTAATAAAGGATATTAGTAAATTAAAAATATTTCAATATCTAAGATAAACACTATTACCAAATTAAGAGTCTAGAAATGTCCCTACAAAGAATGGCTCGATTATCACAAAATTTTGGATGCTTGCATTACAAAAACTTGTTTTCAACTTTTTGCATTAAGATTTCAAAAGTTTCAAAATTATATTTTCATAAAATGCAAAAATCAAAAAGTTTTTCTAATAGTCTCTCTCCACAAAAAACTTTCAGGACACAGATTTATTAGGAAAGAGTGAGAGTGAGGAAAAGATGGGCACTCCCATCAAACCCAAAAACGATCCAAAATCAAGGCATGTATGCGATGCTACACCTCAAACCTATTACCCACAAAACAAAACCTTCATAGTCAAGATCCTCAAAACCCAATAAACAGAAAAACATTATCACCCAACCAAACCGGTTTACTCTTCTTGATGAAGAATCTGTTTCTCATCTCCACCAAGAAATTACAACAAGCCCTACCATACCACCAACCTATACACCTCCTCATCAAAACCTGTCGACATTAATCCACTTTTCAGTACATTGAGAAAGATAACTCAATCAATTTGCATTGTTGAATCCGAGTATTGGGGACAAACTATGCAAGAAACTTTATCAAAAATTTTCCCTCCAGATTTATTTTATTCCTGATGATTTATTAAAAACAGAACATTTTATGAATTATTTTAGTTGATACTGATTCAATAGAAATTACTCATAATCCTGATAGAAATGATCCAATAGAATTGCTTTTTCAAAATGCAAAATTAAAAAGGTTTTAAGACCTCAAGACTGGCGTACTGGAATTTATCAAAAGACGCCCATTTTTCAATCCTTCATTCCCCAAGAATTTTCTTATAAGATTATCAAAAAGCTTGGTTTCATACTTTCTGTTTAATCATACAACACACTCCTGGTTTTTCATTTTTGACAAAACATGTCCAAAACAATTTCCAAAATGGTTCAACAATGGTTTAACTTTTTCGGTTTAAATGAAAAAATCTTCCACCTTCAGTCTTGGAGGATATCTATTGTTTACAAAAAATTTCAACAACGTGAAGACCCTTTGCTAGCTTTTTCCAGCAATTTCTAATTGCTTGGATAATGAGTTGGCAATTTCACATCAACTACTGCTCCTCCAAAATTCCGAGAATTACAAAGAAAATTTCTTATTAAATGGTGGCCTAGTTTCATCCAAAATATTAGTCCACCAGCTGTGCAAGTGTGGCTCTCTCAACACCCACAGTTATGTCATCCTCAACAACAATCAACATTTTTGACTCAAAAATCCGAATCCTTGCTGAGTTGGCTCAATGTCAAAACCCTCAAGATGGACAAAATTATTATGGCCATTGGATCTTCACATCACAAAAAGCAGACTCGGACGTACCAAATCACCAAGCGATCAAGAGAAGATGACTATTTTGTCATGTTCCTGAACCAGATCAATTATGAATTCAAAAAGGTTGATGACTCAGCTTTTGCAATATTTCAAGTCTCAAAATCAAAAGTTTCGGCGGCTGACAAGATTCCTCTCCAGTCAACTTATCTCTTGCCCAGAAGCAAATTTGTCAGATTTCTGCAAACATTTAAAGACTTCAAGACTCTTCAAAGGAATCCTTTCACGTGGCTTTGCAAAGCTTTTCAACAATTTCAAGAAATATTTTGCATCAGCTCCCCTGACAACAAGCAAGACTTCAAGATATCTTTTATTGAGCCTTATCAGTTTGTCTGCCATTTTCAGAGCAGATCATCAATAATTAAGACACGTATCAAGACAGCTATCACTTATCAACAAACTTTATCTTTTCCTGTTTTGCATTAATGAAACGGATTCAAAATGTTTTTGAAATCCGATCTTTTGTAGTATAAATAGAGATCACTTCAGTTGTAAGCGGTAAGTTTAAGAAGTTTAAAAGTTTTTAGAAGTCACAAAAAGTTTAAGTTTTAAGTTTTCAAACATTTAAGAGAGAAAGTTTCTTCGTGTAAAAATATCAAAGCAATAAAGTTGAAGTTTCTTTAACACATTCATTATTTACTTGACTATTTTACTTTGCATTTATACAATCGTCTTTGCATTACTTTATTTTATTAACTTGACTTCAAGTCTTTCAATTACTTTAATATTCATTTACTTTTATTTCAATTACTTTGTTTTAACGATCCTGCTTTAAATGTATCGAGCCAAGTAGTGTCAATAGAAGTTATGCTTAGGAATTAAAAACCGCACAAAACAACACCCATAACGTAGTTCCTGTAGCAGATTACTGTTCACAGGATATTACTGTTCATCACTGTTCACTATTACTGTTCACGCACGTAGTAATCTACTGTAGATTACGTTCATCCGTGCACTGTTCACAGCTTGATTGAATTAAGGGTTAGTAAATCTAGAGAGTTTTAACTAGAAGAACTCTAGAATTGATTCTAGGTTACGCTGGTCAGCCTGGAGGGTGCGTTGGTCAGCCTGTTAACCGTTGGTCAGCCGTGTTAGGTGGTCCGTGATCTAGGAAAGAAACTAGAACTTTTGGGTTAAGATTATTTTAGAAATATCTAATTTAAGGAGATTAGGAAGTAGTAGTAAGCGAGATGATAGTAGTGGCAGTAACGCTATTAGATTAATAATCAACAACAAAACACAATAATAATCAAGAATTAATGAAACTATTAACACTCAAGAGATTAATATGGCAAAAATAGATCAACACTTACATACTGGAACATACCACCAGTTAAAAAAGACACAATATATCAATAGGTAGCTTTGAATTTATGTCAGATTACTCTATTAAAAAACAGAAGATACAATAATGATAACCGAAGAAAAGGCTGAAGAAATTCAACTTCTTTCTGAAGAAGCAATACACAGATAGACAAACAACTATAAATTTTTACATAGGATTAGTACAAGTAGCAGTAAAACCATTATTTAGGTTAGGACAAAACATTACAATATTAGTGATATTAGAGACGCAAGAAATTTAAACTTCAATAACTCTTTATTAGCAGTATTAAATTTAATTTAGAAAGTGGTCCCGTTTATTTTGATTGTTATCCAAACTTTACAGTAGGATTACATGATCTCACAATACTGTCGCATTAACTATTAATTTAAAAGCTTCTAATCTTACTTACAAGATAAAGCCCAACCAGTAGCATTAAATATAGGATTTATTACAAAGTTATGAATACCACAATAAGTCCAAGAGCATTAGGATGTCCCCACTAGGACACAAGTATAATGGAAGCCGATAAAACAAACATAAAACTTTTACACCAAAAAGATTAGCTTGGGATGAAATTATCAAACAACAGATTGGAAATTAGAAAAATTATGCCCTCCAAAATCTTTAAATGATCAAAATGATTCTGAGATACAAAAATAATACAAGAACCAGACGGTACAAACAATTAAAATTAAAGAAACATCCTTAGAACAAAATCAACCCAAGTTACTAACAAAAATCATAACAACCCTAGGATTGAAGAAATTACAACACCTAGCCTTTCGTCAACAACTTCAACAAGTTAATAGTAGGAGTAAATTTTCCCCTATACCAAAACCTGCATACGAAAAACCATCAAGTCCACCTAGTCACCAACACAATCAGAAGTATTAGGAAACTATACAATTAACACATAAACAAACCTTTTGAAATAAACAAAGAATTATAAACAAGAATTCTTACAAGATATAATAAAGAAAAACGAAAAATATCTTTACAAAATTTAGTCCAGACGAACAAAATACCCTTAGATCTGAATGGTACAATACACAAGAAAATTAAAACAAAATATTTATTTCTTTAATTGGTTAGAAAATAGAAAATGTTATCAAGATTTAAGTGAAAAGAAAACTATATTTGTTACCACTAATGCGACAAAAAAATTGGCAAACAACAACAAATAAAACTATCAATCTGTCCATCCACCTTTAGAAGAAATTAAAATAGAACATCAACAAGCAGAAATAATAGCATCACCATTTAAGAAAAATATAGAATTGATGTGATCAAAAGCAACCAACTTTAAGAGACATTAAAAAATATCAACATCAAAACAATTACTCTAATCAGATTCTCCATACCATTAGTCAACAAATGAATAGGATAGAAGAAGCTAATCTTTTTGGTGTAAAAGTTTTATGTTTTGTTTTATCGGCTTCCTTATAACTGTGTGTCTGGTGGGGACATCCTAATTGCTCTTGGACTTATTGTGGTATTCATAATTGTATAAAATCCTATATATTAATGCTACTGGTTGGGCTTATCTTGATAAGTAAGATTAGAAGCTTTTAAATATAGGTAATGCAGACAGTATTGTGGGATCATGTAACCTACTGTAAAGTTTGGATAACAATCAAAATAAACGGGACCACTTTCTAAATTAGAATTTAATACTGCTAATAAAGAGTTATTGAAGTTTTAATTCTTGCGTCTCTTAATATTACTAAATGGAGTTTTTGTCCGAATCTAAATAATGGTTTACTGCTACTGTACTAATCCTATGTGTAAAAATTTATAGTGTTTTTGTCTGTGTCTATGTATTGTTCTTCAGAAAGAAGTTGAATTTCTCAACCCTTTCTTCGGTTATCATTATGTATTTCTTGTTGTTTTAATAGAGTAATCTGAACTAAAATTCAAAGCTACCTATTTGATTGTGTCTTTTTTTTAACTGGGGGGTGTTCCAGTTGTGTTAGTGTTGATCGATTTTTGCCATATTAATCTCTGAGTGTTATAGATTTCATTAATTCTTGATTTATTGTGTTTGTTGTCGATTATAATTCTAAAGCGTTACTGCTACTACTATCATCTCGCTTACTGCTACTTCCTAATCTCCTAAGAAATTAGACACTCTAAGATAATTCTAACCCAAAAGTTTAGTTTTTCCTAGATACGGGACCCAAGGTACGGGACCACCTCGGGACCACCTAACACGGCTGACCAACGGTTAACAGGCTGACCAAGCACCCTCCAGGCTGACCAAGCGTAACCTAGAATCAATTTAGAGTTCTTCTAGATTAAAACTCTCTAGATTTATCTAACCCCTAATTCAATCAAGCTGTGAACAGTGCACGGATGAACAGTAATCTACAGTAGATTGCTACAGTGCGTGAACAGTAATAGTGAACAGTGATGAACAGTAAATTCTGTGAACAGTAATATGCTACAGTAACTACGTTATGGGTGTTGTTTTGTGCGGATTTAATTCCTAATCATAACTTCATTGACACTACTTAGCTTAACATGGCTCTGATACCATTTAGTGCAGGATGTTAAAAACAAGTAATTGAAATAAAAGTAAATGAATGAATTAAAGTAATTGAAAGACTTGAAGTCATTAATAAAATAAAGTAAATGCAAAGACGATTGTAAATAAATGCAAAGTAAAAAAGAAGTAAAATAATGAATGTGTTTAAGAAACTTACAACTTTATTGCTTTGATAATTTGTACACGAGAGGAAACTTTCTCTCTAAAGTGTTTGAAAACTTAAAATTAAAATTTTTGTGACTTTCTAAAACTTTTAAACTTCTAAACTTAACGCTACAACTGAAGTGATCCTATTTATACTACAAAAGATCGGATTTCAAAAACATTTGAATCCGTTCATTAATGCAAAACAGGAAAAAGATAAAGTTGTTGATAAGTTATGAGTTGTTTGGATACGTGTCTTGAATATTGATGATCGCTCTGAAATGGCAGACAAACTGATAAGGCTCAATAAAAGATCTTGAAAGTCTTGCTTGTTGTCAGGGGAGCTTGACAAAATATGTATGAACGTGTTGAAAAGCTTTGCAAAAGCCACGTGAAAGGATTGCTTTGAAGAAGTCTTGAAGTCTTTAAATGTTTGCAGAAAATCTTGACAAATTTGCTTCTGGGCAAGAGATAAAGTTGACTGGAGAGGAATCTTGTCAGCGCCGAAACTTTTGAATTTTGAGACTTGAAATTATTGCAGAAGCTGAGTCATCAACCTTTGTTGATGACAACTATATATATCATATATACATATATATGTATATATGTATATATATCATATATTAACATTTTGAATTTGGGTGGGTGGAATTATTAAATTACCCATTTTATATGTGCAGAATTATTATTGGCTTTATAGGTTCAAAAATTACAATTTGGTCCCCTGTGCGAAAAATAGAAAAGCAAAACAGAATAGTAGCTTTCTTGCCGTGGCGAATAAATTATTCACCCCGGTGAAGTTCATACACACATGGTTGCTGCGGCGAAGTTTTATTTCGCCACGGCAAATAACATAAACTTCCAAAAACACAAAACGTTCCAGAGACTTTGATGCCGCAGCGAAGTTTTATTTCGCCACGGCCAGATCTACTTTTCTAGCAGGCGCCGCGGCGAAGGTTTATTTCTCTGCGGCCAGATTCACTTTTTGCATCTTGCTGCGACGAAGTGTTATTTCGCTGCGGCTAAAGCCGCAAAACAGTGAATCGCACAATAACCCTTTTTGCAGTTTTTCACATAACGATATGGATCCTAATCGAATCGAATGCATAAGCAAAATTAATCAATTTATGCATCAACACATCAACACATCATTAGTAATTGATAAATTAAACAAAATTTTACAGATTTAAAAAATAATCAATTTATGCATCAACATGTTATCAATCAAATATACATGTTATCAGTCAACGATTAAACATTATAATCTGGTACCTGAGGCTCTGATACCACTGTTAGTAACTGACCGGATTCGCACAGCAGAAAAAATGTAATATTTAAAACGAATCGATCAATTACACAAACCAAGATCAGAGTACAGATTATAACGTTTTCATGCATAAACTGAAACGTAAAATAAAACTGTATTAAAACTAATGCATACAAGGATTTAGTTCATACCAACGTTTGGAGGCTCCTCCGAATATCTCTGATTTCGGACATGAATACTGTTCACAGGATACTATTCACATGTTACTGTTTACCTCCTACTGTTCACCGTCTACTGTTCACGTGATTCTTTGCTAATTGATCCAATGTAGGATCGCACTCACGGCAGTCCAAACAAAGATAATCCGAAGAACCGACAATTGTTTTGCTAGAACTATTGCCATCATCAAGAATCAAGAACAATCAAAATTGAAAAATTTTCCTCTTCACTTGAAGAAGAAAATGTGAGAGAGAGAGAGAGAGAGAGAGAGAGAGAGAGAGAGAGAGAACCTTTTGGGTGGCTAGGGTTTTAACTGAATGAATAATTCTACTTGTTTTAATTTGAAGTTGCACTTATATAGTGCAACAATTAAAACCCTATTCCATTTTGGAATAGCCATGGGCTCCAACCCTAGTTCACCCTGCAGCCAAACACACCCTTTATGGTATTTTAATTAATTAATTGTTATTATAATTAAAATTAATTAATATATAATAATATATTAACATTTAATTAATAATAATAATTCATTTAAATATATACATAGATATATTTAAATATAATCTAACTAATTTAATTTTAGTATTAAAACCAAATACAGGCAACAACCTCAGTAAATTTAATTGCTTTGCGAGATTACCAAAATACCCTTTCGTCCCAAAAGATGAAAATACCCTTCTCACAAATTGATTCTTAAATTATCTTCTAAGTGTGTGACCCGTAGGCTCCTCATCATATCGGTTGTGTGTAGTATTACGATTAACACCAATTAATCGTCTCACTACACATAGACCAAGATTAGCCCCTAGTAAGGCATCATGGCCACCTGATAGATTCGGATTCAGCAAAATCGAAGCCTGTCAACGGTAAGGTTATCGTGCAATCCAATCCTTTCATCATCTGTTATCTCATCGAGATTGAGGTACATAAATAGTGTCAACCTCAAAATCCTCGACATGTTTGTATTCAATTAATGGACCAATGACCGGAATAATAAATTGGACTGAGCATCAACTCAATCCCACTACGGCCACATATTTAGTGTCATTGCCATTTATTGAATTACCCAGTGAGATAACGTCTCTCGTACCCAGGAGTGATGAATCCTTTGTCAATCCACCATAGTCTAGATATACTTCTCAACGTAGCCAATCACTACCGTATTGATAGCTCTAAATAGAACTACGTTGGGCTAGTGTCAAACTACACTAATTGGTGCACAAGGCGCTCCGGTGATCTCAAGTCTAAGGATCACATGCACCACCATCTATTAAAGGATTTATTCCATAGAAACTGGGGTTACCATCCATATGGAAGCCTCTGGTGGGTCTGTCCAGTGAACTTGCATACAACAAGAGCCATGTGTGGCACCAAGTTGTCGACAAACAACCTTGACAAGTGAGATCAATCACTGCCTTTGGACAGGGTCGTTCACCACTATGATAGCCTTACCGTATTATCTGTGTCCTTGGTCAGAATAATACTGGGGCCATAGACATTTCTAGAATGGTCACAATATGTGATCGTAGGGTTCTCACTACCAAGATTTGAAACACTTGATACCCTCGTCACGGTTCTACCATCCTAAGGACATATATCAATACACATAGTATGATTTATGTGATATAGTGTATAATGCCTTTTTATTGATTAATAAACATTATTACAGAGTCAATTTTACAATAATTGATTGGCTCTAGGGCACTTACTCTAACAATTCTGATTAAGGACATAGGTAATACAGTAAGGCTATCATAGTGTTGAACGACCCATTTGAGAGGCAGTGACTGATCTTACTTGTCAAGGTTGTTTGTCGACAACCTGGTACAACACATGGGTCCTTATTATAGGTAAGTTCACTGGACTGGCCCACTAGAGGATTCCATATAGATGGTAACCTTGGTGTCTATGGAATAAATCCTCTAACAAATGGTGGTGCATGTGATCCTTAGATTTGAGATCACCAGAGCACCTTGTGCACCAATTGGTGTAGTTTGACACTAGCTCAACGTAATTCTATTTAGAGCTATCAATACAGTAGTGACTGGTTGCATCAAGGAGTGTATCAAGACTATGGTGAATCAACAGTGGATTCATCACTCCCAGGTACGGGAGGAGTTATCTCATGGTGCTATTCAGTGAATGGCAATGACACTAAAGTTGTGGCCACAGTGGGATTGACTTGTCGCTCAATCCAATTTATTATTTCGGTCATTGGTCCAGTAACTGAATACAAGGACATCGAGAATAACTGAGGTTGACACTATTTTTATATCTCGGTGTAATACCCACATTCAAAAATATGGTAGGGATTATTTTATAGTCATAGTGAATATACTTAACTAGTTTTATAGAGAAATTCCATAAAAAGTTTCAATAGGGGCAAAATGGTCATTTCACACAGAATCACGTGTTCAAGTGAAAAGTGAGTATGATAAATATAATTTATTAAGTGTGATAGCCATGAGAATAGAGTAGTAGAAAGATTATGGAAAATACACGTGGTGTGTGCCGAGATAAATACGTGTTTGTAAAATAATAGAAAGAAATTAAAGAATAAGGGTAAAATGGTCTTTTCACTCATAACTAGATGAAAGAGTGGGGAGTAAAAATGACCAAGAATATGTGTTAAATCCATTGAAAGTAAGGGTATATCGGTAAATGCACGTATGTCATAATTAGAATTATCATAAAAGTGCAAGGGCAAAATGGGAATATATATATTTTATTTGTTATAAGGCTTTAATTGACAAACCCTACCCATTCTCATCCCTTGAGCACGCCACCTTCTTCCCCTGTTTCTTTTCCATTTCTTCAAAGTCTTCCAAGGGAATTACATGAGAATTCATGCCTAAGTCAATATATGTTCATTTTGTGGCTTTCTAAGCATAAATCAATGGACAAAGTGAGCAAAGGAAGCAAAGAAAAGGATTCTTGCAAGGAAAAGGTAAGTAAACCCAATCTAAGCTTTAATTTGAGTAGTATATGTGTAAGTTGATTCTTGAGTGCTTGTGTATGACGTATGATAAGAAGTATTGGCTGTTTAGATGCCTGTTTGATGGAGAATAATGTGTAGAAATTCAGCCAAGATGAGTAATTATGTAGATGTGATGTCTTGGTTGAACTTTGGATGAAATTTTGATGAGTTGATGTTGGAAGTTGGAAGTGTTGAATCCGGCCAGATTTGAAGTTAAGTTTGGCAAGTTTTTGCTCCAATTTTAGTGGATTTGGAGATGTGGAAGTGTGGCCAACCAAGTATTTGCGTGTGCATGTGAATTGTTTGATGAAAATTCAAAGAGAAATGCATGCATGAGTTTGTTAAATCTTGTTGAAGAAATTGTTTGAGAAAGGAAAGAATTGGAGTTGAAAGGTTATGTTAGGCTTAACCAAGTGTAAGTTTTAGTATTCAAGAGTGCATTTTGTTATGCCAAAATTTAGAAGAGTGCATTTTGTTATGCCAAAATTTAGAATAACACTTGGTTATGTTAGTTCAATGAAATGAATGCCCTTTAGTGCATGGTTCAAGTTGCTTGAACTTTTAGCATAAGTTTGAATGGCATATTGTATTTAGTCATTGAATTATAAGTTTTGAAACTTATGACTTTAGAAAAATGATGGCAAGAATTGCATATTAAATTGTTGCAATAGTGTAGTATGTTAGAGTAGATGTCCTAGAGCCAATCAATTATTGTAGAATTGACTCCTTGTAATAATGTTCATTAATCAATAATAAAAGGCATTTTATTCTATATCGCGTAAATCATGATTATTGCAATATGTATTGATATATGTCCTTAGAATGGTAGAACCGTGACGAGGGTATCAAGTGTTTCAAATCTTGATAGTGAGAACCCTATGAGCACATATGGTAGCCATTTTGGAAGCGTCCGTAGCCCTAGTATTATTCTGAAATAAGGGCACAAATAATACGGTAAGACTATCATAGTGTTGAACGACCCTGTCGAAAGGCAGTGTGTAATAACTCCTTTATACTAGGGTACTCATAGAATACATAAAGTAAAATACATTTATATCAACAAAAATAGATGGGCCCAAAATTTTCTTTTAGTACATAAAAACATTCTTATTACCAAATAAGATATCATTTTACAAAAAGTTATCAAAAACAGTGGACAGTGTGGCTATTGCTCCTCACTTGCTGACGCCAATCCGACCGCGTCCTCACCTAGATCCTGTAAAGACAAAGAAAAACAACGGGGTGAGCACAAAAATAATGCTTAGTAAGTAAATCCTCTACTCGTCTGTCCTCGTAACTCTTTTTCTTAATTCTTTCCTTACACACTTCTCGTCTCATTTATTTTCTCTTTCTGTTTCTCTTTCACAGAGCTCTCTTTTATTAATTTTCTATTGTAAGTCACGACCTCATCTTACCGGAGGCACGGCCGGGTAGAGTTCACAAAGCACCAATCCGCTCTTCGTGACTCTACTCATTCTCTCTTTATTCATTCTCACTTGAATGTCACGGCCTCATCTTACCGGAGGCATGGCTAGGTGGAGTTCACAAAGCACCAACCCACTCTTCGTGACTGCCGGGTGGAGTTCACAAAGCACCAACCCGTTCTTTGTGTTTTTCTCATTCTCTCTACTCTTAGAGTAGTTCATTCACAAAGTTTTCTACTCTTTCTCAAGCTACTTCTCAATGCACAATTAATGTATAAGGATGGTTCATGCTTGAAATTTCTTACTTAAGGTACTTATGAAATGCACAAATGCAATGTTGCATCAAGATAGTCATTATGCACAGGTCACACTCAAAAAGGGAATAACTTGAGTTATAAACATCAGATTGCTATGGTTTTGGTCTTGTTTTAAAGCTTAGAGACAGGGCTACAACTTTTATGTTTTGGTCTCAACCCAGTTCAATCTGTAAGATGCCAAAAAAATCACTCAGAAGGTCACGGCTGTGACAAGGCAATTTTCACTTAGGCATTTCATCAAACAATATATGTGCATACATAAACTCTATTTTAACTATAATTCTACTTCTTTCTTAACCATCCAAAATTGGAGTTCAACTCCTTTAAATCATCCCACATCCTACAAAGAAAACACACTTCAAATATTCCTCTCAAATTCTTCTAAAGCTATCCATACTTCTATCAAATTTTATCAACACAATCCACCCTTCTCATGGTGGAAATCTCTCCATAAAATCAACATTGAACTCATTCATAAATCCATCAACTCATCATCAAACCATAACATATGCATACTTAAAAGAAATCTCTACTCACTTGAATTCTTAAACTTTAACTTGAGTTGGATTTTGAGTGGAATTTACTTACCTTATGCTTAAGTCTTCTCTACTAAGCTCTCTACTCTTGTTGGATTCAAAACTTCTTCTAACCCTAAGCATAAACTTCATAAGAACTCAACTTTTACACAAATAAATCATAGATAAAGAGCATGAATTCTTACCTTTTGAAGTCTTGAATCAAAACCCTATTAAAAATCACTCAAAAGCCCTCAAAATCCTTGGAGGATTGAATGAAAATTTGAGAGAAAATGGGGGAGTAGTGTGGCGGTGGAATGAAGGAAATAAGGGTTACAAACCCTTATCATCTTATTTTATAAACTCACTTTCCCATTTTGCCCTTACACTTTTTTGGAAATTCCATCCTTGTCCCTTAGTCAATTACCATAATGCCCTCATTTTTATTGTATTCTTTATGAAATTCTACCTCTTTTCACTCCCCACTTTTTCAACTAATTTTAAGTGAAAAGACCATTTTACCCTTAATACAAGTTTAAGGGATTTTCTTCATATTCTCTTAAAATAACTTTAATAAAAATTAACTAAGGGCTATAAAACATAATTTATATCATGTACCTCCATGTTAGGCGTTACAATTCTCCCCCCTTAAAAGAATTTCGTCCCTGAAATTCAAACAAACAACTCCGGGTAGTGGCGACAGAGATGCAGAAGTTTCCTACATGCACGCCGCCATCAGTGAGCAGCCTCATAATAGAAAACAGAATTGTACAGTCTGTCAGAAGTGCATGTGGATGAGGACTATACCCAGAAAGAATTTCAGAATATGCTCACACGACTAGGGTTCCAAATCCATGCCTCAGCCTAGTTCGATCGGCAAATCAGAACAGAATACAGAAAGAATTTCATAAAAAGAAAGAAAAATAGAATAAGAAATAGAAAACAGAAAGAATTTCAGAACGAAAGAGAAATAATTTCAGAAAGAATTAGAAACAAATTTTCGAAAAGAATACAAACATGATCATTTGCATATGCATCAAACATTTTATGTGCATTGCATCTAATACATTTATGCATAGATTAAACAGTTTATTTTATTATATCGTGTCTAACGAGCAACGAAAAGAAAATAGAAGCCCATGAGAATAGAGAAGACAAGAAAATAGAAGCCTACGAGAATAGAAAAGAAATTAGAGATATACAAGAAAAGAACATAAATTAGATACATGCTAGAAAAGAATAGAAATTAGAAACATGACAAATTGCAAGGAAACTTAGCGATTTGTTGAGTAGAGAAAGAAATAGAAAATTATGATCTAGCAGAGAAGAGAAATAAAATGATAAAGAATGGCACAACACTAGGAGGATTTAGAAAGATTTGAGAAAAATAGAAGACTACTAAGTAGTACGCCTGAGAATAAAGAGAGAAAGCAAGTAGAATTTAGAAGCAGTATAGCGAAAATGGGGACAGCAGAGTAAGAGCATAGTTAGATTTGGTTTACTTACTGAGCATTTATAGCTCACCCTGTTGCTTTCCTTATTTTTGCATGTATTAGATTGTAGTGGTCAGGAGACATCAAGCTGGCGAGAGGATTGCACACACTGTCTCAGTGAATGTAATACTTTTTTTCTCTCTCTAGCTAGTATACTCATAAAATAAACTATAATATAAGAATATATATATATGAGTATCAAATAATGGGCCCATATCTAATTTTTCTTTATATACAAATCTTTACTTAATGTAATAAAGTTACAAAACATTAACTCGACAGGGTTGCCAAACCCTTCCGCTTCTTGACATTCCAAGCGACCGTAATCTCATCTACTACCTACAAAAACATTGAAAACAATGGGGTGAGCACTAATTGCTCAGTAAGTAAACCCGCTATGCTACTCTTCTCTCTCTGTTTCTTATATTTTGAATTTCTTTCCTTACATCACACTTCTCTGCTATTTCTCAATTTCTAATTTCTCACTACTCATGATAGTAGGCATGATATCATGCATCGGTATGATGCAAATGTACAAATGCATAGGATGTGCATTTTCTTTTCTGTTTTTCTATTTTTCTTATTCTGTTTTCTGTTTCTTTTGTCTGTATTTCTTTCTATGCTTCCTTTCTTTCTATTCTTTCTTTCTTTCTTTCTATTCTTTTCTATTCTTTCTTTTCTTTCTTTCTTTTCTATTCTTTCCTTTCTTTCAATTCTTTCTTTCTTTCTTGCTGATCAGACTCGGTTGAGACATGGATTCGGAACCCTAGCCGTGTGAGTGTATTCTCTAATTCTAGGTACAGTCCTCATCCACATGCACTTCTAACGAACTGTATAATTCTTCTTTCTAATTCTGAGGCTGTTCACTAAAGACGGCGTGCATGCGGGGCTATGTCACTCTTGGTTACGCATCGCAACAACCTTCTCTTCTTTTATCTTTTTACACTTCTTTAAATAAAAATTCAGATTTGAACTTCTTTAATATTTCTCTTTTCTTTCTCTTTATTCTTTGTTCTTTAATGCTCTTCTGAGTATGTATGCATGTAGATGGGCTCATGCTTATTATTCTTTCTAAATTCACATGTTTGGATGCAATAATGCAATATGGAATGTTAACATGTCAATCTCTACCATCTACAAACTCATCTCAATATAACAAATAATCATAATCATGTATGCACTTCTCTTTGACATTTCATCAAACAATTTATATGCACACATCAACTCTAATTTGGCTACATTTCTACCTCTCTTCTAAGCCACCAAAATTTGGAATAAAACACACCAAGATTAACGTCAAACCTGTCCAGGATTCACACTCCATAAATTCTACTCCAATTCTTCCATAATTCATCCAAACTCTCATCAAACATCAAGTACACAAACACTACTTCTCATGGATAATTCTAACCATCATTCAACATCCATTCCATCAACAATTCTTCATATATAAGCACATACATGCATAAAGGAAGTTCTCTACACAAGTTTACTCCAATCATAACTAGGGTTGGATTTACTTACCTTAGATGTGAGCAATCCAACACTTTAGTAGTCTTCCTTGATCCAACTCTCTTTCTCTTAAATCCTATGAGCACAAATCATAAGAATTCAACACTTTAAAAATTAAATCTCACATCTTAGTGCAAGGATCTTACCTAAGAATGCTTGGGATTGAAATTCCACTAAAAATAAACCAAGATCTATGAATTTTCCTTGAAAATGATTGAAGAAATTTGAGAGAACTTGGGTGGAAAGTGGCGTGAATGGAAGGGGAAGAATGGCTAGGGTTTCATTCTTTAACTCTTAATATAACAAAATATTAATTATTAGTTTCCCATTTTACCCTTGCACTTTCTATGAAATTTTATCTATGTCCCTTAGTCAATTACCATAATGCCCTCACTTTTATTGTATTCTCCATGTTATTCTACTTCTTTTCACTCCCCACTTTTTCAACTAATTATGAGTGAAAAGACCATTTTACCCCTAATGACATTTTAAGGAATTTTCTTCACACTTGCTCAAGATAACTTTAACAAAATTCAATTAAGGGTATTAGGGTATAAATAAAGCTACGTACCTCGGTGTGGGCGTTACAGTGAAGAAATTTAATGTGGATTTATATATGTGAGAAATAATCTTTGTGTAATAGTAAGTTATAACTGGATTAAGGATAAAAAATTTAGACGAACACCCTTTTTAAACTAGCAATTCTTTGGATTCTGTCTATAGGATACTCAGTGAATACTTGCCTAGTGAGACATTACACTTAGCCTCAATATGATAAGAGATGATGAAAGGATTTTATTGCACGATAACCATATTGTTGACAAGTAGTTGTTTCGCTGAACCTGAATCTATCGGGTGGCCATGATGCCTTGCTAGGGGACAATCTTGGTCTATGTGTAGTGAGACGATTAATTGGTGTCAATCGCGATACTACTCATTACCGATATGATAAGGAGCCTAAATGTCACACACTTAAAAGACAATTTAAGGATGATAAATTTTGGAAGGGTATATTCGTCATTTAAAGGAATGGACATATTGGTAATTTTGCTGTGTAATCAAATTTACTGAGGTTGTAGCCTATGTCCAATTTTATTATTGGAGTAATTTAGCAAAATTATAAATTTAATTATTAGAGTTAATATTAATATTTAACTAAATAATTAAATAGGGACTATTCGATTCCACATAAGTTTGGGTTGTTGCTAAACATTACGGGTGGAATGGAGATTTGATTCATTATTTAAAGAAAGCAAATTTAGGTTTTCATATACTTTTTCATTTTGCTATCGTGGGTAATAGTTTTTGAGAGAAAAATTTCTCTCTTATTCTCTACACTCAATCTTCCTAAACGCCATCCTTAAAGCCAAGAATTAATTATAGCAAAATTAATCCTTGGTCATTGACGTACTGTCTTTGTGTGGACAATGTGAGTTCGATTCCGTTCTCGAATCAGTAGTGAATCACATTCAGAGACACTGATGGAGCCTCCAATCGCTGGTATAAACTAATCCTTGTATGGATCTATATTGTTTTAATTTAAGCATGTAATATATATATTTATTTATTTATATCAGACCATGATCTTGGCGAAATCAGAGTAATCGATGGGCAAAATTTTTTGTTTTTCTACTGCCTTTGTTCATCGATTTACTAATAGTGGTATTAGAGCCTAAGGTCTTGATTGTATATATTTTAACTGTGTTTTTTATTGATTAATTGAAATGATTGCTAGAAAATGCATGTTTAAGTTTTTCAATATGTTAAAATTGCTTAAATTGATTAATATATTAACTGGGTTTGTTGAGGAATTCGCATTGGATCATTTTTGTAATACACGCGCATGTACAATATTCTGGAAACTACGATTTGCGCTGCAGCACAGTTCTTCTGCACCACGGCATAGAGCTTCGTAAGTCCAGAATACATAAGTGCACCGCGGCGCAATGAAACTTTGCCATGGCTTGATTGCGAGTTATGTTGAGCGACTTGGAATGCACATTTGGGCCTCGACGAAATAAAACTTGGCCGTGGCGTGATTACATAACATGATCATGTAATTGCATAATTTGAGATGGGACAAATAAAACTTTGCCACAGCGTGAAAGCATCGTAAAATGCACAACACGCATTTGGGCTGCAGTATAATAAAACAACGTTGTGGCATGAAAACGACAAAGTAGTGCACCATGTCATAAAATTGCGGGATTGCGCCATGGCATAATAAAACTACACCACGGCACAAATACGTCGTCAATGTGCGAGTTGCTGGTTTTGCGCCACGGCGAAATAAAACTTTGCCACAGCGCATATTATTCCTACTGCGCACCGCAGCACAGTAAAACTATGTCATGGCGTGAATGTTGTTGTAGCATTTTTAATGTTGGATCAATGCGTAATTCTGCAAATTCAAGAGGGTAATTTTGTAAATCAACCCACCCAATTCAAAATTGATTGTTTTGAATGTATGCAATAATTCTTGTTTGAAAAATTGCATGGTGCCCGATACATAAGCCTTAGACCTATGGTGAATGTTTTAAAGTATATTTTTGGGTATGTATGATTGTAAATTTTTAAATAGGGCTTGTGTGCCCCGTCTTTCTCCCCTTTCTCGATGTACATTCTCTTCTCATCTCATTCCCCTTGAATGTAACTCAAGGTTTCTAAATTTATTGATGTAAAATTAGTGTAGTATTAATTTCACTATAAATTTAGTATGATGTATTTTGTAATGTACTTGAAGACGAAGCAAGAATGAAGGGATCATACTTGAAGACTCAAGATATTTATTATAGGATCCCTAGGTGACCCACCGATTCCTCTAGGCTTCAGGAAATCAGTTTTAGTTAGGCCATGTATTGGCACGTTTCCTTAAATGCTTAGAATGCATGCTAAAGGTGTATGTTATGACTATAACATGCTAATAAGGATATAATTGGTGAGACGTAAAATAAAACCCTAAAATAAAGTATGTTAAGTCACGTATGCCTCCCATCATCATGACTTTCATCAAACCACTGTTTGTTGAAACCTTGTTCACCAAAACAAAGGGTATGCTTCTACTAGTGGGAGGTTAAAGCTCATTGGAATTTTCCTTAATGGTGATGGGTCGACTTAAAATGACATGTTTTGCTTGTTCACTAAAGCGAAGGTTGATAAGCTTCATAGGCATAGTAGAGAAGTACACTTGTTGTGTGTACGTGGCGATATGTAGTGTCCACTTTACTGATATTGAGAATCACACTTGAAGATAATGGCTTCTGCCATTGAACTATGTGATTGGCTTGTTGGCTTGCTTCACATTTTGATGTTGGTAGTGGGAGCTATCAACTTGTGTGTATTAACTTTGTTGGCCTACCTAATCAAGCCATTGTGGCTTGTTCACCAAAGCGAAGGTTTGAAATGGGCTAGATGGGATCTAAGTCCACTTGGAAAGCCAACGGGCTTTCCCAAGTTAATAGCGAGGGTTATTTGCTTGAGGAAAATAGTGAGAGTCTTTTTTTAATAAAAGACCATATTAAATAATAATGAACATTATAATGACTTTTACTTTTACATTTGTAGATTCATAAAAAATGAGTAATATGAACCTGTGGCCAATAATCCAGAAAGAAAATAGGCTAGATGGATCCAATTTCTTGGATTGGTATCGAAATCTTTGGATTGTACTGAAGTCTAAAAAGAAATTGTATATCCTTGACAAGCCATATATGGCTGAGCCTAATCCTGATCCTGATGCCACTCAAGAAGTAAAGGATACTTACCAAAAGTTCCTTGATGATGGTGATTCTATTCAATGCCTTATGTTAGCATCGATGACACCTGAGCTACAAAAGCAGCATGAGAATATGGATGCTCCTACCATAATTCTTCACCTCAAGGAGCTTTTTGAAGGAAATGCTTGACATAAGAGTTATAAGGTGTTGAGTACACTGTTTAGGAGTTGTATGACTGAGGGAGCCCAAGTTGGTTCTTATGCGCTCAAAATGATTGAGTATATGTAGAGGCTTGAGACTGTTTGGGTTGGATGCAGAATTACAAGTGGATTTAATTCTATAGTCCCTACGTAATTCTTTTTCACCGTTCATAATGAACTTCAATATGAACATGATGGTGAAATGTCTGTCAAAGGTTCTAAACATGCTAAGGACTGCGGAGTAAGACATGAAAAGGTCCAAGTTTGTTTTACTAGTTATTGCCAGTAAAGGAAAGGGTAAGGGTAAGGGCAAGGGAAAGGCCAAGGCCGATCTCAAGTCCAAGCCTAAAAGACCGGATGCTCTCAAGTCTCAAGATGGCGTTGGGAAAGGTAGGAAGGTAGTTTGCTTCTATTGTGGAAGCTTAGCCATTGGAGGGAGCACTACAAGGCTTTCCTCGCTATCAAGAAGAAGTCGGACGCTTCGACTTTAGGTATATACATGATTGAGATTAACTTCTCTTCTTCAACATCTTGGGTCATTGACACAGAATGTGGTACTCACATTTGTACTAATGTTCAGTGACTAAGGCAGAGTAGATCATTGGCCAAGGGAGAAGTGGACCTACTAGTTGGAAATGGAGTACATGTGGCTACATCGGCTGTAGGGACTTATTGTTTATCTTTGCCTACGGGCTTGTTTTTGGAAATTCATGAATTTTATTTCATACATTCTATTTCCAGAAATATTATTTCAGTATTCGCTTTGGATAATATAGGATATTTGTTTTGAGATTTCTAATGGATTGTTGTCCTTTAGTTTGAATGGTATTCTATTTAGAATTGCAAAGTTATATAACGGGTTATACGTTCCTGATTTAAAAAATAAAGATATTCTCAATGTTGAAACTAAGAGAGCCAAACATAGCAATCGTAACCAAACATGCCTCTGGCATTGAAGATTGTGTCATGTTAATCAAATTCGCATTGCAAAACTTCAAAGGGATAAAGTTTTGGACTCTTTTGACTTTCAGTCATTTAAGGTATGTGAGTCATGCCTATTAGGCAAGATGACCAAATCGCCATTCACAGGATAGAGTGAAAGGGATACTGAACTGTTAGGCATCATCCATAGTGATATATGTGGTCCACTAACAATTGAAGATAGAGGCGGATATTCATAATTCCTCACATTCACTGATGATTTTAGTAGATATGGTTATGTCTATCCTATGAGACATAAATCTGAAGCCTTTGGTAAATTCAAAGAATATAGAATAAAGTATAGAATATTTTGGGCAAAAGTATTAAAGCTCTTTGGTCGGATTGAGGAGGTGAATACTTAAGCTCAGGGTTTTCTGAATACTTGAAAGAATGCAGGATAGTATTGTAACAACTGCTGTAAACTAGTACAATGCATGCATAATAATAATAGAAAATGGGCCCAAAACTTTCTTTTTATTATATGTACGAAGTCTTTTATACACAAAGAGCATTATTTACAAAATGCCATTTAAAAAGACAAAAAAAAGGGGAAACAGTGTAGCTATTGCTCCTCGCTTGCCGACGCCCCTCCGACTGCATTATCACCTAGATCCTGCATCCACAAAGGAAAATGACGGGGTGAGCACAAAATAATGCTTAGTAAGTAAACTCTCTATCTATCTATCCCCGTAAGTACTTCTCTTAATTCTTTCCTCACACTTTCTTTCTATTGTTATCTACTAAACGTCATGGCCTCATCTTACCGGAGGTACGGCCGGATGACATTCACACAGCACCATCTCACTCTGCATGACTGTCGGGTGGAGTTCACACAGTACCAACTCGCTCTTAATGAATACCGAGTGGGGATCGCAAAGCACCTATCCGGTTTCCATAACTATCGGGTGACGATCACAAAGCATCAACTCGTTTCTCATGATTTTCGGGGGACGATCACANATTTTCAACCAATTTCAGGGCAACATTCAATATAACACTCAAACAAACAATAACAACAAAAACCAACTCGATTAAGGGCGAAAGAGGAAACAATAACAACGTACCTCAAGCGGGACGTTACAAAGGCAGAGTAGATCACTGGCCAAGGGAGAAGTGGACCTACGAGCTGGAAATGGAGCACATGTGGCTACATCGGCTGTAGGGACTTATTGTTTATCTTTGCCTACGGGCTTGTTTTTGGAAATTCATGACTGTTATTTCATACATTCTATTTCCAGAAATATTATTTCAGTATTCGCTTTGGATAATATAGGATATCGTTTTGAGATTTCTAATGGATTGTTGTCCTTTAGTTTGAATGGTATTATATTTAGAATTGCAAAGTTATATAACGGGTTATATGTTCCAGATTTAAAAAATAAAGAAATTCTCAATGTTGAAACTAAGAGAGCCAAACATAGCGATCGTAACCAAACATGCCTCTGGCATTGTATATTGTGTCATGTTATCGCATTGCAAAACTTCAAAGGGATGAAGTTTTGGACTCTTTTGACTTTCAGTCATTTGAGGTATGTGAGTCATGCCTATTAGGCAAGATGACCAAGTCGCCATTCACAGGACAGAGTGAAAGGGCTACTGAACTGTTAGGCATCATCCATAGTGATATATGTGGTCCACTAACAATTGAAGATAGAGGCGGATATTCATAATTCCTCTCATTCACTGATGATTGCAGTAGATATGGTTATGTCTATCCTATGAGACATAAATCTGAAGCCTTTGGTAAATTCAAAGAATTTAGGAACAAAGTATAGAATATGTTGGGCAAAAGTATTAAAGCTCTTTGGTCGGATCAAGGAGGTGAATACTTAAGCTTAGGGTTTTCTGAATACCTGAAAGAATGTGGGATAGTATCACAATTCACCCCTTCTTATGTACCCTAACACAATGGAGTGTCTAAGAGAAGGAATATAACCTTACTTGACATGGTTAAGTCTATGATAAGTTTTAGTGATCTACTTTCATCACTCTGGGGTTATGTCCTAAAGACTGCCACCCATATACTGAACCAAGTGTCGTCAAAGTCTGTAGATAAGACTTCATATGAGCTATGGCGTAGGCGAAAGCCCAACTTGTCTTATCTAAGGATTTGGGGTTGTGAAGCTTATGTCAAGAAATTGTCTTTGAACAAGCTGGGCCTGAAATCCTACAACTGTATATTAGTGAGGTATCCTAAGGAGACAAAGGATACTATTTCTACCATCCAAAAGAGCGCAAATTTTTTGTCGCTCGTACTGGTGTCATCTTAGAAAAGGAATTTGTTTCTAAGAAGTACTAGTTGTTAGAGTAGATGCCCTAGAGCCAATCAATTATTGTAGAATTGACTCTTTGTAATAATGTTCATTAATCAATAATAAAAGGCATTTTATTCTATATCGCGTAAATCATTATTATTGCAATATGTATTGATATATGTCCTTAGAATGGTAGAACCGTGACGAGGGTATCAAGTGTTTCAAATCTTGATAGTGAGAACCCTATGAGCACATATGGTGGCCATTCTAGAAACGTCCGTAGCCCNGACGTTTCTAGAATGGCCACCATATGTGCTCATAGGGTTCTCACTATCAAGATTTGAAACACTTGATACCCTCATCACGGTTCTACCATTCTAAGGACATATATCAATACATATTGCAATAATAATGATTTACGCGATATAGAATAAAATGCCTTTTATTATTGATTAATGAACATTATTACAAAGAGTCAATCCCACAATAATTGATTGGCTCTAGGGCATCTACTCTAACAGGTGACGTATTGGTCTACCCAGAAATGAACCCAAAACCTACGAAAACGCTATATCGGATCTAGATGCCATTAAATGGCTTAAAGCCATGAAATCTGAGATGGACTCCATGTACCAGAACCAGGTATGGTCTCTAATGGATCAACTTGAAGGGGTAAAACCCATAGTGTGTATATAGGTCTTCAAAAAGAAGACTGACATTGATGGCAAGGTGTATACCTAAAAGGCACGACTGGTTGCCAAAGGTTTCAAGCAAATTCATGGTATTGACTATGAAGAAACCTTTTTGCCGGTTGCCATGATTAAATCCATCTGAATTATGATTGTGATTGCTGCATATCATGAATATGAGATTTGGCAAATGGATGTCAAAACGGCTTTTCTGAATGGAAACCTTGAAGAGGATGTGTATATGGCACAACCCGATGGTTTCGTTCTTGATGGACAAGCTGGTAAGGTATGCAAGTTAGAGAGGTCCATTTATGGACTCAAGCAAGCTTCAAAGAGCTGGAACATTCATTTCGATGAAGCCGTAAAAGAATTTCGCTTTATCAAGAATGAAGATGAGCCTTGTGTTTACAAGAAAGTAAGTGGGAGCATAGTGGCATTCCTAGTGTTGTATGTTGATGGCATACTTCTAATAGGGAATGATATACAAAACTTACAATCAGTAAAGATTTGGTTATCCAAGTGCTTTTCCATAAAGGACTTAGGAGAAACAGCCTACATCCTCGGAATAAAGGTTTATTGTGATAGATCGCGTAGGTTGCTTGGCCTATGTCAGAGTACATACATTGACAAGGTACTGAAGAGATTCAGTATGGAAGAATCCAAGAAGTGATTTCTTTCGATGTCACATGGTGTCTATCTCTCTAAGGATATGTGTCCTAAAACACAAGATGAGTAATCAGATTGATGTTAGCAATTAGATCCATCATGTACACCATGTTGTGTACTCGGATTGATGTCTCATATACATTAAACACTTGTAGTAGATACCAATTAAATCTAGGTGAGCATCACTGGATAGCTGTCAAGAACATCCTTAAGTACCTAAAAAGGACTAAGGATATGTTCTTGGTTTATGGAGGAGAATATGAGTTCACATACGAGGATACATTGATGCTGGTTTCCAAACGAATAAAGATGATTATCGTTCGTAATCTGGGTTTGTATTTTGTCTCAATGGGGGTGCGATGAGTTAGGAGAGTTCTAAGCAAAGTACTGTAGCAAACTCTACAATGAAGGCTAAGTATATTGCATTATCCAATATGGTCAAGGAGGCAATCTAGATTAAGAAGTTTGTCACCGAACTTGGTATGGTCTCTATGACTGTTGATCCAATAGATGTTTATTGCGACAATAATGGAGAAATAGCTCAGGCAAATAAGCCACGGTCTCACCAGAAGTCCAGACACATACTCAGACGATTTCATCTCATCAGAGAAATGTGTGAGAGGAAAGATGTGTAGATCAGTAAAGTGCATACTAATGACAATCTCACCGATCCACTAACAAAGCCTTTGTAAAAGCACTTAGGGTCATTTGGTATTAAATATATGAATGATTGGCTATAGTGTAAATGGGAGATTGTTAGAATAGGTGCGCTAAAGCCAATCAAATATAGTAGAATTGACTTTTTGTAATAATGTTCATTTATCAATAAAAGGAATTTTATTCTATATCGTGTAAATCATAATGGTATGTATTGATATATGTCCTTAGGATGGTAGAACCGTGACAAGGGTATCAAGTGTTTCAAATCTTGATAATGAGAACCCTATGATCCATATGGTGGCCATTCTAGAAATGTTCGTAGCCCTAGTATTATTCTAACTAAGGACATAGATAATATGACAAGGCTATCATAGTGTTGAAGGACCCTGTCAAGAGACAGTTACTAATCTCACTTGTCAAGGTTGTTTGCGAACAACTTGGTGCAACACATGGGTGCTTACTGTAGGCACTGGACTGACCCACTAGAGGATTCCATATAAATGGTAACCCCAGTGTTTATGGAATAAATCCCTCTAACGAATAGTGGTGCATGTGATCCTTAGACTTGAGATCACCAAAGCGCCTTTTGCACCGATTGGTGTAGTTTGACACTAGCTCAACGTAGTTTTATTTTGAGCTATCAATACGGTAGTGATTGACTACATCGAGGAGTGTATCAAGACTATGGTGGACTGATAAAGGATTCATCACTCCTAGGTATGGGAGAAGTTATCTCACAGTGTAATTCAATGAATGGCAATGACACTAAAGCTATGGCCACAATGGGATTGAGTAACAATTTATTATTCTGATCATTGGTCTAGTAACTAAATACAAAGACATCGAGAATAATCGAGGTTGACATTATTTATGTACCTCAGCCTCGATGAGATAACAAATGATGAAATGATTTGATTGCACAGTTACCATATCATTGATAGGTAGTTGTTTCGTTGAATCAGAATCTATCGAGTGGCCATGATGCCTTGCTAGGGGTCAATCTTGGTTTGTGTGTAGTGAGACGATTTATTGGTGTCAATCGCGATACTACTCACTACCGTTATGATAAAGAGCCTATGAGTCACATGATAAGAGCTTGAAAATACACATTTACTCAGTGGTTTATGGGGATTATTGGTGAGAAATTAGACTTAATTCGATAATGTTGCTTAATATTTTCATAATTGTCTTTTATGGGATCACATGTGTGTTTGAGTGTTTTTCACGTTATTAGTGCTAAATGTTATGCTCGGATGAAGAATCATATCGACAATAGAATGAGTGATGAGTAGAAACAAATGGATCGAGAATCGGAGTTAAATTGAAGAAGTTATGGAGCTTTGAAGTAAAGAGGAGACTCTAGATTACGCTCCAGTTTGAGCATGCCTTGGTGTTTTTGTAAGTAATTGATCTACCATATGCAGCGAAAAGCAAAAATTCAATTGGTAAATCAATTACCTTTCTTTGCCTGGATCCGAGTATAGATTATACCGTTTACATGTTTATAAACAAAAATCTGTATAAAGTAAATCCATTCAAGGATTAAAGTACTTACGTACGTTTGGAGGCTCCTTTGAATATCTCTGATTTCGGACAGGAACACTGTTCACAGTACTGTTCATAGTTACTCTTCACCATCTACTGTTCACAGTTACTATTCACCATCTACTGTTCATGTGATTTATCGCCAATCGATCCAAAGTAGGATCGCACTCACGGAAGTCCACATGAAGATAATCCGTAGAACCCTTGATTATTTTGCTGGAACAATCAAGGGCTTCAAGAATCAAGAAGGAAGAACAAGAAAAGTTTTCGTCTTGAGAGAGAGAGAGATAAGGTGGCTAGGGTTTTAATTGAATGAATAAATTCTCTTGTTTTAATTTTTAGGTTGCACTTATATAGTGCAACAATTAAAACCCTATTCCACTTAGGAATAGCCATGGGCTCCAACCCTAGTTTACCCTTGTAACCAAACACACCATTTATGGTATTTTAATTAATTAATTATTATTATTATTAAAATCAATTAATATATAATAATATATTGATATTTAATTAATAATAATTCATTTAAATATATACAGAGATATATTTAAATATAATCTCACTAATTTAATTTTAATATTAAAATTAAATACAGACAACCTTAGCAAATTTAATTGCACTGTGAGATAACCAAAATACCATTTCGTCCTAAAAGACGAAAATACCCTTCTCACAAATTGATTCTTAAATTATCTTTTAAGTGTGTGACCGTAGGCTCCTCATCATATCGGCAGTGTGTAGTATTGCGATTAACACCAATTAATCGTCTCACTACACACAGACCAAGATTGGCCCCTAGGAAGGCATCATGGCCACCCTATAGATTCGGATCCAGTGAAACTGTAGCCTGTCAACGGTATGGTTACCATGCAATCAAATCCTTTCATTAACTATTATCTCATCGAGACTGAGGTACAGAAATAGTGTCAACCTCAGATATCCTCGACATGTTTGTATTCAATTACTGGACCAATGACAAGAATATTAAATTGGATTGAGCATCAACTCAATCCCACTGTGGCCATAGATTTAGTGTCATTGCCATTTACTGAATTACCTAGTGAGATAACTTCTCCCGTACCCAAGAGTGATGAATCCTTTGTTGATCCACCATAGTCTCGATACACTTCTCAATGTAGCTAACCACTACTGTGTTGATAGGTCTGAGTAGAACTACGTTGGGCTAGTGTCAAACTACACCAATCGGTGCACAAGGCGCTCCGGTGATCTTAAGTCTTAGGATCACATGCACCACCATCCGTTAAAGGATTTATTCCGTAGACACTAGGGTTACCATCCATATGGAATCCTCTGGTAGGTCTATCCAGTTAACTTGCCTCTAGTAAGCACCCATTCATTGCACCAGGTTGTCAGCAAACAACCTTGAAAAGTGAGATCAGTTACTGCTTTTCGACAGGGTCGTTCAACACTATGATAGCCTTACCATATTATTTGTGTCCTTGGTCAGAATAATACTGGGGCTACAAACGTTTCTAGAATGGCCACCATATGTGATCATAGGGTTCTCACTATCAAGATTTGAAACACTTGATACCCTTGTCATGGTTCTACCATCTTAAGGACATATATCATTACATACACGATATAGAAGAATATGTCTTTTATTGATAAATAAACATTTATTACAAAATCAATTTTACAATAATTGATTGGCTCTAAGGCACCTGGTCTAATAGTTTTGACAATATCTCGAGCTGTAGACTCTTTGTCTAGAATCGACCACGCCATAGCACAATCACTACAACATTATAGACATATAGCTACGAAAATTAGCTACAAAACGGAAAATTGTAGCAAATACATATTTGCAGCTACAAAAGTCAATATTTATAGCTAATTGAAATAATTTTAGTGATAAGATTTCCTCCCTCGAAGCTAATATTCATCTTGCTTTAATTTATTAAAATCTTGGCAATAACTAGTCATTTAGCTACAATGAATTAGCTATAGTAAAACACTGTAGCTAATTAATGTGTTTAGCTATAAACATTTTATTTACATGGCATATAGTATCATTATTAGCTACGAGTTTAACTATTTAGCTATTATTTGTGAATTAGCTATAAAATATCAAAATTTGTAGCTAATTAAGGTATTTAGCTATACAAATTTTATTTTCATGGTAATAACAGTATTATAGTATCATTATTAGCTACTAGTTCAAATATATAGCTAATATGTGTGTATTAGATATAAATTATTTGAATTTGTAGCAAAATAAAGAATGTGAAAATTAATTTGTTACAATCCTTATAGTATGCCGCTATAGATATTCTAATTTATCCCATGAGTAATTATATTTTTATTATTTATGAATTAAATAGTTATAGTCAAACATAGTGTTAATCACACAACTAAGGTCAATAGGTAAATTATAACCTTCAACCCTAGTTAGTAAAAATGCGTATTATACGCGAATTGTACGGACAACCGTATAATTCGCGTATAAAACGTACGTATACGTATTTTGTGAAATCTGTCGAATTATACACGTATAATAAGACTTCCCGTATAATTCGCGAACTATTCGTGAATAATTTGCGATTATTGAAAAAAAAAACAAAATAGATCTCAGATCTCTCTTCTTTGGTTCTTCTTCAGTTCCTGCTTCTGGAGGAAGGTAACAGAGCTTTATTACTAGTATTTGAAGAAGCAATCGAAGAATAAGAAGAGGAAGAGGAAGGTTGTCTAGTGGACTTAGACTCGAGACTAAACTCGTTCCTAGTGAACCTGGAAAGCAGATTAGACTTGCCAACACCAGTGTCACCAATCAACACCACCTTGAAGAGGTAATCATAGTCATCTTCAGCTCTGTAGCCAGCCATAGATGAAGAAGAAGAAGAAGTGCTTTAGAACAACAAAAATGCAGTTGGTTCAGAGTAGTTAAGTGAGATCTGTTTGTTAAAAAAAAAAAAAAAACACAAAAAAGGGTAAAGTAAGATGTAGAGAAGCGTGTTGGTTTTTTTTTTTTTTTTTGACAGTTTACAAAGAAATGTTTTATCATTTATGTTAGAGGCTGACTGGTCTGGTCTGCTCGGTTGGACTCCAAGCCAAACAATTTAAGGAAAGTGGAGGATGTCTTTTTTGGTTTATGGGATTGAGAATTTACGGTAACACCCACCTTTTGCTTTTCTTTTTTTATTCTTTCTGTCTTTTTGGTTTTGGGAAGTTTAGGGAAGGCTATAAGGATATACTTGACTTTTCATGAGGGATTTTAATCGACATTTTGGGTGGTCCTCGGGTGATTATTATGGCCAATGTGAGTGATTAAAGCCTTAAAAGGACAGGATCCTTGGTAATAGAGGAAATATACACTTGTATTAGGATTTTTTTTTTAATTTTAAATATAATTCTTATCCAATTTGAACAGAATTTTCTGTTTTGATTTAGTATTAATTTATTGATTTTGTATTGAAATAATGGTAATATTTGGAATAAGAATTTAACTTTTTTTTTTAATTTTCTTTAACAATAAGTATGTTTAAAATATGAATTTTCAAAACCAGGTAGTCCATAAAAGTATTAAAACTAAGATTGATATTACCGTATTTTTCAAAACGTATTATTGACAATGTACCGTATTAAACCCGTATATACCCGTACCGTATTTTTTCCGTATCCGAATTTTATGGCCGAATTTTTATAAATGTATTTTTCAACGTTTACCGTATTATACCTGTAAAATTCCCGTACCCTTTTTTTACCGTACCCGTATTTACTAACTAGGCCTTCAACCAATAGTTAACTTAAAAGAACTCTTCACAACTTATCAAGCTTATTTTCAATACAATTTAAATATGTCGAGCAAAATATTAGACTTTCTTCCACAATGTACCTTTTTGCAATATAACCTTCTAGTTGACTTTTGTTATGAACATAACACTTCAATTTTCCTAAGAACCTATACAAATGTTTCTTCAACTAATTAATAACTTATTATAACCACATATTAATAATAATAAAAAAAAGTAGATATATGAAATAACAAAAACAAAATATTGTTATCCGTTTGGCTATACGTTTGAGTGTCTGATGCTCAACCCGCTCTATGTACTCATCTGCTACACGTTCCACGTCAATAATCAATAAGTTGGAGATCAATTTACAAGTTGATTCCATGAACAAGAAATAAAGAATTCATTACAGAGCTTAGCAGTGGTAGGATTTAAGTGGCTCTCGTCTCCTTGTGATTTAATAAATCATTCTCAAGGTACCAATTGTAATTTATTCGGACCACTTGTGATTTAATTCACAATATCTTTTCATATTGTTTATGATAAAAATATAAGTTTGCTTACAAAAATTGAACTTAGTGAATCACATGAGACTATGGTTAGCTTATATAACAACCCCACTATGTAAAGATTGTTTATCTTATTCATCATATATAATTCAAATTATTTATCTTAAATATATAGAGTTTAATTTTCTTCATCATAATTTATATAATTTAGCTTTTAAATGTGAATAATTTAATAAATAATTTATATACAGTACTAATTATAAGATTAATTAATAAGATAATTTGTTTAACCTTAGTTATGGTGGACCTTATTATTATTTAATTAGGTTAAGTCTTTTTTTTTGTTAAGTAAGTAATAATATTAAAAAAAAGAGAGAAGAATGTACAAAGGCCTGATAAAGGGCGACCAGCCTATTTTGGGACATGCCCCAAAATAGGAATCAAAGGAAACAAGCCTACAAACGGCCATTCACTCTTGGGGTAAATCTTAAACCAAAAACCACGAAGAAAGCAAGGAGAACAACAACAATTCCATCTACCATAGGACACCTCCCTAGGTTAGGATCATTAAAAGAAAACCACAATATCAAATTCGTTACAAATGATAGAAACACAACCAAGCAAAAACCATTATGTGTAACCCTCCGTAATCTAGTCTTCAAACGGTGTCGGGAACTTGAGGAACATCTTTGAAAATAGATCTGGGGAGGCCCCAATCATTCGCCAACTTCCCATTGCTATAGGATACTTTGATTTCCTAAGTTCATGGCTTTGTCTCTCACAACACTTTTGATAACATCAATTATGGTGAGGAATCCTTATAGTCACCCCTAAAATTCGTGAATTTCGCTCCCTCCAAACAATAAACCGTAGCCCCTAAACAAAGCCTACCCAAAGTGAATTTTAGCTCTTACCTTTCATTTCCTTGCCAAATAGGGATGTAATCATGCCAAGGTCTAACCACATAGCCAAGGTTAGCAAGCATAAGGATCTTACTCCAGATAGACTTAGAAAAAGGGCATGCAAAAAATAAGTGATCAAAAGATTCCATAGATGAGTTACAAAGGCAACAATGAGCGTTAGTAATAGCCCCAACCTCATCAACCTTTCCTTTGTAGGTAATCTCTCCTTAATAGCCATCCATAAGATCATAGAGTATCTTGGGATAGCCTTTGAGAACCAAACCAAGTCACACCACTCAATTTTGCTCTTGTTCCTCTAATAGCCTCCCAAGCCGATTTGGTAGAGAAATCCCCGAAGGTGGGGTATCCAACAAATCTTGTCGTCAACATTGGAAGGTGTGAAATTCATAGAAGTCCTTATATTAATAAGGCCCAAGAATGGCACTTGGCCACTTCCAATTGCATCCATCAATATAGAACTCCAGCATCCTTAGCAATCCCTGCATCATAAATATCCTTTCCCGTAGACGGAAATAAGGGGGCCGTTCGGGTGCCAGTTATCAAACCAAAGAGAGGTGGTGTTACCATTGCCAATGTGACATTTGATATTCTTTCTAGCCATTTCCCTATTTTTTAGGATATGTCTCCAGACCATGTAAATTTTGGGGAATGCTATTGTCCCAAATGCTCTATTCCTCAAAAGATGAATTGGACCCAAGAGACCCACAAAGTATGGTTTCTATGATTGCACAGGTTCCAAATATGTCTTAAAGAAGCGGCGAGGTTCCATTCTTACATTTCATAAACCCAAGCCTACCCTCATTTTTGGGTACACAACCTCCTCAAGCTATTCTGCTTTGTGTCTATTCATATCAACTCTGGACCAAAGAAAAGCTCTCAACCTAGCATCAATTTCCTTCTGAATTTTAGAAGGAAGAATAAAGAGAGACGACCAATAAATCTGGATACTCCAAAGAATCGACTTAATCAAAATAATCCTCCCCGCATAGGATAAAACTACTTCTCCAAGTGGTAACCGAGCCAAGATTTATCCAAGAGGGGTTGGCAATCCCCAAAGGTTAACTTAGAGGTAATAAGGGGTACACCTAAGTATTTTATGGGTAGAGTAGCCTCGGAAAAACCTATCAAACTTAAGAGTTCCATCTTCTCATTGTGATTCACACCAGAAAGGAAGATATTGCTCTTATCGGGATTAGCACTCAATCTTGACCAACTTTCAAAGGTATCAAAGATTCTTAAGGAGAGATAGAGAAGTACTTCGGCTTTACAAAAAAGCATGAGATCGTCGCAAAACAAAGAGATGACGTAGCCCCATTTTCTTGCATCTCCAATGAAAACAAAGTTCGGATTAGCTGCCACTCTATTCAAGAGCCTCGAGAGAACCTCCTAGCAATAACAAACAAGTAAGGGGATAAGGATCCCCTTGTCTCAGCCTCTAGAGCTCCCAAAGAAACCCACCAGCTCCCCATTGATGACCATCGAGAACCTAGGAGTAGTGATGCATTTGGATATCCAATTGACAAGTACACTTGGGAATCCAAAGTTCTTTAGGACTTGTAAGAGAAACTCCAATTAACGAGTCATAAGCCTTCATTAAATCAACTGTCAAGGCACACCTTCTCCTTGGCGAAGCTCTATTGTAGTTGTGCACCAGCTCTTGGCATAACAGGATATTATCTCCTATTCTCTATCACCAACAAAGGCTGCTTGTGCCGGATCAATGAAGAGAGGTAAGCGCTTTAATTCTATTGCAATGATTTGTGGTGATACATTTATAATAATGTTGCAGCAAGAAAGGGCCTATAGTCCTTACACAAAGAAGCATTATCACACTTGGGAATAAGAGCAATTGAAGTGCAATACCTTCTTAAGAAGCTTGCCCCTTTGAAGAAGTCTTTAATAGCCATAGTCATATCTTTGCCCACCACATCCTAAGCTTCTTGAAGAAATAGGCACTAAAACCATCTGGTCCAGGAGCTTTGTTATTGCCCAAAGAAAATAAAGTGTTCTGATTTCCTCTCATCCCACTCGATAATCATCCCATTAGCCATATCACTAGTGATGCAAGGTTCAATAAGTTCCTGTAAGTCAGTAGTCCTCACACCCCTCAGCTCCCAAATACTCTTTTAAAGTGGTGACAATTTCCTCCTAATGCTCAAAGGGTCTTCAAAACCATGCCATTATCACTCTTAAGCTTGGTGATTCTATTTCTATTCTTGCGGCCATTCACACACTTGAAGAAGTAGCTTGTGCCTGGTCCCCCTCTCTAAGCCATTGCACTCTAGATTTTTGCCTAGCTAATGACTCCTCAGCTCGACTTAAAGATTTAAAATTAAAAGCTCTGGCTTTTTCCTCAAGAATAAGGTTTCTTCAAGGGATTAGTGGCAAGAGCATTCTGGACCCTTACGAGGTTTTCTAGCTTCAATAACTCTTGCCGAGATATTCCCAAACTCCCTCTTGTTAAACACTTTTAATGCTGCTTTGACTCTCTTCAATTTAGTGACCAATTGATACATACGGGTACCCCTAACTTCTTCTTCCCAAGCCTCACTAACAATGCTAATGAAATTTTCATGGTGAGCCTAAAAGTTGAAGAACCGAAAAGGGATTTTCCTTGGTAAAGACATAACCCCACACTCAACAATACAAGGAGAATGGTCCGAAATGCTTGGGGGGAGGAAATTGGCTATGATGGTCCGAAATGCTTGGGGGGAGGAAATTGGCTATGGAATTACCAAACACACAGCCCCACTTTTCATTCACAAGAGCTCGATCAATCTTAGTAGTAATCCTATGCTCCCCCTCTCTCATATTACTCCAAGTGAAAAAGCTACCCATAAACCGAAGGTCCTCAAGCCTAGTCTCATTACACATATTATTCAAGTCCGAAACATAATTTCTCCACCTATAGGAACCCCTAATTTTTTCATGCCCAAATCTCATCGCATTGAAATCACCGATGGTATTTCCTCAAAATCTTGAGCTTTACCCATCAAGTCTCTCCATAATTCTTTCCTATCTAGTGGACCATTGGAGCCATAGACAAATGAGCAAACAAAGAAGTAATTAGGTTAAGTCTATTGTTACTGTTTCAATTAAAAATCATATTTATCTTTCAAATAGGATAAAGACATAGGGTCCGTTTGGTTCATTATTCTGATACTTTTTAGAATAATATTTTGAAAAAAAATTAAATTGGGCGAGTATTATGATGTAGGATTAGGAAATTAACAAAAATACCCACTATGTTTGTTTATTTACTAAACACTCTTATAATAAAATATTAAAAGTTAACAAAAACACCCCCAATCCCACCCATTAACTACGGACAGTCGGCCACCACTGCTGGAGGGTTGCTGGGGTGTTTTTGCAATTTTAAAAAAAAATATTTAGGAGTGTTTAGTTAAATTAACAAATTTAGGGGGGTTTAAAAGAAATTGAATAATATAGAATAATATTTTGAGAATAAGTCAATTTTACTGTTTAACTTTATTGGGAATACTAATACTAATAAGAAAAATACTTTGCGTACTAACGGATTTTACTAATCAGTGTACTAACCTTTGTTAAAATCACACATAGTACTCATACTATGCGTATAGTACCCGTACTATGCTTTAAATTAGTAGACTAGTTAGTAAAATCTGTTAGTACGTATAGCATTACCCTACTAATAATAGTATTCCCAAGAGTGTAACAAAGGGAGTTATTTTTTCCCAAAATAGAAAGGCGGCCAATGTTTTTATCTGTCCTTAATTTTCATATTGAGCCTTTTTTGGTTGGGTGTTTTTTTTCAAAAGCTTTTAATTTTCCATAAACACGAGGGAATAAAAATCAAGAAGCGACGGCTAAACCTTTGGAAGAATTCCCAGGCAAGATTCAGTCTTCAAAGATCAGTTTTTCTATTTCCTTTCAATTAGGTTTTAATCCTTTGATCCAAATTACCATGAATTAGGTTTTATTCCATCAAGTTTCTTGACACCTAAATTTGTAATTCAAATCACTAATGCACCACTTAAAATCGAATTAAATTTCTCTTTGTCGTCATAAACCTTACAGCCATCTTTTGGCTAAACCAATACACAAGTAGTTGCTTCCGCACCTTAGATTCACATTCAAATTCTCACCCATCTCTGTTTAAATACAAGAAACTCTGAAAAGAACCCAATTTCGTCGATTGTATAGGTATGCATTTCTTTCCAAATCTAATTTTTTTTTTCCCTCTCTCTTTAGTTGTTTCTTAGTTACGAATTCTTCGTGGGTTTATGTTGACTTTGCTAGATATTTGGAAATTGGAAGCTGGGTGATTAAATTATGTTAACTTTTGGAAGTTTGCAGAGAACTTGTTATGTGTTTGATGAAATGCCTCTGAGAGAAGAGTTTTGATGGTTATGATTTAGAAGTTATTAGTTTGAATCTTTAATACATTTTTTTGGTGTTTATTTATCTTTTTAGAACTGGTTGAATGAAATTCCTTCGATAATTGAACCAGCAAATTATGGGATTTTGATAACTTTTAACAAGTCAAAGTTAATAATGTACTTTTATTTTTTTTGGCTGTGGAAATATATAGTTTTGGATAGAAAAGTAGGGGGCTGTGGAACTGGTTGAATGATATATTGATTGAAGGAGTATTAAATTTCTTAGTGCTAGAACAAATTAGAGAGAGTTAATTTATATTTCTATGATAATTGTGTTTTCGAGCAGTTTCTGATTCTTTTGTTATAATTCTTGTTCTCGGTGATTTGAGTAATTTTGTGATGAACAATTTGGTTCTTGAATTATATTAAAAGAATAAAGAATTTCGTGTGATTATTGTTTTTCAAGAACACTGTATCCTATTTATTATAGAAAAATCTTTGAATTTCATGTAGAAGTGGGTTTTGTAAAGGAGGGTTGCCCATATTAATTAATTCTTTCTTTGGTTTAAGGGAAAATTGAGTGAAAATAAAAATAAATGAATGGTGAAGTTTTATGTCTTCTGCAATTTTTCTTGTATAGAGAACAGGTTTTATAGTGGATGAAATATGTTGCATGATTTACTAAGTTGAACAAATAAAAAGAGCTATGTGTTTTTTGGTAGAAATTTTAGGTGAAACATTACTGATAGACTAAATGTTCAAGAGTATCTGCTTTATAATTTTGTAAGATCAATTGCTTTAGAGTTCTTTAGCGAAAGACTTCTTCTGTTTATGTTGTTCTTTTATTCTCTTTCTTATTTGTAATTCTTTAACTGTAGTTGGTAGACAAAGATCCAAGCAGGGCAGTTTCAATGTTCTGGGCTACTACAAATGCTGGGGACCGAGTTGATAGTGCTTTGAAAGACATGGCAGTTGTGATGAAACAGATCAGATGAGGCAAATGAGGCGATCAAATCTTTCCGTCATCTCTACCCTTATGATTCCCAGGAGTCTCTTGACAATGTTCTTATCGAACTTTACAAAGTAAACTATCATTCTCTTCCCCTAATTTCTTTACATTTTACTAGCACTTTTCTTTCGTTTTCTAATTTAAGTAGTTGTTGTTGGAAGTATAAGACTACTAGTGGAGGTTGGGTAAATCTGAGTGCTTTTGAATTAAGGCATATGTGTGTCATGTTTGATAAGATTTTTTCCTTCCTTAATCTTCCATTTACATCAATTATTATCTGTAATTTATCAGAAAAGTATAATTTAGATTTAGGAGGAGGTTAAGGGATCTTCATAACACTTACCACTTTTTATCTGCTCCAAAGAGGATCTCGGTGAGACAGAAAAAAGTTAACTGATTTGTTTAGTAACCTTTTACCTCTAACCAAGATGATTTGAATCCATAAGCAAGTATTTATCATTTAATATGAGATTAGAATGAAAGTAGATGAAGAACTACTAAATGGTTTCTTAAAGCATATGTGAGTAATACTTTGATGTCTTCACTACACTTCAAAGGATCCATACTTTATATGAAGAAACTGAACTAGGCTTGAAGTAATGTAGTATCTCAATGTAGGTTTGGATTTTAGGAAATTGTAAAGCCAAGGCATTAGTTTCTTTTTCCTGACTATGAAAGAGCAGTGTGCCTATTTAATGAGTATTGAAAATTTAATTAGAATAGTGGAAAGATTAAGTTTGCAAATGCACACGAAGCTTTATGTGTTATTATGGAACTAAGAAGCATGAATTTACTTCTTGTGACATGAACTGAATCAATCAGTATCAATGAGGCTATGATAAATCTCTCTATTCTTGATTTAACCTCTTATGCAGTTACTTTTGAAAAAAAAAAAAAATTCATGTTAAGATTCAATATTTTATTTGTTTGTTTGTTTTGGCTGAGGTCTGGGAAAATTGCAGGAGCGATAGAAATGATACAGTGCAAATTGAAAAAGATAGAAGAAGCTATAGCTTTTGGATATGACAAAGGGAGTTTGAAATGCGTGTCATCTGGACCAGTAGCAACTTCAAAGTTTTCTCCACTTTCTGTGTTCGACAATAATTGGAGGAAACATATGTATCTTGAAAACCAAAGTGGAAGGTTTGGTTTTGCTGGTACGATGAAGGAACATTGGGCTAGTTCATAATGATATGAAACAAGTTCATGATGATATGTATCTTTGCTGGTTTTGCTGGTATGAAACAAGTACAAACAATTAGGAAGGAAGCAAATGAAAGGGTGGAAGAGGCAAAGAGGAAAGCAAATGTGAAATTAGAAGAAGTAAAAAGGCAAATGGAGGAGATGAATAGACGATGAGAAGAGAAGTTCATGATGATGCTTACAACCCAAGGTCAATAATCTTCAACAAATAGCTAGATTCCTTTTGATGAAATTATAAGTTATTTTGAAAATTACATATATACTATGAAAACCATTTTTCTTTTACATTAATAATAAAGTGATATGCAATGATTACATAAGTCTATATAATTAATCTTATTATTATTATTTTTTTCAAATTTGGTATTATAGGTTGGTAGAAACTCTTAAATGGGTAGGAAAGGTTGCTATGACATTGAAGCATTCATATTTTGTAAAAAAATTAGTTGATAACATTTTAAATTACTAGGATGAAGGATTTATGAGTAAGACAATTATTCGGTTGAAAATGACTTTATTAATATTTTATTTTTTATATTAGAATTTTTGTTAAGACGTCATATTATCTCTTTAATATAAAAATATTGCTATAAATTTGTAATTATTATTAAATTTGTTAATTATAGCAATATTTGTTACAATTAATTTTAATCGAAGCAATAAATTACAAATTCTTGACATAAATTATTTGTTCTATTGCAAATAATTATAATATTTAGTTACAAATTAAAAGTATTCATAACAATTAATTTCAATATTTAGCTATTAACACATTATGTCCATAGCAATATCTTTAATGACTTCTATACGTCCGTAGCAAATAATTTAATATTTAGCTACCAATTCACTATATATGTGACAAATAATCTTTTTATTTAGTAACGAATTTAGTGGTCACGTAGCTAAAATGTCAATATATTTTCCATGAATATTATTTTTGTACTAGGAATTTTCAAATTTTAGTTATAAATTTATATTTGTGTAGCTAAAATGCAAACATAACTATACGAGCTATTCGTCATGGCTATAAATGCAAAGCTTTTGCTACAAAATTATTATTGTTATGGCAAAAACATTTAAGTTTTTAGTTACATATTAATTTCATCCATAGCAAAAAATATAAACTGTTAGCTATGTAAGCAAAAAGTTATATGATTAACTTTTAGTTGTGCTACTTCTAGCTACGCTAAGCTACAAAACATTGCATTTGTAGCTAAAGCATTTAGCTATGCAAATTCTTACTTTAAGCTATAATGAACGCTATGGCTATAAATGTATAATGTTGTAGTGAGTGTTGGGGCACAGTCACGATAGTTAGGAATTTTTCTTCTGTTTTTGATTACGAAAATAGGGTTAAGAGTCATAAACTAAATAAAATTAAGGAAAATAAAACCCTAACTCTTGTGGGATATAAAGAGAAGTCTTTTAACATCAAATCCAAACATCTTTCGGTTTCTCCAACTTGATAAACAACTAGGAAAATCAGTGCTTAACAAACAATCCTCATGGGAATGATACTCTACTTATCACTTTATTACTTTTTGCGACTAGTGCACTTGCTACACATTGCATGTTGTAATTTCAATGCATCAAGTTTTTGGCGCTGTTGCCGGGGATTGATTTTAATCTTAACATTGAACTTTTCTTGTGTTAGCTAGATTGGAGTTTAATTTTAGTTTTAATTGTTTTCTAGTGTAATTGTGTTGTTCTTTTCTGTTAGCTTGTGATCTCACGCTTTCTTTCTTTCTATGTAGTTTATGCGAAAAGCTAGACGTCATCCAGTGGTTCCTATCGATCTAGAGATTGAAAGAACCGCAAGAAGACTTAACAGAGAAAGAAGAGAACGAGAGGCCATAGTCATTGAGATGGCAAAAAACAGAATATTGAGGGAATTTTCAGTACCCACAGTTGATGGCAGTGGTCCAAGTATAACTAGGCCACCAGTGCAAGCCAACAACTTCAAAATAAAGCCGGCAATCATCCAGATGATCCAACAGTTGGTGCAATTTAAGGGAGATCTGAAGGAAGATCTAAATTCACACATTGCAAACTTCTTAGAGATTTGCGATACCTTCAAATCAAATAGAGTGTCAGATGACACCATCAAATTAAGATTGTTTCCTTTTTCATTAAGGGATAAGGCAAAGGGATGGTTAATGGCACTACCACTAGGAATAATCACAACCTAGAATGAATTGGCATAGAAATTCCTTACTAAATACTTCTGATGAGAACGCAAAATATCATATTTACCCCCCTTAATGTCTAGTCTTTTATACTTATTTGCTGCCTAAATATACTCATTATTATTCTATTTTGATTTAGGATGCAAATGGAGGCGTTAATTGCAAAACGGAACTAATTAAGTGAATTCGGACAGTTTTGACATTGTTTCATAATCTGGCATAACTCTCTCATCCGAGCTCCGATTGAGATGATTCAAAATTCTGTGGAACACTAAGAAATAGATCTACAACTTTCATGTTTTGAGTTTGGAGAGATACTCGCTGAATCAAGGTTGTAATCGGGCTTCAAGTTGACGCACCTGCACTACCGATGTTCTGGAACATTTTGCCTTGTCATGCAAATCAATTGGGCAGTTTATAATTGGAAGATTTGAAGACATGTGACACGCAAGTTACAGCTCATAATCACCACTTTCCTATTTTATTTTAAGACTTTATCTTATTTTCAATTAATTAGAATCAAATTAGGATTAATGTTACTTTAGGATATTAGAATATTTTGAGGAGATTGAGTAGAATTAGAATTAGAATTTAGATATTTTTAAAAGGGAGATCAGATTAGGGATTACAACAGATATCACACACACCTCTCTATGGTCTTCTCTGTAACTTTTCCTTTGGAAATTTCGTGATGGCCATGAGAGGCTAATTTTTATAACTTGGTCGAAGGAAACGGAGGCCTCGAAATCAATAACTTTGAGATCTAATCCGTTTTATTTCAGTGTTCAATTTTATGCTTTGAGTATTGGATGTTCTTCTATGCTTATTTTCATGATTGTTTCATTTAATTGCTAGGAGGCCTACTAGATTATTATTTCTTACAATCTACTGCTAAGTTAGATATCAAATCCGTAATTGTTTGATCCCTCTAACTTGTGAAGCAATTAGGGTTATTAATTTGTTGCGTCAGGAATTAGTAATCTTAAGAGGAACACTCGACTAAATTAAATACAACCGCTTGAGTTTGTGTTGTTTAGCTTCATCGATCTCTCTAATTCTTAAGACTGCCATTAGATTAAATCTTTAGCGCTTGTCTAGGGTTGTTTAATGGTAAGATTAATTAAAATAGCTTGTTTCCTAATTAATTACAATTAAGGAGAGATAGGAAAATAGTTCCAACAGTGAATATTCAAAGTAAGAATTGATTTACTTTTGCATCAATGATCAGTTGTAAGATTCCGATGGTGGATGTTGACGAAGACCAAGTTTCGTTATATTAATTGATTTCGAATTGAATTGTTTTGTTTATGTTTTTGGCTAAGATTGTTTTCTGTTTTACTAAAAACCCCCCAGCCTTATTCACATCATCGAAAATTCGGCTCGACACTCTTCGTGGGATTGACCCTTGCTTACCCTATTTACAGTTCAGTAGTTAGGTTAGGAAGATTTTTAATCTTGGTTGCCTACGACAGCACACCAACTTCCTTCCAGTGAAATCTGCAAAGATAAGAAATGATATCACATCGTTTCTACAAGAAGAGACTGAATCACCTTATGAAGCTTGGGAAAGATATAAGGAACTGGTGAGAAAGTGTCCATACCATGGTTTGCCAGTTTGGATGCAACTTCAAACATTCTATAATGGGTTGATGGTTAATGTGCAAATGATGGTGGATGCAACATCTAGAGGAGCATTGCAAAATAAGACACCAGAAGAAGCTTATGAGTTGTTTGAAGTCCTGGCAAGTAACAACTATCAGAGACCTAATGAGAGCATGCAGTCAAAGAAGTCTATGGGTATTCATGAAGTTGATGCTTACACGGCCATCTCAGCCCATCTTACAGCACTTCAGAAGCAATTACAAGGTATGCAAGTGAATTCTATTCAAACACCTCAACTGACATGTGATTTTTGTGCAGGTAACCATGCGAGCAATGAATGTCAAGTGGGGAATACCTTCACTTCAGCTTTATCATCATTGGAACAAGTCAACTACGTGGCAGGGAATCAAAGACAACGGAATAATCATTTTTCCAACACGTACAATCCTAATTGGAGAAATCATCCAAACTTGTCTTGGGGCAATCAGAATCAGCAGAATAATCAATGGAATCAAAGAACAATGCCAAACAATCAAGTGGGTGTGAATAATCAACAAGGGGATCAAAGATTGTCAAAATTGGAGGATATGTTCGGGAAATTCATGCAAGAGACCACAGGTTTCATGAGTGAGACGAGGGCAAATTTCAAAAACCAAGGGGCGTCCATTTGAAACTTAGAGGTACAGGTGGGGCAGTTAGCAGAAAAATTGAATGACTGACCATAGGGTTCCCTACCAAGCAACACAGTGACAAATCCACGTGAACAAGTGAATGCAATAACTTTAAGAATTGGAACAGTCTTGGAAGAGGTCGAGCAAAAAGGAAAGGATGAGAACCTACCAAATAAAGCGAAGGAAGAATCCGATGAAGAAATTGATGAAGAAATCATGGTTGAAGAGAAGCCAACAAGTCCCAAGGAAGAAGAACCAAATAGGGAAGAGAGGCCAAGGCAAAAGAAAGAAAACTTGCCATTTCTTGAGATACCACCAGAATTGGCACATCACACCCCTCTAGTGCCTTTTCCTTAAAGACTTAGAAAGCAAAATCAGGATAAGCAGTTCACGAAATTTGTTGATGTATTTAAAAAACTGCATAATAACATTCCTTTTGCAGATGCCTTACAGCAGATGCCGAGCTACGCAAAATTCCTCAAGGAAATTCTGTCAAACAAAAGAAAGTTGTAAGAGGAGGAAACAGTGATGCTTACGGAGGAGTGCAGTACCATTCTATAGAAGAAGCTGCCACCGAAACTCAAGGATCCAGGGTGTTTCACTATCCCTTGTGTTATAGGAGATATTACATTTGATAAAGTTTTGTGTGATCTGGGTGCAAGTATAAATCTAATGCCTTTTTCCGTTTTCAGGAAATTAGGGATTGGTGAAGTGAAGCCTACAACCATATCCTTGCAGCTTACAGATATATCCATCGAGCATCCGAGGGGCATTATTGAAGATGTACTGGTTAAGGTGGATAAATTCATTTTTCCGACAGATTTTTTTTGTGTTGGATATGGAAGAAGACAAAGAGATTCCTCTCATCTTGGGACGACCATTTCTTGCTATCGAAAGGGCCTTAATTAATGTACAAAAGGGGAAGTTGATCATGAGGGTGTAAGAGGAAGAAGTGACATTCAATGTCCTTGAGACTTTGAAAGTTCCATCGAAGCAAGATTCATGTTTCAAAATCGACTCGGTGGATCAGTCAGCAATTGGAACTTCCAAGATTGAGGATCCTAAATCGCCAGTTAAGGGATGCATGGTCAAGTCAAGGCAAATCGAAGATGAAGACCATAAACCAGAAGTTTACACAACATCCCGAGATGGGCCACAATCGAGCACTTGTCTTCATAGGGGACGAATTTCAAAGTTCAAGAAGGCTGATGGAAAGTTAAAAAATCAGAAAGTTGTCGATGAGAACGCTCGAACCCTAAAAGGAATGACCAAGGGACAGCAATGGGTGGTTAAGTTCTCAACAAAGACCCAATGTGACAAGAATCCTCAACAATTGAAGCCTCAGTGCAGGGAAAATGCCCGGGAAGAGATGTATCTAGATAGTCCGGATTGATGAGGACTTGAGAAAGTCGAGCTTTCGACTATAAACAAGCGCTTCTTGGGAGGCAACCCAAGTGTTCTTATTTCTTTTTGTTTGTTATTTTGAATTTATTTTTATGTTTTATGACTTAGGAATTAGTTTAATTTCGTTTGTTTTGGTGTTTCAGGAGATTGATCAAAATGTGGTGAAAATCGAAATTCTCCAAATTTCGCCGCGGCGTTGTTTTCACTGGGAAATTTTGTCGCAGCGAGAAATTTTCTTCGCCGTGGCATCTACGGTATTGCGCGAATGCATTAAGAAATTCGCCGTGGCATTGTATTCCCTTGAATTTTTCGCCGCGGCGAGAAATTTTCTTCGTCGCGACATCGACTGGGTTGCGTAATTGGATTAAGAACTTCGTCTTGGCGAAGTTTGTTTTCTATAAATAGTCGAGTGACTTTTCAGTTTTGCGAAAATTTTCAAAGAACACCTAAGAGCCAAACACTTCCACCTTTAATCCAGAGATTTTCCAGTGAATTTTCTTCCCTCTACTCCACTCTTTAACCCTCATAAACACTAATTCATCTCACTTTTTCAAGGATATTTGCAAAATATTGAAGAAAGGTTTGGAATCCCTAGGTTTTCCAAAATTGGGGATCTTGCAGTTTGGGCCGAAATTGGTGAGATTGGTGGTGCATTCATCGTGGGAGTGGTAAGATTTCAAGTTCTCTACCCTTAAATTTGATCAATTTCGATTGTTAGTGCTTTAAATTTGAGAAATTGATTGAATCTGTTGAGTTGTGGATGTTGATGCAATTTATGGATTGATTTTGACTTGAGAAGTGTTCAGGTTGATTTGTTTGTTGTTGAGGAAGTTGGGTTTTCGATTTTGAAGTGGTTTGATTGAGTTTGGAAGAGTGATGATTTGGGGGTGTAGGTGCAATTTTTGAAACCTTGGTGTGAATTTAGGAGTGATTGTGGTTTGTAGAAAGGGTACTTTAGCGTTGAATTGTCAAGTTGAATTTTTAGTTTGGGGGTAGATTTGAGTGATCACTATTGAAAACCAAAATGCCGCTCAAAACGGCTGCCAAAGGTAAAGGAAAACAGGTCGACAATAGGTTTGTAAATGAGAAGGTTAGGCAGCATTATGAAGGCGCAATTAAGCAAAAAGATAAAGGGTTTATTGCCGAGAGAGGTTTGACCACAATCCATAGAGAAGATTGGAATCGAGGGAGAAATTGGGATATCTTTATGCGTGAACTAGAACATTTAGCCATAGAGCCAATAGTGAGAGAATTTTATGCTAACTTCCCTGAGTGTGATCCCGGGCATGTTTATGTGAGAGGTATCAATGTGCCAATCGATGCAAAGATTATCAATGATTTCTACAAACTTGATCCAATTGACCGTGATGAGTACCAGGAATTTAAGAAGAAGCAGATTAAGGAGGAGGAGATTCTTAAGGTCATAGCAAAGCCGGGTACCTCTTGGGATATTTCAAAGAAGGGGAGAAGAAGCATTAAAGGAACGAATTTGATTCCTATAGCTAGATTGTGGCAGCATTTTGTTTGTTCGAGGATGGTCCCGGAGACACATTATTGTACAGTGGTTTTTGAGCGAGCAGTGTTACTTTATTCCATTACCACTGGAAAGAAAATGGATGTGGGGAATATAATCATGGAGAGTATACGACATGCAGCCAAAACAAGGCGAGGGAGCTTCGCCTTCCCACATCTCATCACTGACTTATGCACTCAAGCAGGAGTCAAGAAGGCAGATGATGAACCACTTATTCATCTTGCCCTACCTCTCGACACCAATTATTATCACAAGCTACTAGAGCTTCCTCCCATTGAAGGACCCAGCTCTGGCTCCAGATTGAAAAGACAAAGAACCACAACAGCTGCCACAACATCCAGTTCAGCATCCTCGACAAGGGAGCTGCTGCAGCAAATTTTGGACAAGGTGAACAGGATGGAACGACGCCAAGATTGGATGGAAGGGCAGACTCGAATGCTATACGAGATGCAACACAGCTGCTGTACCAATCTGGGCATTAAGTTCAAACTTCCAATGGCAAGACTAGCAAGAAGAGGAAGAAGATGATTCCATGGAAGAAGATGATGACGTCGAAGGAGAAGAGGAAGACAAAGAATGAGGACTGAAACATTTGTTTTTGTATTTTCTGTTTTCAGTTTTTCTTGTTTCTATTTTGTACATTGGAACTAATTTTCTTTTCTGTTTAGATTGTTAATTGTTGTTTGAATTTTCTAGTTTAGTTTGTAAGGGCAAGATTAGGTTGTTATATTTTCATATTATTCAGTGAAAATTTCTAACACAGTGGACACCATTGAATTTCATTTGTTTTACAGATGATGATGATGAGGAAGCTAAGGAATGGGTGTGCATGCTGTTGAAAGAATATCAGACTTCACGGATTAATCAGGGAACTATCTCGTACCTTTTTAATTCTATTTTTCTATTCCTGGAAAATGCATGATGTGACATTGGGGACAATGTCATTTTTAGTTTGGGGGTAGGAAAATTTGAAATTTTGTTTTGTGTTTAGTTGTTTTATGTTTTGTATTGTTGTGCCAATGATGAATTGCATAAATCTATGATGAGAATAGGATTGTTGGGATTTTATTTATGGAAAATGTTAAGCATTGCTTCAAGTTTAGGTTGGTTGATGAATTTTTCCTTTCTAGAGGTATATTGAGTGGTTCAACCACCATTTTCATTATTTCGGCATGCTTAGAAACATTTTATGTGGTTAGGTGAAGTCTTGAAAACGTTGGTGGACTTTAGAACCTAGTTGAGAAGTGCTTGAGGCGAAATTCTAGGAATATACATTATTGAGGAAGTGATTTAGGCAGTTTTTTGGAACGTTTTAGCCTTTCCAGCTGACCATGAAAATTTGTCCCTAATCACCCATTTGAGCCTTATGAAATCATAACTGTTCTATTCTTCCTGTGGAACTAAAAATGCCCAAACATTTCACCCTAAACACGTGTCACAACCTTTAAGAGAATTCGAACATAATGCAAACACAAAAGAGTTTGGAGAGTTATGAGAGATTTCGACGAACCAAAATAATAAGTTTGGGGTTGCAAGAAGGGCAAGAAGAAGGGGTAATTAACCTCAATAAATTGATGTTGTTTTAAAAAAAAAAAAAATGAAATATAGATAAAAAGAAATAGAAATTGAGAGGTTCATCTCAAAATTTAAAAAGAAATAATAATAATAAGAATTGCACATGTTGAGGTTTATAAAATGGTTGACACCCTGATCGGTGGTTGAGAGAGAAAGTGGAGATTGATGTTGTTCTTAGTGTTTTCTTAAAGGAAACCGAGTTCTCTCACTTTGTTTATGTAATAACTGCTTCATGCTAGGATACGTATAGAAATATATCAAGTAAATATATTTATATTTGCAAAAGTAAATGGGCCCACAATTTTCTTTTAATACATTTAATCATTCTTTATGCAAAGTAAGGCATCATAAGTAAAAGTTATCAAAAATAGTGGACAGTGTAGCTATTACTCCTCGCTTGCCCATGCCCATCCGACCGCGTCCTCACCTAGATCCTGCAAACACAAAGAAAAACAACGGGGTGAGCACAAAATAATGCTCAGTAAGTAAATCCTCTACTCGTCTATCCCCGTAACTCTTTCTCTTAATTCTTTCCTTACACTCTTCTCATCTCATTTATTTTCTCTTTCTGTTTCTCTTTCACATAGCTCTTTTCTATTAACTTTCTGTTGTATGTCACGGCCTCATCTTACCGGAGGCACGGCTGAGTGGAGATCACAAAGCACCCACCCACTCTTCGTGACTTCTACTCATTCTCTTCCTCTATTCTTTCTCATATTTTCTCATTCTTTCTCACTTGAATGTCACGGCCTCATCTTACCGGAGGCACGGCCGGGTGGAGTTCACAAAGCACCAACCCACTCTTCGTGACTTCCGGTTGGAGTTCACAAAGCACCAACCCACTTTTCGTAACTTCCGGTTGGAGTTCACAAAGCACCAACCATTCTTAGATTTTCTCATTCTCTTTACTTTTAGAGTAGCCCATTCACAAAGTTCTTTACTCTTTCTCAAACTACTTCTCAATGCACAATTAATGCATAAGGATGGTTCATGCTTAAAGTTTCTTACTTAATGCACTTTTGAAATGCACAAATGCAATATTGCATCAAAACTGCCATTCTGCGCAGGTCACACTCAAGAAGGCATAACTTGAGTTATACATCTCGGATTGCTACGGTTTTGGTCTCGTTTTAAAGCTTAGAGACAGGGCTACAACTTTTATGTTTTGGTCTCAGCCCAGTTCAAACCGTAAGTCGCCCAAAAATTACCTAGAAAGTCACGGCAGTGACAGGGCAGATTTCACTTAGGCATTTCATCAAACAACTCATATGCATAAACAAACCCTAATTCAATTATCATTCTATTTAGTTCTCAAACCATCCAAAATGAGAGAAAAACTCTCTTATAGCATCACATACCTACATGGCAAACACACTCCACAAAAATTTCTCCAATTCTTCCAATTTCAACCCATCATCAAATCATCACATATACTTCTCATATTCAAATATATCCAACAATAAGCATAATACATCATACATCTCATCTCAATTTCTCAATAATCACAACATATGCATATTTAAAATAAATCTCTACTCACTTGAATTCTTAAATTTTAGCTTGAGTTGGATTTTGAGTGGAATTTACTTACCTTGTGCTTGAGTAGTCTCTCCTAAACTCTCTACTCTTGTTGGATTCCAATCTTCTCTTAACCCTAAGCATAAACTTTATAAGAACTCAACCTTTACACAAATAAATCATAGATAAAGAGTATGAATCCTTACCTTTTGATACCTAGAATCAAAGCCCTATGAAAAACCACTTAAAAGCCCTCAAAATCCTTGGAGGATTGAATGAAAATTTGAGAGAAAATGGGGGAGGAGTGTGGCGGTGGAATGAAGAAAATAAGGGTTTCAAACCCTTAACACTTTAGTTTATAACCACACTTTCCCATTATGCCCTTATTCTTTCTTTGAAATTCCATCTATGTCCCTTAGTCAATGACCATAATGCCCTCATTTTTAATGCATTCTCTATGAAATTCTATCTCTTTTCACTCCCCACAATTTCAACTAATTTTGAGTGAAAAGACCATTTTACCCCTAATGAAAGTTTAAGGGATTTTCTCTACATTTTTCTCAAAATAACTTTAACAAAAATTCAACTAAGGCCAACCAACCAATATTAACAATATATCGACCCAAATAAAAGCAAAACAATAAACATTTAAGCAATACACCATAACTTAACTATGTACCTCAAGTGGGGCGTTACAGTTTATCTTATCCTTTTCTTTGGATCCTACTAACCGAGCCTAACGTTACAAGCTTGTAAAGACCTTTTGATTCTTAGTGATGTCTAGTCTGCATTAGTGGAGAGTAGTTCGATACTTAGGCTTATGGAGTCGACCACCATTTGATAAACTTTACATTTCTGCATAAAATAATCCGGGAAGTCGGAAGGTGGAATGAAGTGGGGATTACCTACTCAAGAGGCCGATAGAGAAAAATAGTCAATCAACTTATAACTTCTTGGAGTGTTAAGCATTTTCCAATAATAATGTTTCAACAATTTTTTAGACTTGTATAAATCCTAGGCAGTTCTTTGTGTTTGATTTTGATTTTAATTTCTCTCATTTCATTTTCAATTTTGTTGTATTTTTCTGTTTGTTAGTTGTTTTCTTTTAGTCGTATTTCGTACTTGATGCTCGGGGACGAGCATGTCTTAAGTTTGGGGGTATTTGATAATCCTAGGATTATACTGTTTTATTGAGGCTTTTTGGCCGGATTTTGGATCCTTCTTATTTCGTTTGTGCCTAAATTACAACTTAATTTCATACATTTTATGTTTCAGGCCAAAACGTGCAGTTAGAGCAAATAATGAGCGGAATTGAGTTTTTGGACCCAGAAGCAAGCGAATCTCAGGATTCGGGGGAGTTTTGAAGCGGATTTGAAGCACTATGAAGCTTGTTCCTATTGGGGAGCACCAAAGATTGAAGATTCAAGCAAAGAAGAAACCGGAGGGCAGTTCCGTGATTTCGGAATTGTGTAGAAAAGATCGCCGCAGCAAAGTTGGGCAGTTCCGTGATTTCGGAATTGTGTAGAAAAGATCGCCGCAGCAAAGTTCTTTCTTCGCCGCGACGATAAACTCTCGGGACAGATTAACAATTTAAAACCAACTCGTTGCCGCGGCGAAGTCTGCAAGATTTAGTTTTTCAAAACTGTGCGTTTTAATTTAGGCGAAAGTTTTAGGTTTGTTTTGGACTGACTATATAAAGAAAACTTAGTCTTTTTATTAGGGAGTTCGACATTTTTGGGAGAAAGAAGAGAAGATTGAAGATTGAACTCTTTGGATTCATCAAATAGGGAGGATTTTGTTCTCTTTTCTTAATTCCAACATGTTGAATGCATTGTTTACTGTTTTTATTTCTATTTGTGTTAATTTTAATATGAACTAACTCGTTTTGGGTTAAGGTTTTGATGTAATTGGGGTTTTTATGTTTAATCAATAAATTGATGTTGCTTTTACATTCCATTGCATGGATTGTGTGATTATTCTTGTTCTTATTGAATTTACTTGTTGAACATGATGAGACTGAGAAGTGAATCATGTATTAGCTTCTTGGGGTAATTGCCATTGTTGTATTGAACGCTAGAGATAGGTTTGAGAATCAATGAAATTAATTTAGGATTCCATTTGGCTTAACGAACTTGGAACTATTAACCTTCAATTTGTTAGGTGCGGAAGCTTAATAGGGAAAAGTAGGAAAATATAGCCTGAGAAGTTATGTTTTACGCATTAGGGAGTCCGATTTATAATCCGTGCATGTGAGTGTAGAAGTAGCATAATTCGTAGATTAATTCATAAAATCCTAGTGAAGTCAAAACCCTAACCGTTTGATTTAATTGATATTTCTCTTGAATTAACCTTGCTGTCTTTAATTAGTTTTTAAGTACGTAGTAAGTTTTGTTTTCACTTTAGCTTAAATTTATCCCACAAATCCAAACATCTTTCGGTTTCTCCAACTTGATAAACAACTAGGAAAATCAGTGCTTAACAAACAATCCTCGTGGGAACGATACTCTACTTATCACTTTATTACTTTTTGCGACTAGTGCACTTGTTACACATTACATGTTGTAATTTCAACGCATCAACTACACTTGGGTAAACCTGGAATTTCTATAGTTACTACAGTTTCTAAGGTGATTAGTTATGGTTCAACATGTTAAGCATGATGGTTGCTGGTATTGATGAAAGTCTTACAAAACACTGGTTTGTTTCTGTTGTTGCTAATGCCGGAGAATGCTAAGAAAAGAAAGTGAACAACTGAAAATGGAGAGAAGTTTTTCTGCATTACCAACTGAGTTTTACACCATAACTAATAAAGCAAAATATCCACTGTTAACAACCACTTTGCGGGGATATTTTATGCAACATTAATCTAAAGCCATACATTAAGACCAACCTACAACAAACATTATGGACAAATCCCATATAACCTAGCAGTACACACCTAAACCATTACAAAATAAATCAAATAAGGCTGCCTCACAAAACAATCAGACAGCAGATTGCAACACACTTTGGTGCTAGAACAGATTCAAAAAGGGCTTAACAAACTGCTACATTTCCAGCTAAATATCACAATTTAACAGTTTCTATCTGAAGTTCTTTTGTGCTTTTGGTCACTTGCTGAGTTTTGAAAATTTGGTGGTATTTAACTCCTGCACAGCATTGGTATGTTTGATCACTGCTCTGGTGAATTGCTTAAGTGAACATTAAACAATTCACATTCTGGTGAATTACTGAAGTGTGCGTTCTGATGATTAATTACTTTGATGATTAATCTGAAGTTGATAGAATTATTGCTCCTAAATTGCAGTTTGAAATGCAGTCTAAAAGAAGTCTGGAAGCTTTCAGAAAACTTGAGTTAGTGTTCTTGTTCCTTTGCTCACTTGCTGAAAGCACTTTCAGCTGCTCAGTTTCATGAATTGAAGGAAAAACTTAATGTAGTAGATGTGTCCAATACTTGATTATTTGTTGTAGTACTTGCTGATTTGTTGCTGCAGTTAATCACATATGACACTGCAATCTGGGAAAATCTTGAACCCCTATAGTTTTTGTATTCTAGTAAAATCTGGAAAATCTTAAATCTGTACAGTTTTTTGTATTCTGGTAAAATCTGGAATCTCTGTAGTTACTGCCTGGTTTAAGGAACTCAATTATTGTTCAACATTTACTGCTTTCTGATCCTATTTGTTGGTTTTTAAGAGCCGATGAACTCTAAGGAAAGATAAGGAGAGAATGAAAAGAGTTTTTTTTTTTTTTTTTTTTTTTTTTTTTTTTTTTAACTAAAACTTTCATTACATTGCAACTTACAATATATACTACAAAAGCATACTGTTTTAGCAACTGCAACAACCATTCTAACTTTTAAAATTTAAAACAAAGTTGGCAACTAATACAACCTTAATCTAAGCTGATTTCACCTAAACACGTCAGTAAAAAATAACTACTATAGCAGCTTCAATTTCGGCAGACAGGGAGGAATGCAACAGCTGCTTGGCGCCAAAAGACATTCAAAAAACCAAACTAACTTTTAACTGAATTTCCAGCAAATTATCAATGTTTCTCCTTCTTCCTTCAGAAAATACACCCAACACATCCTAGAATAGTCATCAATAAACAACACAAAGTACCTACTTCCACTCAATGACAAAGTTTCCATAGGACCACATACATCTGTATGAATGAGCTACAATTTTTCAGTTACTCTCTAGGCTTGGTTTATAAGGAAGGATTGCCTACTCAACTTGCCAAGTTGAGAGGCTTGACATATGGTATTACTCGCCTCTAATTCTGGCAGATTTTGGACCAGTTTCTTGGTCTAAATTTCCTTGAGACCTTGGTAATGAATATGGCCAAGTCTCTTATGCCATTTCACAAACTCATCTACTCTTACACTGTAGGCTCTATGTTCAGTTTTTTCCAGCTTAATGGGAAAGCTTTTTCCTACCATTTTAACTCTCATTAACTCACACCCCTTACTGTCTAGAATTTGGCAGATATGATTTTCAAAAGGCAAGACATAGTGGTTTTCTAGCATTTGTCCTACACTTAAGAAGGCTTTGAGTGATTTCGGGTGCATAGAGTACATTTGAGATCAGTTTTGTACCTGTAGAGGTCTGAATTGCAACATCTCCCTTCCTCTTTTCTTCAACATAGTCACCATTTGCAATTTTAATCCTAGACCGATGTGCTGAGTTTAATCTAACAAAATCCTGCAAGTGTGGTGTCATATGGTTTGTACACCCGCTGTCAACCAGCTAGCCATCATAGCATGTTGGTGGTGCACTGCAGGAGGCCATAAACAACTGTTCTGCCCCTTGTTCAGGTTGTTGGTCATCTATCACTTGTGCTTGCTATTGGGGTTGCTCTCCTTTGTTCTTGCACACCCTCTCTATATGACCAAATTGTTTACAAGCCCAGCACCGTATTCCTGGCCTAAACTAGCATCTTTTTTCAGATGCCCCTTCCTTTTATAGTGGGAGCAAGGTGGATATTCCTTCATCCCATCTGGTTTTCCCCATTGGCCATTGCTCCTTTCTTTCCCCTTCTTCTCATCGGCATACCTCCTATTGTTCCCTTGAGCTGGTTTGGTTTTGTGAGTTGCCATCATTGCACCCTCACCTACATCTTCTTGCCTCAAGAGCCTTCTTTGCTCTTGTGCTTGCAGTGCATGAACAAGATATGTGAGTGTAACCTGCCCCATGTCTCTTAAATCCTCTAGAGATGAGATTTTAGACTCAAATCTTTCAGGTAGGCTAACCAAAACTTTCTCCACCCCTCTCCTGTCTGTCAACTCCACTCCTAGCAACCTAATTTTGTTGACAACACTCATCAATTTGTCAACATAGTCCTTAACCTTCTCTAATTCTTGCATCCTCTGCATCTCAAACTCTTTCGTTAAATTTAGCACCTGCATGTTCCTTGTTATGGTGCTGCCCATGTACTCTTCTCTCAGCTTATCCCATGCCTATTTTGGAGTCTTGTATGCCATGATCCTTGTGAATGCAATGTCTGTTATAGCAGCATGAATGTGGGAAAGGGCTCTCAGTGCTTTAGCTGTTTCTTCCTCATGTAGTCTCATCTGATTTAGGGTAGGATTTGGTCCTAATGGAGGTGGCTGCCAATTTTCATGTAAACCCCGTGTTATTATTCCAATGCCTTAAGGTATGAAATTTACTTTTCAAGTAATTTTCTTTTTTTTGAATGAAAGGGTAAAATGGTCAATTTACATGTATTTCGAGATGTGGCCTTTATTAAGTGTAAGGGGTGATGTCATTGAAGAGAAATGAGGGTAGAATGGTCATAAAGTTGATTGATATGGTTAAATGGCGTAAACGGTAACCAAGGGTATAATGGTCTTTTCATACAAATCCATATGTAATAAGTATCCATAAAAGTGCATTAAGGGTAAGTTAGTCATTTACCTAATGGGATTGCTTAATTGTTAAGTGTTTTAAAGAAGTCAAATGGCATTAAATGAGTGCTTATCTTTATGTTGTGGTGGAAATGACCCAATGCCCTTATATGAAAAATTTATGCCAAATGACCCTATATCTAACTTTTATTGACCAATCACATTAGAGTAACATTGAATGAATATTTACAAGATTTTAAGTGAGAGGAGTCGGCCTTTACACCCCAGTGCATCATCTTCTTCTTAATTCATCTCTAAAATCCACCATAAAACCCACTAATTCAAGCATTTTATTCTCAAATTTTCATAGGATTTCAAGTTGGTTTTCAAAGGAGATCACCATCTACACTTAAAGAACTTCAATTTCAGAGTTTAAGGTGATTTTCAAAACCTTAGTTGTTGATGCGCGTTATTTACAACATGCAAAAACTAGCAAGTGCACTAGTCGCTCAAGTAATAGATGATGGGTAGGATATCGTTCCCACGAGGACTGGTAGTAAAGCACTAAGTTTCCTATGGTGTTACAAGTTGAAGTAATCGAAAATCTGGATTTGTGGGAGCAATTTGTAATTTAAAGAAAAACAAAATAAAATCTAACAAGTATATTTCTTAACAAGAAAGGAAATGGAATTCAGAGATTCAATTTAATTAAAACGGGTAGGGTTTTGACTTCGTTTGGATTATTGATGGTTATACCTAAAAGTTACACTATTTTCACATTCACATGCAATGGTTGTAAATCGGGTTCACTACTATGATAACATACCCTCTCGGGCTATGTTTTCCTATTTTCCTTATAACATCCCACCCAACAATTTGAAGGTTAATAACTCTAAATCATGAAGCACAAGAATCCTACTTTGTTTCATTAGTTCTTGAATCTACTCTAGCATCCAATACTATAATGGTTATTACCCATGAAGCTTAACATAATTATTTCTCAATCTCATCATGTTCATCACATTCAACACTTAATTTCAAGGTAACACACAACCATATCTTATTCACATGAAAATAGCACAAACATAAACTCAACCCATTTCAAATCCAAACTACAATCAAAACCCTAACCCATAGAAATTAGCTCATAGCTAATTTAACAAATAAAAACGGACATAACAAGTAAAACAAATAACATAATGAAATTAAGATGAGAAATAGAAAACTCCCCAAAAGATAATTATTCCAGTCAAATCCGAACTTCTCTTCTACAATCCGAAAAATCCAGCTTTTCTCTCTAAGGAAAATGTAAAAGACGGCTAACCTACAGCTCGGGTCCCCACAAAAAGTTAAAGTTTTTCTTTTTACCTAGTCCTAAAAACCTAGTCAAAAACACGCACACACGAAACTGTGCGTTTACAAAACTGAAACTTTTAACTGTCGCCGCGGCAAAATCTCTTCGCCGCGGCGAAGATGAAAATTTACATTCGACTCTGCCCAATTTCGCCGCGCGAAGACAATTTCTTCGCCGGGGCGAAGCTTCTTCAAGAGTTCTGAAATTTACAGAACTGCCACTCTGCTTGCCTCTTCGTCCGATTCTTCGATTTTCAACTCTCCACCTTGGAAACAAGCTTCATCGTGCATTGTCCTACTCCGGAACTCTCTAACTTCTGAAATCCTTCAATTCTGAGTCAAAACTTGTCAAATTTTGTCTTTATTCACTAAATAGTCCATTTAACCTGAAACACAAAAAGTAAGAATTACGCACCAATTCAGGTAAATGCACTAGAAAGTACCTGAATCCGACAAAAAGATTAAATAAAAAGTGTATAATTTACGGATTATCATTTGTTCTGATCTTTAGTTAAAAGAGAAATTTATAAGTGGTTATGTGCATAAGGTGAAAAGGGTGAACCTTTGGAGCTAAGGAGGAGTTCCTTGTGCTTTGTATACTAAGGTAGGAAAAATCTCCCTTATGACTACAATTGATAACACCTAGGGTTTTGAAACTTACATTTATTTATGTTAATATGAGTGTGATGCTATGTTTTGTTATGGTTGTTTAAATGGTGTGTTGTTGGTGTATGTGTGCATGTGGAGGATGATTATGCCAATTAAGAGATTTGTAGTTGGACGATGTTTTGGCACTTTTTGGTTTTGTAAAAAGTGAGTTTTTTATGGCCTTTATACTAGAATGATATGGCAAATGATATGAATGTGCAATGAAGGTGACATGGTTAAATGAATAGAATTCGGATTTGGCTTTTTGGACTTATACTGTACATGCTTCACTGAATCAGTCAAACTGAAGTTATAGAAGTCCGATTGAGTTGATTCTTGAAGTGTTAAAAATTTTAGAAACAGACCTAAACTTTTATGTTTAGACCAAAATAAATTCGAATTAGAAGATAATGGAAAATTGCTTGAAAGTGACGAACTGTATGGCATCCACCTTCTTAATGGAAATTCCCATTTGTTTCTAATTCTAATAAATCCCTGAAAATCTTACTACTGAAATTCCTTGTATTGTATGAGAAATTGAATGAATTAAGTTAAGAAGTTTGTAGGAGAATATAGTATGATTGAGCATGGATATGTTAGTCCATATGTTTGCATTCATAATGGTAATGCATAAGCTTATTTAGTTGTCTATGAAAAATATATGAAATGTTAAAGAATGAATTCCATGAGTCTCTTGAGGTATAAAACAAGATCAGAGGATGAAATCTTATGGAAACCATGGTCCTTTGAGGTGACGACAAGAACAAGGTAATGGTTTAAATGAATCCGATCGGATAACAAAGACTAATGAAACCATCAAGTGTAAAGACAAAAGAAATAAGCATGCCATGTACATGAATATTTCATAAGTCATAATGTTCTATGTTATACTTCTGTTTATGAGAAGTCCAAGTGTATGATAGTTTTATGAACTTGTTATGTTAAAGAATGAAGGTCATATTTGTAGGTAGGTAAGGTCCTAAGTAATACTTGTATAATGATGTATATGAACCTTAATAGTTTATAAATGCCATATTCCTTACTGAGCATTAGCGCTCACCCCACGAAATGTTTTAAAATGTTTTGCAGGTAGGATTAAGACAGGAAGCTGGGAGAGGATTCCGAGGACGCTATGAGCAGGAAGGGATTTTTAATTATGACTTTTGAATGGTTTTGCTAGTATTTAGTATAGTAATTATGTTTATATCTAATGCATATAATATGTCCATGTTATTATAGTATTATGTTTTGTGTTAATAAAGAAATCAAATTGCTAGTAAATTTTGTAAAAATGGTTATGTTCTCGTAGTACTACTATGGATTTCATAATGTACTCCAAGAAAGGAAACTATATTTTTGACTTGTACAATGAACTTATATAGTTTAGAAATTAAAATGTTTTAAAATAAAAATAGATTTTTTTTAAACTACAAGTTTATTCTTTTAATAGGATTTTAAAATAAACTTCTTTCCTAGCCGTGCGTTTTCTAGGTTCTCAATGGCCAAGGGATACTTAGGAAATACTCGGCTAGGGAGGGTTTTACATTAAATGTCACTGCTGATTGGTTAAACTGAGTTCTCTACTGATTTTAAAGAAATGCAACTTCACCAACTACTTTCAGATTTTCTTTGCTGTGTGAAGAAATTTGAAGAAAACAAATGGCAGTTGTTAGAGGAGTTTGTCCTGAGGGGAAATGTACCATCATTCAAGAGGCTCTTTCGAACCAAGAAGGGAGTTTAGTTTAGCGGGAATGTGGACCAAAGTCAGATGTTAAAATGTGTGTTTACTCTGTAATCTGTCAAATAAAGTGATGTCGTTTTGAATTGTTGTCTTTGTACAAAGTCGGTTGCTGTTTATACTGATTTCTACTACAAAGATGCTTGACTAAGATGATATAAAGTCACCCTCGTGTAATATTTCATTCACTCCCTTTAATCAAAAATCAAGAGATTCACTTTACTCATTTTTCTCTCAAATCAATTTCTCTCTTAAGTTTCACAGAACTCACGATCGGTAAATATGTCAAGTAAAGATGAGGTAATTTACTTGAGTTGACTAAATATGTCACGATCGGTAATACTGATTTCTTACTACAGAGATGCTTGACTAAACTTCAGTGTTTAGGACTGAAGTTTGCTTTCACTTTGGTTTGGTTATTGGAACCAAGATGATGGCACTCATGACTTTGAGTATATAAATTGGGTACTTTGAGTGTAGAAATTTCTAATTCATGACCTTGAGTATAGAAATTGCGTAATATTAAGACTTTCTGGTATGAAAATTATTCTATATATAAACTATTACAGAAGTAAAAAAACTAAATAATCAAAATTATAAAAAAGGAAAAGAAATATATCACTCTCTTATTTATGTTGACTCCTGTATAAAGTACAAAAATATCATTGATATAAAAAAAAAAAAAAAAAAAAAAAAAAAAAAAATTTAGTGTAAAGTACAAAAGTACCATTGATTGAAAAAAAAAGTACAAAAGCACCAACTGTGAAAAGGAATTTCCGTCCTATACAACGATTAAGAAAAATAAGAAACAAGTACCTATCACAACACACACTTAACCAAGCAAAAAATAAAGTACCAAATATAGAGCAATCCCACTTGAACATTTAAATTTAGCTACAACAGTAACACATAATAAAGGCTTTTTCAACCGGTATGCCATAGCCATATCACCCAGCTACTTTGGAAGAGTGTATATAAATATAATATAATATAATTCTCTAGTTAGGACGTTTTGATATTAATTTATCAAAATCACACATTTATACTATTAGATTTGGGTTATAAAACATTTTTCAGTCCAAGAAGACAAATCCAACAATTTATGAACATGAATTTGACATAATTAATATCAGGACATCTTGATTAGAGACTTGTTATATAGATAGATAGATAGATAGATAGCTTAAGGGTTTGTGGTGGAAGGAGGTGGAAAGAGGAAGGGGAAGGGGAAGGGAATAGTAGGTCTTTGGAGGAGGACGAGATGGAAAGGAAAATAATGGTGGCCAATTGTTGCTAGAAAGAGGTGGAAAGTTGAACTTAGGCAAAGTTGTAAAAAACAATAGATTACGAGCTGGAGGCCATTCTTATATATTGAACGAAACAATTGACTTCTTTAAGTTTTGAGTGGTAGAACCAAGGCCTATATCTGGGTTTTTGTAGCTAAAAACTAGGATGCTGGATCAATATTCAAGTATTTTTTCAGAAAAAACAATAATGTCAAAGAATGATTGCTTTTCAGTTTGTTGTTAGTTAACCGTCTTACCAAATATCTTTCTTAGTTAAATGAGTTTAATTAACATAAACAATAGTTGAAAGATTCACATGGTTGGATTAGGATATTATTTTATTTTCTACGTGTTAAAGATAGCCATATATAATTTATTTTATGCTTGTGGTGAACTTCACTTTCAGATAGCCTTTTGCCTTGGTCTTAAGCGAGTAACAAACCATCTAGACAATAATTTTCTGTTTATATCTATTCATCTACAGCTTGTTTATTCTGACCTAATATTAATTATTTATCAAGATCTTCATGATGCATGATAATTGTTGGAAGGATACATGTGTTCACACCACAAACTTGTTTTCTTTATAGTAAATCGTTTTCTTTGACAAAACAGTAAAGGTAGAGAAACATAGATTTGCAAACATGGCAATGAAAACAGCAATTGATTTGCAAGCATGATTATTATTTTTCATTACTTGTTTTTATTTTATTATCGGACCACCCCGTAGTCAGAAAACTTTTAAAAAAATAATATTAAACAAGATAGAAAAAAGAATAAGAGAAATATAATAATCAAAAGTAGTTGGGTCCATTTTCAAACATTTTCTTCTTTCGATGAGAATCATCTTTTCAATGTTACATTTTACCAAACATTAAATTATCTTGGGTTCGTCACATGAAATTGTGACTCCATGTGTTTTTTGAATCCTACATCGGCCAAACACCCTGAATAAACAAGATGCCATCACTAAAATTAATTTCATGATTTCTAATGTTAACCAAATAGCAAGTATATTTGCACAATAACATTTCCACTTCATATATAAATGCTTACCTTTGGTGCTACATTTGTAACTAAAGTCTTCATGTTTTAAAAGCAAAAAAGTAGAGTGATGACACGTGTTCAAACTAAATATACAAACTTCTATATATAAAATGATGTCACAACACTTTTTCATTGACACATCATTCATTAAGGGTGTTGTAGACGGTAAAAATCTATGGTTACAGAAGAGGATTGATCCTGTGAGATTGAGGTCACTGACAATCTGTTGAACTTGCACACAAAGAAACTAAGCGCGAAGCTTACTTAAAACACCGGTGTTGTGTCTGTCATAGGCACTCCGATGCTCAAGTCAGCAAAGCTGAAAGAGGCTATTTAGTGAGGGCTAAGGGGAGGAAGGGTTTATCGAAGTCTAATCGGAGATTAGAGCTACGACGAAGGTGTATAGTTCTTAGGAGCAAGAACTTAGAAGCTAATAGGTAGTATTGAATATTGGATGCTTTATGAGAGGCAAGAGCTCTCTTTATATAGTAGTCATAGGATCTTTGAATCCTAGTAGGACTTTGAGTCCATAATGGTAGAATTCTAGTAAATAGGAAAGTCTTGATTTACTAGCCCTTGAAGGAGTGAGAGTCCTAATTCACATAAGATACAGGATCTTGGGTGAATTAGGATAAAGGCCAAGTAGGAAGTACACGTATTAGGGTTTGAGTAGAACTCTAGACGTTAGTAGATATAATGGGTCAATGGGCCTGGGCCTAGATGGGCTAATAATAAGGCCAAATTTGAGTGACCTAATCTGGAGAGAAGTTGGGTTGGTGTCGTGGGTCTAGCCCGTGCATGAACCTTGACATAGGCCCAATCAGAATTTGGCCATGGCCTTGGGCCACATAGTAGATGTTTCATGCTTGGGCCTAATAAGGCCCAAGATGATTTTTGACCCATACAATTAGCCCCACACTCTCTAAGTTAAGGAGTACATAGCTTGGAGAGTAATTGGTCCAAATTGAGGTAACTAGGTCGAATGACGACGTCCCAGGCCAAGCGAGAGTACCCTTGGTCGAGTGTTCTATGTCGAGGTAAATCTATCGTAGATGTTGCCACTTGGTTAACTGAGCTGAGTGAGAGGATGCAAGGTTCATCCTTTGTAGATGTCCCCACTCCATTAGCCAAGCCAAATGGGTGGATACGAGGTGCATCCTTTATAGATGTCCCTACTCAGTTAGGTAAGCTGAGTGGGAGGATGCGAGGTGCATCCTTTTTAGATGTCCCCACTTGGATAGCCAAGCCGAGTGGGCGGATGCGAGGTGCATCCTTTATAGATGCAACCTTTCAGTCAATCGAACCGAGTGTGGGCATATTCTGCTTGTGAGAACTCAAGTGGAGAATTCAGTGTTTTAAGAACTAATCAACGAGTCAGCTCATCTAGATGAGGTGATTTTTGTCCAAGTTCAATTTGGTGGCGCTAGGAAAATGAGACGCATGTAATGTAGGGTTCTTACACACTTCGAGCGGGAAAAAGAAGGGCTTCAACTCCCAAGATGAACCTATTGTGTGATAGGTGTTAGGCTAGAACCTTCATTTGATTTGAGCTGGAATTTGAAAGGTTAGGTTTGCTAAAATGTGATATGGTTTCTTCACATGGCTTCATGCGAAAGGACGTGCATTCAATGACTAGCAGGCAATTTTTCTAAGGTATTAAATGCTTTGTTTCTAGTCCATTTTCTCCATTCTAAACAAAGTTAAGAAAGCTTTGAAGAGGACTTTTGCAGAAGAACAACTTGGTGTTCCAAGGATTTCTCAATGCACTTTCTTCGGTAATTTGCTTTCTGTATCTTCTCTTTAGTTTATTTCGTCTTCCTATAGCTTCGTAGTGAAGTTTTAAGCTAGAATCCATAAGATTTCAGTGGAGATTTGAAGAGAAAAGGGGTTTTTGGGTTTCGGCCAAGGGTTGTTTTGAAGAAAAGTCTACAAGTGGTGGCGTTTTGGAGTGCTAGTGCTGTTTTTCTTCAAATCTTTTGAATTAGAGTAGATTTTGAGACAAGTATTAGCACGTTAGAGTGATTTTTTTACTGAGTTTTGGCAGTTCTGGGGTGTTTGGGGGGTGTTTGGGGAGTGTTTGGTTGAGAATGACCAGCGTTTGGGAATTCTATAAGAAAGAAGATAGGATTAAGTTCCTTGGTGTTGCCATTCGGCTTGTCTCGGTGTGCTTGACTGAGTCGAGTGAAAGTTTCCAAACCAAGTGAAGTAAGCTTGATCCAAGTAGGTGTTTGAAGTGTCGGGATTTCAACTAAGAGTCAAGCGTTAGTTTGAGCGAGCCGAGTCATGCAGAAATGAATAACGACAATGAGTATGAGACTACCCCCACCACGGTGTAGATGATAAGGGAGGGGGGGCTCCCTGCGAGTACTGAAGGTGTGTCGATGGTTGTGGTCGAGCCGACTACTACCAAGTCGAGTGGCGATGACTCTGACGGGCAAAAGGAGATTGGGGAAGAATCGGGTGAAGAGTCAGGTAGTATTGGAGATGAGCCTTCGACAAGTCGAAGCTCAAGAGACGATCCTTCAACCAGTGGAGGTTTAGGGAATGAGTCGAGCCGACCAGGTGGTGGCATCCTGACTGTGGAGTATCCTCCTCTCCTAAAAAAGGAGGATGAATGGAGAATAAGGACGATGTACTACAATCCTGACTTGGTGGAGATCGAGATCCCTAAGAGTTATGAAAGGGTCGATTGGGATGTGCCGGGCTAGGTGAGAGTGTATGAGATAAATTCTATGATAGGATGTTGCTACCAATTCCCCGATTGGTCTAGGAGGTGTTGCACCACTTCATGATCACGCCGACTAAGCTCATGCTGAATGGATGGAGATTGTTGATGGCATTGGAGCTCCTCTGTACAATGAACCAAGTGGGTTTTGGGCTGTATGAACTACTCTACTCCTAGTACTTGAAGGAGCATGACAAGGACAAGGGGAGATATGCTATCACCTTGAGACACAATCCAATTCACCTGGTGACGTGTCTTAGGTTGTGTGATAAGAAATGGAAGGAGAACTTCTTCTTCCTAAAGGGAGAAGTGGTCTTTGGAGAGAGAGGGCAGGGTGACATGCCTTGTACCTCGAGAGCTACCAGTGAATGCTTCTTAGCTTGTCTTCGTGCTTTAATAACTATGTCTTATTTTCCATGTCTTTTGTAGATCTTCAATTCAACCGAGTCGGGCCAACCGGTTGGCTTGTGACATGAACCTTGACATAGGCCCAACAAGAATTGGGCCATGGCCTTGGGCCACATAGTAGATGTTTCATGCTTGGGTCTGATAAGGCCTAAGATAATTTTTGGCCCATATAGGTGTGAAAATTCGATTTACTGAATCGGATTGCCCACTTTTCGAACCGAACCGAACCGGCTTTTCATTTCAAGGGGTAATTTGAATTGAAACTGGACCAGATTACCTCTTGAATCGGTTACTAATTGAACCGAATTATTGGTTCAGTTATCGGTTAACTGGTTTGTGAACCGGTTTTATCAAAATAACCCTAAATCTTATTCTAAATATAATTGTCCTAATTATTTGAGTTGCTGCCTGTTTTGTTGTTTCCCTCTTACAATTTTGGTTTTCTATAACTCCTATTCTGGCAAAACAAGAAAAACAAGAAAGACATATATCAATTTTTGAGAAACAAGCACCTCAAACATATCAATCAATAAATCTCAGTTTTGTCACAAAAAAATATGTAACAAAAACGAAAATTAAATCAAACAATTTTGTCAAATATCTACCGGTAGCAAAGATAAAAACACATAGCAAAACAATCAAACCAAAAGAGGCAAAAATGATAACAACAAGAAAATGTAACAAAGTTAAACCCCAAATCTGAATCATTAGAAGCAAACATAACACAATAGCAAAAGCAAAACATATACAAACTCAAACACAACACTCAAAACTACAAAGCGAATAACACACTCACAAGTCAAATGCAACTTGGCGAAGGTAAAAAAGCTATAAAGCGAAAGGAAAATTAATTGATTAAGAGATTATTTTAAAAAATAAAAGTAGGAAAGCAAACCCTATAAATTTGAAAAAAGAAGTGGGGAGAGAACTGGAGAGAAATGAAGGGAAATGCCTAATTGGAGAGAAGAGGGAGTGGAGTTTGTTGCATTGACAGTGAGTAGAAAGAAATGTTTGGAACCACAGAGAGGCAAAATTCTGGGGAAGGAGGGAATGAAAAGGGGAAAATTTTACGTCTAGGGACTTTTAGAGATATTAGGGCTTTTAGTCTTTTAGGCAAAATCGATTTCGGTTAACCGTTTCAAAATTACCCTTGAATAGTTAATCGAACTAATTTTTTGGTTTATCAATTTTGAAAATCGAAACCGAACCGGTTACTCCGAATAACCAGTTTCGGTCCAGTTTCCTGGTTGAATTTGGTTTTTGGGTTTTTTTCGTAGCCCTATCATTCATCTATACTATTTATTAAGTTTACCTTTTACATGCATTCAAATATTCACTTTGTAACACATCAGTTTGTATAAAAAAATTTGTATATTTAGTATTATTTTAAAAATGATATTCTTTTTACGACTAGTTATCTTTATTAATTGGGCGTGGAAATGTTACTTATGATATAAATTAATTGAGGAATGCTATAGGTACAAAGTTAGGTCAATCCATGTAGTAGTTAATTAAATTTGACAAATTTACTTATCTCTTCATCTTATCAGTAAAAATATGCTATCAAATGTTGGGATACACATGCAGTAGGGATCCCAACTTTGTATGTATAGAAACTATTGAAATACTAAATTATAATTTTAAGAGATCAAGAACCCAAATTAAATATGTCTCAAGAGAAGATTTTCAACTTCATAAATAAAAAAAAAATAAATAAATAAACTGCAACATTGATGCCTGTGAATTTGAATACTTGCAGCATTTCTTAAGTTTCTAAAAGCATGCATATCTCCTTTAACTCATGCAGGGTAAGTTAAGCTAGAGTTAAATCCCGGATCAATAAATGTGTAGGAACTTTAGCCAGGTAATTTGGTTATTGACAACCAGATGATTAGCACTTATTGATGGGGATATTAGAAATTTTGTTGACTATGTATCAAATACTATATAATATAAGGATTATATAAACATAAAAATAAGAATTAAAAAAATACGAAATTATTACAGTAAGTCACTTTTATTTTGTAGACTTGGAAACAACAAATAAGATACATAAAAGAAACTGATACATCGCACAACAAACTTATTAGCCAAAAGATAAAAGTAACAAATATAGTGCACTTCTGGTACAATTAAAATCAACTAGAAGAAACAGTTAAAGTTCTGAGCGAATAATCGAATTCTCGGAGACATGTATGAATGGCCTCTCAAATTTCAAGGAGAAGTAGTTGCAGTAGGGGCAGATAGGAATGGCAAGTTCGGGAATGTGGCTGCAGTAGCTGGTGGAGAGTTTGAGAACAATGGAGGAAAAGAGAGACTTGCAAATGGTGGCAAAGGACAAGGCAGTGGTGGCAACGATGGAAATATTGGAGGCAAAGGTGCAAAAAACATAAGCTTACGATGAGCTGCTAGTCCAACATCCATCGATGAAAATGTTAAAGCAACAATAAGAGATAAGATGAATAAATTTCTTCTGGAGGCCATCTTTTTAATTAGATAGTGAAACAAATAAAAGTTTGAGCTTGAGTTGTGAAATCAATTCCTAGGTTTGGGTTTTTATAGCAAAAAATGAACCATTAGGCTGGTGATGATCACCATGTATATTGTATAATATAATGTATTTACTAGAAAGGCTTTCATTATAAAAATCTGAAATGTAGTTATGTTCAGTTAAACGAGTTTAATAAACATAAACACAAATCAAGAGATTCACATGGAAGGATTCGTTTATTAAAATTTTATAACTGTATTTCATTTATAATGCTAATTTAAATTTTCGGATTTTGTACGTTTTAAAGCCATAACTGATCGAGTATTGCACTCTGTTAATTTCATCTTTTCAGAATAGCTTTTTGCCTTCAGTTAATCGGTGTGTCTTTTGTTAATTAAGCTTTATTCAACTTTCCAGTTTTCATTGTTAAGCATTTTCTTTGACACAGCAGTCAAACATATATCCATTGATTTTCATATGATTTAACCATAAGTTCTTTGAACTGATTACAATGAAATATATCATTACTAATCATGATTACCAGGTAATCTAATTGTTGTAATACGTGTTTTTGTATACTTTCATATTCAAAACTCTATTTTATAGTACATATATGAAATTTCCTACAATAAATAACGGTCCGTATTAAATAACATTATGTAATTAAATTAGTGTTGAACATAAAAAGGTAACATTGCTTTCCTCAGCTGGATATGCAGCCTTTGAATAGGATACACGGCGTATATAAAACGAGTTTACTTTCATTTATATATTTTTATAAGGTTTTGGAAAGAATTTAGCCAAATATGTAAAGTGTTTTAGTTTCTATTTAGGAGCACAAAAGTGTTAAAAGAATCTATCTGAAAATTCCTCAAGGTTTTTAATTAGCCAATTAAATGATTTAAATATTAGTTTAAGCAAATTTATTTCTATCCTCTTAATTAGAATATTGAATGAAAAACTTGATGCAGATTAGCTTGATAGAATGTATAGAAGTGATCGGGAAATCTTTGTTTTTTTTTTTTTTTTCGTATTTCACTTGAGAGATCAAATATTTTTCAATACTGTTCATCATGGAATGCCCATTCCTTATTAAGGAACGCCCGTTCCTCTACGAAATGACCCCGTTCCTCAAATTGTTACACACTCTTCCCAATCTGAGCAAAACTCCAAGCAAGCCGTTCCATATGGAACGACCCTATTCCTTAAGCCGTTACACACTATACCCATGGGACAACCCTGTTCCTCAAGATTGTTCATCTTGGACACCCATTCCTCTATCCTCTAAGCTATTAAGTTGCGATGTTGAAGAGAAACCTGTTAGTTTGTTAGTTACTATTACTTCTGTTAAAGATTCTATTAGATTATTGTTACATATGTTAGACTGTGAAAATGATATTTGTTTGTAAAATGTACAATCTTCTTCTCAATGAAATCAGTCAAAAATTCTAGAACTTTTTTTGCTCTCAATTCTTGCTCCTTTCTTGCTCTTTTGTAAACATTTTCATGGTATCAAAACTATTGACAAACGTAAAAAATGGTAGAATTTTTTGCTATTTCTCCTATTATAAACAAGTTAGAAAAGGGATTCAAGCTCTAATTGTGTTGGTAACGCAGTCAATGCCATGAATTCTCACACAATTTCTTTGTCGATTCTTCTAGTAATTTTTCCAAAACTAACAAGAGATAATCATCAATTCTAGAAGTCACAAATTCTTTTCATAGTAGGTTCTCATGACCTAAAAGATCATCTTTCAAGCCTAACTCCATGCCTATCTCCCTTCATCAAAGTCCAGTTAGATGAATCAAGCTTTGAATTGACAATGACGAAAAAACCTAATCCAAAATATGCTCTTTAGAAAAAGATTGATAAACTTCTAGTAAGTTTGCTTCTTGCTTCTATATCTGAATTGATGTTTACTATCATTTCAAAATTCCAATATGCTACTGATATTTGGATTATCCTAGAAAAGGAATCTTTGACTGAATCCAAGGAAAAATCCTTACATGTTAGAAATTTGTTATAGAATACTAGAAATGAGAATCTTAGTATCCATTTTTTTTAAGGATTTGCTGAAAGTTTATCTGCATGTAGAATTATTATTACTAATGAAGAGCTTTCAAATTACATTCTTAATGGACTTGACTCTCAACATGATGCTGCTATGGTGAATATAACCTCTCATTTGGAGTCCAAATTAGATCTTTTTTTATTTTTATTTTATTTTATTTTATTTTTTTAACAAGAAGCACATTCATATTATAAAAGTTTGAACTTTGATTAGAATGAGCTAATCCAGCGATGAGTTCAATAGTTCATACTGAATTTCATGGAGGCTCTACCAATATTGTCAATCTTTCATCAGAAAGTACAAGCCAGAAACAACAGCCTGATAAACCACAAATTACCATTAAACATTCTTAATTTGCTAACCTACAAGCTCTTGTTTTACCAAGTTAGAATTTTTCCCCCCCACATCATACCACTGGTCAAAGTCAATTTATGAATTCAACTCCACATAACCATTTTTATCCTTAATACTTCTCCGACGGTAGAGGCAGAGGTTGAGGAAGAGGTAGAGGCACACTCATTTTTCAAGTTTATGGCAAAACTAGGCATCTGGCTTTGAATTGTTACCATAGGTTTGATGCAAGCTTCACAGGGCATAATCCCTTTGTCAAAAACAACTTTGTTGCCACCACCACCACCAAATTTTTTGGACCACAATCTCCTTAAGCCTCTCAACAGTTTCATTATGATGCTAATCTTGACTCACAAATGAAGATGCACATTGGATACACTCCTCAGTATTATTCATATTTTGGTCCACCAGTACCAACCCAAGCTGGTTTCTCTTCACATGTCAATCCACCTCTTGGTTTTTCTTCTGTCAATAATAGCTCTCAGTCAATTTCCTCAAGTGCTTCCAACATGCCTAATCAAGTAGTCTTGACTCAGACACAATCTTAGAGTCATGAAAATGACTCCATTCATGTGACTAAAATAACCTTGTTATGACTTAGTTTGAATTTATATTGAGACAATGTATGAAATTATGAATTTATTCATGAAAAATCACATTCTAACATTTTCTTATGAATGTTGCATGTTTGGAATGATTTTTGAGATGTAGTGAGTCGATGTTATGTTGTGGTTCATTGATTAGGGCTGAATTTGTCTCATTTATTATGTTCAGGGAGTAAACTGTTATATCTTCATGGGGTTGATTTTGTCACTTTTCAATCATTAATGGAGTAAACTAAAATTTGCCAAGTTTACTATAAAAAGAGAAATTTGTTGCGCAAACTAGTGGGTAGCCGCCATAACCTTTACCCTCACCAAATCTTGGTCATCGGTCCGCAACCGTTCACCTTCCAAAGGTCGGCGACCTTTCGCCTTCCCACTTTACAATTGATATCCACCGTTTTTAACCACAAGTCATGAATGTTTGCCTTCCACCTTCATCTCCATGATTTTCTAGCAAGTTTTGGACTTCTTGATGTTGATTCAACTTATTCTGACATTGATTGACCTTCCCATAACTCCATAGAAGTCGATCCATCACTTTTCGACAATAAAGAGGCGTGATTCTTCACTTCCCATTTCGTGACTCTTCGAATTCTACACTGGATTTCACTGTTTCTAGCTATGTTTCACCTCCCTAACTACTGATCCTTACTTCCCGGCTCGGGATCTACATTTCATCAATACCTTCGGATCATCGTTTCACCACTGATTGTCGGAAATCACCACTGGAAGTTAACGTTTTTCGGCGAGTTGTGTCCTTTCATCTTCCAAGTGTTTTCATCATCTTCTCCAGCCATGAAGCATGCCATCTTGTTATTAGTTCCATCCTCTTCATCATGACCAGCACCATTTCACTATCTCTAGCCACCATCGACACTACCATGAGTAGCAGAGCTCCCATTGCCTATTATAGTGTAGGCCAGACCAAGATCAACGACCATGGCTCTTCACAATAGCTCTTAACTAGTTGGATTGATCTCAAAAAATTTGACAATTGGTTATGTTTATTGTATTCATTTAGTTTGTTTGCGATGCTTAAATATTATTCTGATGCTTGACGTGTTGAATCGATAATGTCCATGGAGTAAGTTTGTTTACATATTTTTTTTGCACAATTTAATGTTGGTTTGAGATTATTGAATGTTTATTATGGCTTTAAATTGCTTTGATGTTGATTGCAATCAAATTGTATTAGCATTTAATATCATTTCTACTAGAATGCATTTGCTGTGTAATTGGTTGATTGGATGATACAATGTTGATAGGTGTGTTAACGTTGTACCAACTAGTGGTATTTAATGGTTAGCATTTTTTAGTTAGTCGATCATAGTCCTACCCCCAATCGAACTCTAGTTGAGTCAATAGAGAAACAAGATAGATTATTCTTAGATATAGTCTTTAACCAATCAATCTATTGATTAAATTAGTACGGAGACATGATAGATTATACCTAGATTGTCGGGAGATGTTTTTGGTGATTTTCCTAGCCTTGTAGGTTTAGGAAATCTGAGAGTGAGGAGAGGAATTGTGGGAGTTAGTCTTACATCAAACCAAATCCGTAAGGGCAACATCTTTGATATTAGTGTTTTAGTTAGTAATTTTGATTTCCTGCAATTAGTTAGTTTCTTTAGTTTTTAATTAATCAATTTATTAATTTCCCTTTCATTAACTCGATTATACATTTAGGTTGTTAGTCTTTGCTCCATGTGGATTTGACCCTTCTTACTGCTAACTACAGTACTTAAGTTTAATTTTGTAGCTATGAGGACTGGTTAGACAAAATTTTGATGTCGTTGTCAGGGAGCAACATGCTTTCGATCTTGTGTGTTTTGAGTTTGTAAATACTTTAGTTTAATTTTTTGCATTCTTTAATTCTTATTAGAATAGTTTCATTTGTATTTGCTTTTATTTGTAGGAAGGTTGCAATTGGGAAAATGTTGCAGCATGTCATGTGCAACAAAGTTTTAGTGTGACCCGATTGTGATATTTTTCTACTCTTTTTAGCTTTGGTTCTTTTTAGTTCTAGTTAATCATTTGTGAGATGTTTGCATGTTTTCGTGTTTGTTTAGTTTGCATGTTTGTATTAGTTTTGCATATTGTGTTTTTATTCATAGGATTTAGTTTTTTATTTACTAATAATTTCTTTTTGTTTGACTGTTAGTTTCAGTTAGTTGATTATGCATTTACTGTTGTGTGTATTTTTTTTTTTTAGACTAATATTATATTTAGTTTTGATTTTATTTATGTGTGGTCATTGAATTGCTTTCTACGATTTGCATGTCGTATATTAGTTTTTAATTTTCTTTATTTATGCATTTTGAGTTTTAATCCTAGGGATTGCTTTTACTTCTTTTTCTTTGAATTTTTTGTTGTGGTTGTTAGCAGAACCTTTGGTGCACTTGTTGAAGAATGCTTGGTAAATAGTCATGTCAAACAATTTTAGTACCCTTGGATCTAAAAATAGTAAGCACGTAAGATGGATGATAATCTTTATTCCATGCACAACCATATAGCTTCTAGGGTTCCTATCATATGGCAGCTGCCTAGGATTGGTGGCATTTATGAAGTATCTCCCTTGGACGATATCGACTCCAAGTTGGAGTCTTTAGCCTATCAATTTGACAAGTTCATATCCATGCAAGGGCAAGCTTCTAGGCAACCACCACCCATTAGGACAAGTTAGGTTATTTATACTATGCCTTCAGACCTTTTAGCTATCGAGTACGCATTTGAGGAACCAACTCGCAACACTTTTGAGAAGCAAGTGCAAGTTGCACAAGGTTTCCAAGAACAAAATGATCTGTACTTGAACACATTTGATAATGGGTGGCATAACTGTCCTAATTTTGCATGAAAGCAACAACCTCAGAATGTCTCCCACATATGCCATATAGTTCTTCCAATCAGTATGGCAATTGTAGGGACATGCATTCAATCCAACCACCCACCCACCCAACCTAGGATCCTACCCCCGGTCTAGTAGCCCACTTTGGTGCCCAGTCACTAGAATCAATGATGACTCAAATGCTTCAAACCATGCCAGAACAAAAAGATGACAGAATGCTAGGTTCAATGACTTAGAGCAACATTATCAAATAACACATTCTCATTCTTAATCCATTAGTAAGCTACAGACCCAACTTGTAACAACTGCTGTAAACTAATACAATGCATGCATAGTAACAATAGAAAATTGGGCCCAAAAACTTTCTTTTCATTATAAGTCATACGTCTTTTATACACAAAGAACGTCATTTACAAAAATGCCATTTTAAAAGACAAAACAGGGAAAACAGTGTAGCTATTACTCCTCGCTTGTCGACGCCCCTCCGACTGCATCATCACCTAGATCCTGCATCCACAAAGGAAAATAACGGGGTGAGCACAAAATGATGCTCAGTAAGTAAAACCCTCTATCTATCTATCCCCGTATGTATTACTCTTAATTCTTTCCTTACACTATTTCTGTTTCTATTTCTGTTTCTACTAAACGTCATGGCCTCATCTTACCGGAGGTACGGCCGGATGGCGTTCACACAGCACCATCTCACTCTTCATGACTATCGGGTGGAATTCACACAGCACCAACCCGTTCTCAGTGGCCACCGAGTGGGGATCACAAAGCACCTACCCGGTTTTCGTAACTATCGGGTGGAGACCACATAGCACCTACCCGTTCCTCATGACTTTCGGGTAACGATCACCAAGCATTAACCCATTCCTAATCACTGTCGGGTGAAGATCACAAAGCATCAACCCACTTCTAATAAATGTCGGGTGATGATCACAAAGCATCCACCCTGTTTTCATAACTAATCGGGTGATGATCATAAAACATCCACCCGTTTCTACTAACTATCGGGTGATGATCACAAAGCATCAACCCATTTCTAATGGCTATTCGGGTGGTGATCACAAAGCATCAACCCGATTCTCATAACTGTCGAGTGATGATCACAAAGCATGCACCCCTTTCTAATACTCTTCTCATTCACTCTATTCTAGCACTTCTCATTCTCTCTACCCTTAGAGTAGTTGCATCCACAAAGTTCTCTACTCATAGAGCAAGTGCATACACAAAGTTTCCTACTCTTTCTTAGGTCACTTCTCAATGCACAATTAATGCCTATGGATGGTTCATCTCCACTAATGCACTTATGAAATGCCAACATGCAATGTTGCAAGAATTAAGGTTCACTACTCATACTCAAACCTCTATTAGGCATTTCATCAAACAACTCAAGTGCATAATAAAACTCTACTATAACAATATTTAAATCTTTCTCTAACCATCCAAAATGGGGAGAAACCCCCTCACATAGCCAAAATTCCTGCCAAAGAAAGACACTTCAAAAAGGATTTCTCAATATCCTTTAATTCAATCTCAAACTACCTTTCCAACCACATGTCACTTCTTATATTGCAATGTATAAACAACCACAAAGCACTAGAAATCTCTATTCAAGCCTCAATACATGGCATATAACATGTATATAACATACATACATAAGGGCTATCAAAACTAATCAAGAAAATTCCCAAATCTCAACTTGGGTTGGGGTTTACTTACCTTGTTATGGAGAGATTTCACTAGCTCTTCTTTCACTTGGTTTGCTTGACTTTTTCTCTACTCTTAAACAAATGAACAAAAACCCTCAATATAATATATACAAAAAAACACAAAGCTTCACAACCAAAGCAAGAATCATACCTTAGGATGCCTTAGGTTGATTTTCTACCCCAAATCACTCCCAAAGCCCTTTAAAACTCCTGATCAAAAGAAAGAGAATTTGAAAGGAAGCAAGAGGGAGAGTGGCGATGGAGAAGAAGAATGAAGGGTTTGTAATGTCTTAATTCCTTTAATGAAATTTATACACAAGCATTCCCATTTTGCCCTTACTTCTTTGGGAATTCTATCTATATCCTTTGATTCATTACAAACACACCCCCATAGCAACATATTCTCCATGAAAATCCTTACATTTTACTCCCCACTTTTCCTGCTAATTAGGGGTGAATGGTCAAATTGCCCTTAGGGAAGAAATATCTAAAACTTAACAAACATTTTGGTCGGCCTGTCGCCGCGGCGAGGAAGCTTCTATCGCTGCGGCGAAACTGTCCAGCAGCTTCCCGTGGCTTCAACACCTTTCGCCGCGGCGAAGATTATCTTGCCCCGGCGAAGCATGGAATATGAACTTCTTCTATTTTAACCAATTCAGGGCAAGTATTCAACATAACACTCAATCAAAGGTCAACCAAACAATATTACCAAGAACCAACTCAAATAAGAGCAAAAGAGAAAACAATAACTACGTACCTCAAGTGGGGCGTTACACAACTTGTCAAATAGTGAAGCAATTAATAGGAGAGACGAAGGCCATTTGCTGAGTCAAGTTGTAGGTAATCCCAATGGTGCACCTCACCAATGGGGTATCAATAAGCTAAGGTTGGGATGACTCTTTAGAGCAGCGAGAGCTAGCTAGGCCTGAAAGGGAATTATATGCTGGGGTTGGAGAGAAAGAGATTTTATAAGAACCAAGACAAAATGGGTGATGAGAACCGACCATAGAGTCGGTGTGTCTAAACATTAAATGAGGAAATAGGGAGACATAACCACCCTTGCATCCTACTACCAATAACACCTTTTCCTCAAATACCTAGAGTCACATAATGAATCCAATTTTAAGAAAAACACTAGGGTAGAGGTAATGGTCGAGTTGTTTAGACAAAGGTCGATTGGTATTCCACTTCTAGATGCCATTAAGCACATACCTGCCTATGCTAAGTTCTTAAAAGACTTGTGCATGCGGAAAAGGAATATTAAGTTCAAATATGCCTCTTGGATCTATGAGACCCTATCTGTTGCTGAATTGCGAGGGTCATATAAGGAACTGCCAAGGTTTCAACCACCTAAACTTTTATGTTATAACAAGTCTAGCTAAAGACTTTAAACTTAGCATATGTGGGAGGCAACCCACCTTGTAATTACTTCTTTATTGCTAATGTTTTTGTTGTTTTTGTTCGTTATAGGATTTGCCATTATGTGTCGTGTTGGAGTAGGTGCTCTAGAGCCAATCAATAATTGTGGAATTGACTCTTTGTAATAATGTTTATTAATCAATAAAAGGCATTATCTACTATATCATGTAAATCATAGTTGTATGTATTGATATATGTCCTTAGGATAGTAGAACCGTGACGAGGGTATCAGGTGTTTCAAATCTTGATAGTGAGAACCTATGAGCACATATGGTAGCCATTCTAGAAATTTTCGTAGCCTTAATATTATTCTGACAAAGGACACAGATAATACGGTAAGGCTATCATAGTGTGAACGTCTCTGTCGAAAGGCAGTGACTGATTTCACTTGTCAAGGTTGTTTGTCGACAACCTGGTGCAACACATGGGTGCTTGCTGTAGACAAGATCACTAGATAGACCCACTAGAGGATTCCATACAGATGGTAACCCTAGTGTCTATGGAACAAATCCTCTAACGAATGGTGATGCATGTGATCCTTAGACTTGAGATCATCGAAGCGCCTTGTGCACCCATTAGTGTAGTTTGACACCAGCCTAACGCAGTTCTATTTAGAGCTGTCAATACGGTAGTGATTGGCTGCATCAAGGAGTGTATTAAGACTATGGTGGATCGACAGAGGATTCATCACTCCCGAGTATGGCAGAAGTTATCTCGTGGCATAATTCAGTTAATGACAATGATTGTAAATCTGTGATCATAGTGGGATTGAATTATTGCTCAATCTAATTTATTAATCTAGTCATTGGTCTAGTAATTGAATATAAATATGTTGAGGATAACTGAGGTTGACACTATTTCCATGTCTCAGTCTCAATGAGATAACAGATGATGAAAGGATTTGATTGCACAGTAACCATATCGTTGACAGGTAGCTATTTCACTGCATTCGAATCTACCGGTCAATCTTGGTCTGTGTGTAGTGAGATGATTGATTGGTGTCAATCGTGACACTAGCCACTGCTGGTATGATGAGAAGCCTACGGGTCACACACTAAGGAGACAGTTTAGGGACGGTTAACTATGGAAGGGTATTTTTGTCTTTTGGACGACAGGGCATATTGGTAATTTTACTATGTAATTAAATTTACTAAGGTTGTAGCCTATGTTCGAATTTATTTGAATAATTTAGCAAAATTACGAGTTTAATTATTGAAGTTAATATTAATATTTAACTAAATAATTAAATAGGGACCTTCCACCAAAGTTTGGGTTGTTGCTAAACTTTGGGGGTGGAATTGATATTTGCCTTTTCTATATAAAGAAAAACAAAATAGGTTTTCATGGATTCTCATTCATTTTGGCCGTGGGAGTGAATTTGAGAGAGAAATATTTTCTCTCTTCTTCTTTTCTTTTCACTTTATCCTTCCAAACCTTGAATCCTTTAAGCCAATGACTGGTTCTAGCGAAACCAATCTTTGGTCTTTGCTGTACTGTCTGTTAGTCGCTGATGGGGTTTACGCAGTGGAAAACAAAAATAAAATCCCCAACAACAACATTGAACCCAAGAACCTTATACCCGATTTACGTTATTTACATATGAAATTATATTGAATATAAAATTTCCAGATTTCATACTAGCGTTTGGAGGCTCCTTCAATCGATACGAATTGCTCCTACTCTAAGATAAGAGTGAACTCTCGGTCTCCACACGAAGACAAGATGACGATCGACTTGCGGTCTCAAGTGCTAGAAAGACACACAAGCAAAAAGGATGCAGAATTTTTCTTCAAGAAAAATTCTCTTCTCCACCAAGTAAAAAAAAAACATGAGAGAGAGTGAGGTGAGTGGCTTGGATTTAATTAATGTGTTCTCCAATTTTATTTTAATTTTAAGTTGCCTTTTATATGCAACAAAAATTAAAACCCTGATCTAGTTAGGAATAAATTTATTCCATGACTAGAATAGTAAATCCTCATTACCAAACAAGGTAATAATCCACATGGCATCTTATTCAAATTCAAATATGATTCTTCATATTCATATATTATCATCAGATATTAATATTGAATATATATTTAAATTCAAATATGAATTTCATATTTCATATATATTATCTTGACTAATATTGATATCATCAAATATTAATATTAAATAATATATATATAATATTTAAATATATGAATATATTTAAATACACAATCTCAGTAATTTTAATTTCAATATGAAATTAAATATAGGCAATGGTCTCAGCAAATTTAATTGCATTGTGAGATTACCAAAATGCCCTTTCATCTCAAAAGATAAAAATATATTTTCCATCATAGATGATGAAAATACCCTTCATCACAAATGACGAAAATACTCTTTCATCACAAATGATGAAAATACCCTTTCTCACCAATTCATCCTTAATTTGTCTTCTATGTGTGTGAACCAAAGGCTCCTCATCATATCGGCAGTGAGTAGTCTCGCGATTGACACCAATCAATCGTCTCACTAAACACAGACCAAGATTGACCTCTAGCAAGGCATCATGGCCACCAGATAGATTCAGATTCAGTGAAACAACTACCTATCAATGATATGGTTACCGTGCAATCAAATCCTTTCATCATTCGTTATCTCATCAAGGCCGAGGTACAGAAGTAGTGTCTATTTCGGATATCTTTGATCTCTCGATATTCGGTTATTGGACCAACGACCAGAAAAGATTGGATTGAACTACAACTCAATCCCATTATGGCAACGGATTCAATGTCGTTGGCATTTACTGAATTACTCAGTGAGATAATTTCTCCGTACCCAAGAGTGATGAATCCTTTGTCGATCCACCATAGTCTTGATACGCTCATCGATGTAGTCAATCACTACCATATTGATAGCTTTGAATAAAACTACGTTGGGCTAGTGTCAAACTACACCAATCGGTGCAGAAGGGGCTTCGGTGATCTCAAGCTAAGGATCACATGCACCACCATTAGTTAGAGGATTTATTCCATAGACACTAGGGTTACCATCCATATGGAATCCTCTGGTGAGTCTGTCTAGTGAACTTGCCTACAGCAAGCATCCATGTGTTGCACCAAGTTGTCGGCAAACAACTCTGACAAGTGAGACCAGTCACTGCCTTTCAATAGGGTCATTCAACACTATGATAGTCTTACCGTATTATCTATGTCCTTGGTCAAAATAATATTAGGGCTACGAACATTTTTAGAATGGCCACCATATATGATCATAGGGTTCTACTATCAAGATTTGAAACAATTGATACCCTCGTCACGATTCTACTATCCTAAGGACATATATCAATACATACAATTATGATTTACACGATATAGTAGAAATTGCATTTTATTGATTAATAAACATTATTACAAATAGTCAATTCTACAATAATTGATTGGCTCTAGGGCACCTACTCTAACATAGGGCTCATGCAGATTTTAATGTTTGTGCAATTTGTGGGGCTTTTATTATTCTGGAAATTCTATGCCACTTTTGGGGCAACATATCTCTTTTAGAAGTTCTATGTCACTTTTGGGGCAGCATTTACACATATGCCAATTAGGGAATTCTACTTTTGAAGCAATTATCTATGTGCCAAAAAGGCAATATTTATTATTTCCATGTAACTAAAAGTTGTTGGGGATTACAAGGCCTTTTTTTTTAATTCTAGCCTTGTGTCATATTTTTGTTGTTGTATTTTGATATCTTCGTGTACATGAGAAACATATGTGTCATTTTGGACACTTGAACTTGTATTGTTGTTTACTCATGTTCTCATGTTGTTAATAATCTGTTTATTTTCGTTGCTTAATTGATATATACTGAATTTCTTTTCATCACTCCTGAATGTCATCGTGTTAATGTGTTAATTATTTGCTATATTTTTGCTTAAGGGGAGAGATAATTGAGATGATTGAGTAATTGTGTGTGTGGATTGTTAATTGTTGTAGTTTCTTCTTTTGATCTTCAAAGTGAGTTTTATACTCTTATTTGAAAAGAAGAATGGATTTGTGTAAAGAGTATGCTTGGTGTAAGGGGGAGCAATTGTGGTCACTTTATTTTGGGGTATGCATATTCTAAGGGTGAGCTTTTCAAATTTTTTTTTTAGCATGTTATGTATGGATTTGTACTTTCATATGAAACTCAATTTTTGTTCAGTTTTGTCTTCAATTAAAAAGGAAGAGATTGTTGAGTCCTCATGTGCTTTGATGTTCCAAAATTAACCAAAGAGTTGATTGGTTATTTAACAAACATGCTAAGGTATGACAAGAAGTCATAACAAAAAATTGAAGTTTTTCCAGCTGGTACGACCATGCAGGACGAAGTAATGAACGTTCCTTGTTTCACAAAGTTGCCCAGATTTACGTTCCTCTCAACACAACAACATTCCATATGATCATCCATGATTTTGCCCAAAATAGAGTCAAGTCACTCGCAACAGCATGACTAAGCAGCACACTTGTTCCATTCAAGTCAAAAGTCAAAGTACTCAGAACTCAAACGTTTCTTGCCTTTGAAAAATCTTGGAAGTCAAGCCTTGAAGATCAAGTTGAAGTTCTTGTATCTAAAGTGGAACGACCATTTCTCGTGGTGGAATTATCATTCACAGTCAAAGATCGTTCTTGGCAGAACAACTTTGTTCCAGGAAGCCATGCATGCTTTTGGAATTTTTATGGATTTTTAAGGAGCCAATGGACCAACCGTTCCACATGGTGGAATGACCATTAGTGATGGTGGAATGACTGTTCGTGATGGTGGAACAATCATCCCAGAAACTTAAAGTTGTACAAAGTGACCGTTGGTGGCAAGAATGATCGTTCGCAATGGTGGAACGTTCGTTCCTCTTGGTTCTGTAGCTTTTCAGAATTGCATTAAATACAACAATGACTATTTACTTCAAAGGGAGGAGACAAGCAATAAATATAGCGTTTTATTGAAAAGAAAAATATACAGAATATCAGAGAAACAAAGTCTTTTCAAAAACATTCTCACATAATCCCTTGAGCTAAAAATCCAAATCAAAACATCAATCTCTTGCACTCATTTGCTTTTGAAGTATTGTTCTTATTGTGTGTTTAAGCCTAGTTTAAGAGGTAGTCATTCACATACTTTTATTTAAACAACTTGTGGGTGAAATCTTGTAAATCTAGAGGCGAAATCTTGTCAAACTATTGTAAGAGGCGAAATCCTGCCAAACTAGTGTAAAGGAAGAAATCCGCTTCTAGTGGAACTTCAAGGAGGTTGCCTTCAAGAAGTGGATATGGGAGGTTTGGGGATATAGCTCGGAACCACTATAAATCTTTGAGCATTTCTTCTCTCTCAACTCATTTATTATTCCTTACATATTTACTTGAAGCATCATTATCATTTGTGGATATTGTTCAGAACCATTATAAAGTTTTTTTATTCCGCAATTATTTATTATTCCGTACATATTTACTTGAAGCATCATTATCATTTGTGGATATAGCTCGGAACCACTATAAAGTTTTTTTATTCCACAATTATTTTTATAGATTTCTATTAATCCCCGCCGCCGCACACCCCCCCCCCCCNAGAATGACTATCTCAAGAGTGCTTCCACTTTATTAGTTTATTTGTAGTCTAATAATCTATAATTGATTCCAAGTATGAAAATGATGCTTAAAGGGTTGTGAAGCATGTTTGAATGAGTGGTCTTTGTGATTATTTAATGATTGTATGAACATATATGTTTGATGTAATGAATGACCATAAAGGCTATGTTCATATATGGAAAGTGTATGTTTTTTTTTAAAGAATGCAAGTGTAGAATTTCCATAGCTTGGAAATTCATGTTGAAATGTGTATAGCATCTCTTTCTATTCTCTTTCTATATTATACTATGATATAAGGTTTTTGCGATAGGGAACCCGTGAGTGATAAATATGCCCACATACACGCCGCCACGAGTGAGCGGCATCAGCAGCGAGATATAGTATTTGTACAGTCCGTGAGAAGTGTATGTGGATGAGGATTGTACCTAGTAGAGTATACCTACGTGCACGCCGCCACGAGCGAGCGGCCACATCAGAGAGATACAATACTTGTACAGTCCGTGAGTAGTGCATGTAGATGAGGATTGTACCCATTCACACGGCCAGGGTTCCAAATCCATGCATCAACCTGGTCCGATCGGCAAACTAGAAAGAAGAAATAAAAGAAAGAGAATCAGAAAAGAAAAGAAAGAGATTACAACATAAGAGAAACAGAAACAGAAAAGAATGAAGAGCATAATCAAAGAATAAAGTGAGAAAAGAAAAATCAGAATATGAGTAACGGAGGAATCACAGTAGTGTAGTTTGGTTTACTTATTAAGCAATTAGTGCTCACTCCGTTAATTTACTGTTTTGTAGGTACTAGATGATTTGCGATCGGGTGGGACATCAAGAAGTGGTGGAGTTTGGCGGCACTGTTCAAGATTACCTTATGTTACTAAAGTATATCAATGTTATGTGTATATATATATTTATGAATTAAAAATTAGAATTTTTTGATTTACATTATGTATATATGTTTGTAAAAGTTATCTAGTAAATTTTATCTTATATTTCTTACAGAATTACTAGCTATATAGTATGTTACATTCATTGAATTGTGCCGTGTGATAACTTCTCCTGTACCCGGGAGTGATGAATCCTTTGTTGATCCACCATAGTCTTGATACACTTCTCAATGCAGCCAATCACTACCGTATTGATAGCTTTGAATAGAACTACGTTAGGCTGGTGTCAAACTACACCAATTGGTGCACAAGGCGCTCCGGTGATCTCAAGTCTAAAGATCACATGCACCACCATTCGTTAGAGGATTTATTTCATAGACACTAGGGTTACCATCTATATGGAATCCTCCGGTGGGTCTGTCCAGTGAACTTGCTGTAACAACTGCTGTAAACTAGTACCATGCATGCATAATAATAATAGAAAATGGGCCCAAAACTTTTCTTGTTACTATAAGTAATACGTCTTTTATACACAAAGAGCATCATTTACAAAAAAACCATTTTAAAAGACAAAAACAGGGGAAACAGTGTAGCTATTGCTCCTCGCTTGCCGACGCCCCTCCAACTGCATCATCGACTAGTTCCTGCATCCACAAAGGAAAATAACGGGGTGAGCACAAAATAATGCTCAGTAAGTAAACCCTCTATCTGTCTATCCCCGCATGTATTTCTCTTAATTCTTTCCTCACACTTTCTATTGCTTTCTATTAAACATCATGGCCTTATCTTACCGGAGGCACGACCGGATGGCGTTCACACAGCACCATCTCACTCTTCATGACTGTCGGGTGGAGTTCACACAGCACCAACCCGTTCTTAGTGACTACCGAGTGGGGATCACGAAGCACCTACCCAGTTTTCGTAACTATCGGGTGGAGACCACAAAGCACCTACCCATTCCTTATGACTTTTGGGTGACGATCACAAAGCACTAACCCGTTCCTAATCACTGTCGGGTGATGATCACAAAGCATCAACCCACTTCTAATAAATGTCGGGTGATGATCACAAAGCATCAACCCCTTTTCTAATAACTAACCGGGTGATGATCACAAAGTATCCACCCGTTTCTACTACCTATTGGGTGATGATCACAAAGCATCAACCCATTTCTAATGGCTAGTCGAGTGATGATCACAAAGCATCAACCCGATTCTCATAACTGTCGGGTGATGATCACAAAGCATCAACCCATTTCTAATGGCTATTCGGGTGGTGATCACAAAGCATCAACCCGATTCTCATAACTGTCGGGTGATGATCACAAAGCATCCACCCATTTCTACTACTCTTCTCATTCACTCTATTCTAGCACTTCTCATTCTCTCTACCCTTAGAGTAGTTGCATCCACAAAGTTCTCTACTCATAGAGCAAGTGCATACACAAAGTTTCCTACTCTTTCTTAGGTCACTTCTCAATGCACAATTAATGCCTATGGATGGTTCATCTCCACTAATGCACTTATGAAATGCCAACATGCAATGTTGCAAGAATTAAGGTTCACTACTCATACTCAAACCTCTATTAGGCATTTCATCAAACAACTCAAGTGCATAATAAAACTCTACTATAACAATAATTCTAAGTCTTTCTCTAACCATCCAAAATGGGGAGAAACCCCCTCACATAGCCATAAATCCTACCAAAGAAAGACACTTCCAAAAAGGATTCCTCAATATCCTTCAATTCCATCTCAAACTACCTTTCCAACCCACATCTCACTTCTTATATTTGAAATGTATAAACAATCACAAAGCACTAGAAATCTCCATTTAAGACTCAATAACATGGCATATAACATGTATACAACATACATACATAATTGCTATCAAAACCCTAATCAAGAAAATTCTCAAATCTCAACTTGGGTTGGGATTTACTTACCTTGTTATGGAGAGATTTCACTAGCTCTTCCTTTCACTTGGTTTGCTTGACTTTTTCTCTACTCTTAAACAAATGAACAAAAACCCTCAATAATCAAATATATTCAAAAACTCACAAAGCTTCACAACCAAAGTAAGAATCCTTACCTTAGGATGCCTTAGATTGATTTTCTACCCCAAATCACTCCAAAAGCCCTTCAAAACTCCTTGATCAAAAGAAAGAGAAATTGAGAGGAAGCAAGAGAGGAGAGTGGCGATGAAGAAGAAGAATGAAGGGTTTGCAATGACTTAATTCCTTTTAATGAAATTTATACACAAGCATTCCCATTTTGCCTTACTCTTCTTTGGGAATTCTATCTATATCCTTCGATTCATTACAAACACACCCCCATAACAACATATTCTCCATGAAAATTCCTTACATTTTACTCCCCACTTTTCCTGCTAATTAGGGGTAGATTGGTTAAATTGCCCTTAGGGAAGAAAATATCTAAAACTTAACAAACATTTTGGTTGGCACGTCGCCGCGGCGAGGAATCCTCTGTTGCCGCGGCGAAACTGTCCATCAGCTTCCCCGTGGCTACAACACCTCTTCGCCGCGGCAAAGATTATTCTTCGCCCCGACGAAGCCTGAAACACTAAACTTCTTCTATTTTCAACCAATATCAAGGCAAGTGTTCAACATATCACTCAAAGGCCAACCAAACAATAATGAATCAACTCAAAAAGAGCAAAAGAAGAAGCATTAACTACGTACCTCAAGTAGGGCGTTACACTTGCCCATAGCAAGCACCCATGTGTCGCATGTCGGCAAACAACCTTGACAAGTGAGATCAGTCACTATCTTTCGACAGGGTCGTTCAACACTTTGATAGCCTTACCGTATTATTTGTGTCCTTGGTCAAAATAATATTGGGGCTACGAACATTTCTAGAATGGCCACCATATGTGATCGTAGGGTTCTTACTATCAAGATTTGAAACACTTGATACCCTCGTCACGATTCTACCATCCTAAGGACATATATCAATACAAGCAATTATGATTTACACGATGTAGAAGAAAATTGTATTTTATTGATTCATAAACATTATTACAAAGAGTCAATTTTACAATAATTGATTGGCTGTAGGGCACCAACTCTAGCAATCTCCCACTTGCACTACAGCCAATCATTCATGTATTTAATGCCGAATTACTTAAGTGTTTTCATGCTTCTGCTGCGACAGAGGCTTCATCAGTGGAGCAGTGAGATTATCATTAGTATGCACTTTACTGATTTGTACATCTTTCCTCTTAACCATTTCTCTGATGGGATGAAACTGTCTGAGTATGTGTTTGGACTTTTGGTGAGACCGTAGTTCCTTTGCTTGAGCTATTGCTCCATTGTTGTCACAATAGATATCTATTGGATCAACAATTGTGGAGACCATACCCAGTTCGGTGATGAACTTCTTAATCCAGACCGCCTCCTTGGCTGCATCGGATAATGCGATATACTCAGCCTCCATTGTAGAGTCCGCTACAGTGCTTTACTTCCAGCTTACCACACCCCCATTGAGACAAAATACAAACCCGGATTGCAAACGATAATCATCTTTGTCTGTCTGGAAACTAGCATCATTTTATCTTCTTACAGTGATCTTATCTTCCCCTCCATAAACTAAGAACATGTCTTTAGTCTTCTTCAGGTACTTAAGGATCTTCTTGATAGCTATCTAGCGATGCTCACCTAGATACGATTGATATCTACTACAAGTGCTCAATGCACATGAGACATCAATCTGAGTACACAACATGGCATACATGATGGATCCAATTGCTGACACATATGGGATCCTCTTCATTCTATCTCTCTCATTGTGTGTTTTATGACACATATCCTTAGAGAGATAGACACCACGTGACATAAGAAGAAATCCCTTCTTGGATTCTTCCATACTGAATCTCTTCAGTACTTTATCAATGTATGTACTCTGACATAGGCCAAGCAACCTACGTGATCTATCATGGTAGATCCTTATTTTGAGAATGTAGGCTGCTTCTCCTAAGTCTTTCATGGAGAAGCACTTGGGTAACCAAGTCTTTACCGACTACAAGTTCGGTATATCATTCCCGATCAGAAGTATGTCATCGACATACAACACCAGGAATGCCACTGTGCTCCCACTTACCTTTTTACAAACATAGGGCTCATTTTCATTCTTAATAAAACCAAACTCCTTTACGGCTTCATCAAAACGAATGTTCCAGCTCCTTGAAGCTTGCTTGAGTCCATAAATTGACCTCTGCAACTTGCAGACTTTATTAGCTTGTCCATTAAGAACGAAGCCATCGGGTTGTGTCATATACACATCCTCTTCAAGGTTTCCACTTAGGAAAGCTGTTTTGACATCCATTTGCCAAATTTCATAGTCATGACATGCAACAATCGCAAGTATAATTCGGATGAACTTAATCATGGCAACGAGCGAGAAGGTTTCTTCATAGTCAATACCATGAATTTGTTTGAAACCTTTGGCAACCAGTCGTGCCTTATAAGTATGCACCTTGCCATCCATGTCAGTCTTCTTCTTGAAGACCCATTTACACCCTATGGGTTTTACCCCTTCAGATGGATCCACCAGAGACCATACTTGGTTTGGGTTCATGGAGTCCATCTCAGATTTCATGGCTTCAAGTTTAACGGAATCTGGATCCGATATAGCATCTTCGTAGGTTATGGGCTCATTATCTTGGTAGACCAGTACGTCACCATGTTGAGTCACGAGAAAACCATATCTCTCGGGCTCATGACGTACTCTCCCAAACCTACGTAGCTCCCGTGCCACTTGAGGTGGTTCACTTTGATCCACGGATTGTGGAGTAATCTCCTCACGATGTTCAACCACCTCTTGTGGCACATCTACCCGTCCTTGGTCTAATGTATCTTGCGATTCTAGAACTTCATCGAGTTCTACTTTTCTCCCACTAGTACTTCTTAGGAAAATTTCCTTTTCTTGGAAGACACCAGTACGAGCGACAAAAATTTTGCACTCTTCTGGGCGACAGAAATAGTATCCTTTGGTCTCCTTCAAATACCCCACAAATATACACTTACAAGATTTTGGGCCCAACTTGTTCGAAGTCAATTTCTTGACATAAGCTTCACACCCCAAATCCTTAGATAAGACAAGTTGAGCTTTCGCCCACTCCATAATTCAAATGGAGTCTTATTGACAGACTTTGACGGCACACAGTTCAATATGTGAGTCGCAGTCTCTAAGGCATAACCCCAGAATGATGCAGGTAGATCACTAAAATTCATCATGGACCTAACCATATCAAGCAAAGTCATATTCCTCATTTCAGGACACTCCATTGCGTTGGGGTGTATACGGGGGGAGGGGGGGAGGGGGGGTGGTGGGTGAGTTGTGATACTATCCCACACTCCTTCAAGTATTCAGAAAACCCTAAGCTCAAGTATTCACCTCCTTGATCAAACCGCAAAGCCTTAATACTTCTGCCCAACATATTTTGTACTTCATTCTTGAATTCTTTGAACTTATCAAAGGTTTCAGATTTATGTCTCATAAGGTAGACATAACCATATCTACTGATTCATTAGTAAATGTGATGAAGTAGGAATATCCACCTCTGGCTTCAACTGTTAATAGACCACATACATCGCTATGGATGTTGCCTAACAGATCAGTAGCCCTTTCACTTTGTCCTGTGAAAGGTGACTTGGTCATCTTGCCTAAAAGGCATGACTCGCATACCTCAAATGACTGGAAGTCAAAAGGGTCCAAAAATCAATCCCTTTGAAGTTTTGCAATACGAGTTTGGTTAACATGACCCAATCTACAATGCCATATGTATGTATGGTTTTGCTCGCTATGTTTAGCTTTCTTAGTTTCAACGTTGAGAATATCCTTATTCCGTTATATAACCTTGCAATTCCAAATAGAATACTATTCAAACTAAAGAACAACAATCCATTAGAAATCTCAAAACGATATCCTATATCATCCAAAGTAGATACTGTAATAATATTTCTAGAAATTGCAGGTAAAAAATAACAATCTTTGAGTTCCAATAATAAGCCTGTAGGCAAAGATAAACAATAAGTCCCTACAGCTAATGTAGCCATACGTGCTTCATTTCCAACTCGTAGGTCCACTTCTCTCTTGGCAAGCAATCTACTATACCTTAGTCCCTGCACATCAGTACAAATGTGAGTACCACACCCTGTGTCAATGACCCAAGATGTTGAAGGAGAGAAGTTAATCTCAATCATGTACATACCTGAAGTTGAAGCATCTGATTTCTTCTTGTTCACGAGAAAAGTCTTGCAATGTCTCCTCCAACAGCCAGGCTTGCCACAATAGAAGTAGACTGCTTCCCACCTGTCCCAATGCCACCCTCAGGCTTGAGAGCATCTTGTCCTTTGGGCTTGGGCTCGGGCTCGGGCTCGGGCTTAGGATTGGCCTTGGCTTTTCCCTTTCCTTTTACTGGTAGTAACCAGTAAAATAGGCTTAGACTTTTTCATGTCCTGCTCCGCAGTTTCAGCATGTTCAGAAGCTCTAACAGGGATTTCACCATTGTGTTCATATTGAAATTCATAATGAATGGTGCAAAAGAATCAGGTAAGGATTGCAGAATTAAATCCATTTGTAATTTTGCATCCAACCCAAATCCCAAAGTCTCAAGCCTCTCTATGTACCCAATCATCTTGAGCACATGAGGACCAACTTGGGCTCCCTCAGTCATACGACTTCTAAACAATGCACTCGACACATTGTACCTCTCATGTTGAGCGTTTCCTTTGAAAAGCTCCTTGAGGTGCAAAATTATGGCAGCAGCGTCCATATTCTCATGTTGCTTTTGTAGCTCAGGTGTCATCGATGCTAACATAAGGCATTGAACAGTATCAACATTGTTAAGGAACCTTTGGTAAGTTTCCTTTACTTCCTGAGGGCATTAAGATCAAGCTCAGCCAAATAAGGCCTGTCAAGGATATATAATTTGTTTTTGGACTTCAGTACAATCCAAAGATTTCAATACCAGTTTGAGAAATTAGATCCATCCAGCCTATTTTCTTTCTCGATTATCGATCGTAGGTTGATATTGCTCATTTTTAAATGAATCTACAATACATAAAAGTAAAGTCAATATAATGTTTATTATTATTTTGATATGGTCTTTTATTAAAAACGCTCCCACAATTTTCCTCAAGCCAATAGCCCTCACTATTAACTTGGGAAAGCCAATGGACTGAGATCCCATCTAGCCCATTTCAAACCTTCACTTTGGCGAACAAGCCAAAATGGGTTATTAGGTAGGCCAACAAACTTAATCCACATTAGTTGATAGCTCCCAATACCAACCTCAAATGTGAAACAAGCCAACAAGCCAATCACACAATACGATGACCAAAGCCATTGTCCTCAAGTGTGATTCTCAGTATCAATAGAGTGGACACTACATGCCGCCACGTACACATAACAAGTGTACTTCTCTACTATGCCTATGACATGTTTATCAACCTTCGCTTTGGCGAACAAGCAAAACACGTCATTTTAAGTCGACCCATCACCATTAATGAAAACTCCAATGAACTTTAGCCTCCCACTGGTAGAAGTGTACCCTTCACTTTGGTGAACAAGGTTCCAACAAATAGTGGTTTGATTAAAGACATGGTGATGGAAGGCATTTCAATTTTGACTTAATATACTTTATTTGAGGGTTTTTTATTTTTTTTTATTTTATGTCTCACCAATTTTATCTTTCTTAGCAGGTTATAGTCATAACATACACCCTTAGCATGCATACTAAGCGTAAAATAACCATGTTGGTGCAGAGCCTTAACTAAAACCGATTTCCTCAAGTCTAGAGGAATCGGTAGGTCAACCTAGGTTTAAAAGGAAATGGATTCTTCAAGTAATTTCGCCTCCTTCCCTTCCATCGCTTCTTCTTCTTGAACATTACACAAGTTTCAAGAATAAAATTACAATTTACATTATTGAAAATAAACCTTGAGTTACATTCAAAGAGAGTGAGATGAGAGAAAGAAGTTACATTGGAGGTTTGGAGAAAGGTAGGGCACGCTGATAATCTGAGGATTATACTGTTTTATTTAGGCTTTTTGGCCGGATTTTGGATACTTCTTATCTCGTTTGTGCCTGAATTGCAACTTAATTTCACATATTTTATGTTTTAGGCCAAAACATGCACTTTGAGCAAATAATGAGTGGAATCGAGTTTTTGGACCCAGAAGCAAGCGAATCTCAGAATTTTCGGCGATGTACACTTTGCAAGAAAAAGAATTCTAAAAGTTCCAGACTTCGCCGAGGCGTTGTGCTCTCTGGAATTTTTTGCCACGCCGAGACAATTTTCTTCGCTGCGGCATATAAGGTATTGCGGAATTGAGCTAAGGAAGGTTCGTCGCGGCGAAGAAAATTCTTCGCCACGGCGCTATATACACTGGAATTTTTCACCGCGGCGAAGCATCGACGGGGTTTTGTTATAACACGAAGAACTTCACCGCGGCGAAACCTGTTTTCTATAAATACTCAACGCAACTCTTTATTTTTGCGAAAAGTTTAAAACTACACCCAAGAGCCAAACACTTCCACCTTCAATCTAGATCTTCTCCAATGAATTTCCATCTCTATACCTCACTCCTTAACCCTCACAAAGACTAAATCAACTCATTTTGGCAAAGATTTTTGCGAAATTTTGAAGAAAATTTTGGAAACCCTCGGTTTCAAAAATTGAGGATCTTGCAATCTGGGCCGAAATTGGTGAGATTGTCGGTGCATTCATCTTGGGATTAGTAAGATTTCGAGTTCTCCAGCCTTTAAATTGATCAATTTCGATTGTAGTGCTTTAATTTTGAGATATTGATTGATTTGTGTAGAGTTATGGATTTTTGGTGAAGTTTGTGCTTTGATATTGATTAAAGGAGTGTGGATTTTGATTTGTGTGGAGTTGAGGAAGTTGGGTTTTTGATTTGGGAGTGTTTTGTTTGAGTTTGGAAGAATAGTGAGTTTGGGGGTGTAGGTGCAAAATTTCAAAACTTTGGTGTACATTTGAGTATTCACAGTGAAAACCAAACATGCTGCTCAAAGTGGCTTCCAGTGGTTAAGGAAAAGGGAAACAAGTAGACAATAGGTTTGTTAGTGAAAAGGCTCGGCAACGTTATGAAGGTGCAATCAGAAGAAAAGATAAGGGGTTTATTGCCGAGCATGCAAAAGAGTGGAGTCGAGGGAGAAAGTGGGACAGCTTCATGAGTGAACCTGAACATTTAGCCATAGAGCCGATAGTAAGAGAATTTTATGCCAACTTCCCTGAGTGTAATCCCGAGCATGTATATGTGAGGGGTATTGATGTGCCAATCGATGCAAAGGTTATCAATGATTTTTACAAACTACCTCCAATTGACCGTGATAAGTATCGGGAATTTAAGAAGAGACAGTTTAAGGAGGACGAGATTCTTAAGGTAATAGCAAAGCCGGATACCCCTTGGGAGATTTCGAAGAAGGGAAGAAAGAGCATTAAGGGAACGAATTTGATTCCTATAGCTAGATTGTGGCAGTACTTTGTGTGTGCGAGGATGGTTCTGGAGACGCATTATAGTACAATGACTTTTGAGAAGGCATTGTTGCTTTATTCCATTGCCACTGGAAAGAAAATGCATGTGGGGAATATTATCATGACGAGTATACAACATGCAGCCAAACCAGGGCGAGGGAGCTTCGCATTCCCATATCTCATCACTGAGTTGTGCACTCGAGCGAGAGTCGAGAAGACAGATGATGAACCACTTATTCATCATGCCCTACCCTCGATGCCACCTACTATCGCAAGCTACTTGGGCGTCCTCCCAGAGAAGAACCTGACTCCGGAATGAAAAGACAAAGAACCTCAGAAGTTGTCGCAACATCCAATTCAACATCCACAACAAAGGAGCTGTTGTAGCAGATTTTGGGTAAGATGAAACAGATGGAAGGACGTTAAGATTGGATGGCAGAGCAGACCCCAATGTTGTATGATATGCAACACAACTGTTGTACCACTCTGGGCGTCGACGTTTCGAGCTTCCAATGGGAAGACTGGGATTCCGAGGAATGGAATGATTCCGAAGCAGAAGATAATGACACCAAAGGAGATGAGGAGGACGAAGAATGAAACCTGATCATTTGTTTTGTAGTTTATATTTTCATTTGTTATTGTTTCTTTTTGTTTTGAACATTGGAACTAATTTTCTTTTCGTTTTAGAATTGTTAATTTTTGTTCGAACTTTCTAGTTGTAGTAAAGGCGAGATTAGGTTGTAATATTTCCATATTATTCTATGAATTTTTCTAACATAGTGAAAACCACAGAATTTCAATTGTTTTACAGATGATGACTATGAGAGAGCCAAGGCATAGGTGTGCATGCTATTGAACGAAACTCAGACTTCACGGATTAATCAGCGAACTATCTCGTACCTTTTTAACTACTGTTTTTCTATTCCTAAATTGTGCATAATGTGACATTGGGGACAATGTCATCTTTAATTTGGGGGTAGGAAAATTCAAAATTTTGATTTGTGTTTAGTGGTTTTCATGTTTTGTATTGTTGTGCCAATGATGAATTACATAAGTCTATGATGAGAATAAGATTGTTGGGATTTTATTTTTGAAAAATGTTAAGCATTGCTTCAAGTTTAGGTTGGTTGACTTGATTTAGCTTAAGGTTTGTTGAGTGGTTCAACCACAATTTTCATTATTTCAGCATGCCTAGATTCATTTTATGTGGTTAGGTAAAGTCTTGATAATGTTTGTGGACTCTAGAACCTAGTTGAGAAGTGCTTGAGGCGAAATTCTAGGAATAGACATTATTGAGAAAATGATTTAGGCAGTTTTTCGAAACGTTTTAGCCTTTCCAGCCGACCATGAAAATTTATCCTTAGTCACCCATTTGAGCCTTATGAAATCATCGGTGTCCTATTTTTCTTATGCAACCAATAATGCCCAACCCTTTCACCCTAAACACGTTTCACAACCTTTAAGAGAATTCTGAACCTAATGCAGACACAAAAAAGCTTAGAGAGTTGTGTGAAATGCTAATGAACCAAAAGAATAAGTTTGAAGGTCGCGAGAAGGGTAAAAAAAAAAAAAAAAAAATTTACAGAAATTTGAGAGTGCATTTCAGAATCAAAAATAAGAATTGCACATGTTTGAGGTTTACAAAATGGTTGACACCTTGAGTGGTGGTTGAGAAAGAAACGAGGAAGTGATGTAATTCTTAGTGTTTGCTTAAAGGAAACCGAGTTCTCTTGCTTTGTTTATCTTTTCTTTTTCTTTGGAGCCCACTAACCGTGCCTAACGTTACAAGCCTGTAAAGACTTTTTGATCTTTAGTGATGTCTAATCCTCATTAGTGGAGAGTAGTTCAATACTTAGGCTTATAGAGTCTGCCACCATTTGATAAACTCTGCATTTCTCCATAAAATAATCTAGGAAGTTGGAATGTGGACTGAAGTGGGGATTACCTACTCAAGGGACCAATAGAGAAAGATAGTCAATGCAACTTATAACTTCTTAGAGTGTTGAGCATTTTCCAGTAATAATGTTTCAACAATTTTTGAGACTTGTATAAATTCTAGGCAATTCTTTGTGTGTGATTTTTGATTTTAAGTTTTCTCATTTCATTTTCAATTTTGTTGTTTTTGCTTTTGTTTGTTAGTTGTTTTTCTTGGAGTCATGTTTTGTACCTAATGCTCGGGGACGAGCATGTCTTTAGTTTGGGGGTATTTGATAATTCGAGGATTATACTATTTTATTTAGGCTTTTTGGCCAGATTTTGAATACTTCTTATCTCGTTTGTGCCTGAATTGCAACTTAATTTCACATATTTTATGTTTCAGGCCAAAACGTGCACTTTGAACAAATAATGAGCGGAATCGAGTTTTTGGACCCAGAAGCAAGCGAATCCAGAATTCGGGGAAGTTCTGAAGCGGATTTGAAGCACTATGAAGCTTGTTCTCATTGGAGAGCATCGAAGATTGAAGATTCAAGCAAGGAAGCAAGCGGAGGGCAATTTCGTAAATTCAGAATTGTTCAGGAAGGTTCGCCGCGGTGAAGTTCTTTCTTCGCCGTGGCGATAAATGCTCGGCATGAGATTTCAACTTAACTCGTAGCTGCAGAAAAGTTTGCGATTTTCAGTTTTTAATTAAAACGCACTGTTTTATTTTAGGAAAATTTTTAGGTTTTTGGACCGACTATATAAGAAAAACTTAGCCATTTTTATGGGGGCTCATCATTGTTTAGAGTAAGTTTAACATTGTGGGAAAGAAGGAGAGAAGATTGAGATTGAACCTTGTGGATTCGTCAAATAGGGAAGATCTTTGTTCTCTTTTCTTAGTTTCAATAGGTTGAATACATTGCTCACTGTTTTTACTTCGATTTGTGTTAATTTTAGCATGAACTAACTCATCTTGGGTTAGGGTTTTGATGTAATTTGGGATTTCTATGTTTAATCAATGAATTAGTGTTGTTTCTACATTCTATTTCATGGATTTTGGGATTTCTCTTGTTTTTCTTGAAAGTATTTGTTGACCATGATGAGATTGAGAAATGAATCATGTGTGAGCTTCTTAGGGAAATCACCATTGTTATATTGAACGCTAGAGATAGGTTTGAGAATCAATGAAATCAATCTAGGATTTCATTAGCTTAATGAACTTTGATCTATTAATCTTCAAATTGTTAGGTGCGGAAGCTTAATAGGGGAAAAATAGGAATTCAAAGCCTGAGAAGGTATGTTTTACACATTAGGGAGTTTGATTTACAATCCATGCATGTGAGTATAGAAGTAGCATAATTCGTAGATTAATTCATAGAATCCTAATGAAGTCAAAACCCTAACCGTTTGCCTTACTTGATATTACTCTTGTTTTAATCTTGCTTTCATTAGTTAGATTTTTAAATACTTAGTAAATTTTGTTTTCATTTTAGTTTAAATTCCTCCCGTCAATCCAACACTTTTTGATTTCTCCAACTTGATAACAATTAGGAAAATTAGTGCTTAACAACCAATCCTCGTGGGAACGATACTTTTCTTATCACTTTATTACTTTTGTGACTAGTGCACTTGCTATACATTGCATGTTGTAGTTACAACGCAACACATGCAAGCCCTATTTTAAATTACATAACCCAAAACAATTAAACTAGGTTCGTAGGCTTATGCACCAAGCACCATGCATATTCAAAAACAAGAATCATGCATAAACAATCAAAATTAAATTTTGATTAGGTTGGTAAATTATAGTTACCCTGGTGTGCTGTCGTAGGCACCCAGAATTAAAACCCTAAAAATACACGTAGTAGTGTGAGTAGGGATCGTTCCCACGGTGTAACACCTACTGAAAACTGTACAATGCATGCATAATAACAATAGAAAAGTTGGGCCCAGTTTTCTTTTCATTACAAAATGTGTCTTTTTATACATAAAGAGTACTGTTTACAAAAAATGTATTTAAAAGACAACAGGGAAACAGTGTAGCTATTCCTCATTGCTTGCCGACGCCCTCGACCGCAACTCATCTAGAACCTGCATCCACAAAGGAAAATAACGGGGTGAGCACAAAATAATGCTCAGTAAGTAAAACTCTCTATCTGTCTGTCCCGTAGAATAACTCTTAACTTTCCTTATGCTATCTGATTCTATTTCTGTTTCTAATAACATCATGGCCTCATCTTACCGGAGGTACGGCCGGATGGCGTTCACACAGCACCATCCACTCTCTACGGCTATCGGGTGGAATTCACACAGTACCAACCCGTTCTTAGTGACACGAGTGAGGATCACAAAGCACCACTCGGTTCTTTCTAACTATCGGGTGGAGATCACCTAGCGCCTACCGTTCCTCATGAATTTGGGTAACGATCACCAAGCATTTACGTCTCTAGTCACTATCGGGTGATGGTCACAAAGCATCAACCGTTTCTACTAAATATCGGATGATGATCACAAAGCATCAAACACTATCTATCACTAACGGGTAGCGGTCACAAAGCATCTACCCATCTCTAATACTCATCGGGTGACGATCACAAAGCATCGACCATACTCTAGGGCTATTCGGAGGATGATCACCAAGCATCAATCGATTCCCATAACGGTCGGGTGATGATCACAAAGCATCATCCCAACTATACTACTCTTCTAATTCATTCTATTGTAGCATTTTTCAATGCTCTCTACTCTTTGAGTAATTTTACCCACTAAGCTTCTACTCATAGGGTAATTGCATAACCCATTTCCTTACACTTTCTGATCACTTTTCCATGTACAAATAGTCTATGGATGGGTCATCTTCACCAATGCACTATGAGATGCCAACATGCAATGTTGCAAGAATAAGGTTCATTTCTCACACTCAAACCTTATTAGGCATTTCATCAAACAACTCATGTGCACTACAAAACTCTATCATAGCCATGATCTAAACTTTTCTAACATCCAAAATGGGGAAAAACCCCTCACAAGGTCACAAAACCTGCCATAGAAAACACTTTAAAAAGGGGAGACATAATACCCCTTAAATTCCCTCTCAACTACCTGCCAAACCAACAACCCATTTCTCAAATTTGCAAGGTATAAACAATCACAAAGCATAGAAATTCTATTTAATCTTCATACATGCTATATTACATGCACATACAACATACATAATTTCTATCAAAACCCTAATCAAGAAAATTAAATCTCAACTTGGGTTGGGTTTCCTACCTGTTAAGAGACAACTATCAAACTTTCCTTTCTTGTTAGCTTGATATCTCCTCAAAATTAGCCAAAAGATGAAAAACCTCAAACTCAATATGGGTTAAAACTCCCAAATCACACAATTAAGAAGAAATCCTTACCTTAGGAAGCCTTAGGTTGCTTTTCTACCCCAAAATCCTTCAAAAATCCTTGGAAAACCTTGTTCAAAGAAAGGAGAAGTTGAGAGGAGAGAATGAAGAGTCACGTTTTTGAGAAGAAGAAATGAAGGGTTCTTTGATTCTAATTCCTTTAATGAAATATTAACACCCTCATTCCCATTTTCCTTGTTCTAATTGGGAATTCCATCCATATCCTATTCTTTACAAACTCACCCTATCTCAACCTATTCTCCATGAAATATCTACAATTAACTCCCCACTTTTCCTGCTAATTAGGGGTGAAAAGTCAAAATGTCCTTAAGGAAGAAAATATCTAAAACTCAATCAACCTTTATTCGGCCCGTCGCCGCGGCGGAAGAAACATCTGTCGCGCGGGCGAAACTGTCCAGGGAGTTCCCCTTGATTTCAACACATCTTCGCCGCGGCGAAGCTCTTCTTCGCCCGCGAAGCACGGCAGACTGAACTTCTTCTGTTTCATCCAATTTTCAGGGCAAACATTCGACAAACAACAAAAGCCAACTAGATTAAGGGCAAAAGAGGAAACAATAAACAACGACCTCAAGCGGGGCGTTACACACGGAGAGTGTCTAGCCGAGTTTAGTTACGTGAACCAGGTGGAGGAGGATTTGAGTAAAACAGAAACAATTTCAGGAAAAACAACTAAGAGACAATTCCAAGTTAATATCAATCAAAACAAACCTTGGTCTAGTCAACATCCACATCAGAATTTTACAACTGATCATCGATGCAAGAATATATCAATTCAATTTTGAGTATTCACCGTTGGAACTATTTCCTATCTCTCCTTGGTTGTAGTTAATTAGGAAACTAGTGATCTAATTATCTTACTACTAAACAACCCTAGACAAGCGCTAAAGGTTAATCTAGTGGCAGCCTTAAGAACTAGAGAGATCGGTGAAGCTTAACTGTAAAGCCCGCTTGAGGTACGTTGTTATTGTTTCCTCTTTTGCCCTAATCGAGTGGTTTTTGTTTTTATTGTTTGATTGAGTGTTGTGTTGAATGTTTGCCCTGAAAATTGGTTGAAAACAGAAGAGTCCAGTCTGCCGTGCTTCGCCGGGGCGAAGAAGAAGCTTCGCCGCGGCGAAGTGTGTTGAAACCAAGGGGAACTCCCTGGAAAGTTTCGCCGCGACGACAGAGGTTTCTTCGCCGCGGCGACGGGCCGAATAAAAGGTTGATTGAGTTTTAGATATTTCTTCCTTAAGGACAATTTGACCTTTCTACCCTAATTAGCAGGAAAATGGGGGAGTTAATTGTAAGGATTTTTCATGGAGAATAGGTTGAGATAGGGGTGAGTTTGTAAGAATCAAAGGATATGGATGGAATTCCCAAAGTAGAACAAGGGCAAAATGGGAATGAGGTGTTTATATTCATTAAAAGGAATTAGAATCAAAGAAACCCTCATTTTTCTTCTTCTCAAACGTGACTTCCATTCTTCTCCTCTAACTTCTCTTTTCTTTTGACAAGGATTTCCAAGGGATTTTTGAAGGATTTTGGGGTAGAAAAGCAACCTAGGCTTCCTAAGGTAAGGATTTCTTCTTAAGTGTGTGATTTGGGAGTTTTAACCCATATTGAAGTTGAGGGTTTTCACTTTTTGGTTAAGATTTGAGGAGAAATCAAGCTAATCAAGTGAAAGGAAGAGTTTGTGAAGCTCTCCTTAACAAGGTAAGTAAAACCCAACCCAAGTTGAGATTTATGAATTTTCTTGATTAGGGTTTTGATAGAAATGAGTTGTATGTGATGTGCATGTATTATAGCATGTAGAAGGATTAAATAGAGATTTCTATGCTTTGTGATTGTTTATACCTTGTAAATTTGAGAAATGGGTTGTTGTTTGGCAAGGTAGTTGAGATGGAATTTAAGGGGTATTATGTATTCCCTTTTTGGAAGTGGTTTCTATGGCGGTTTTGTGGACTTTGTGAAGGGGTTTTCCCCATTTGGATGGTTAAGAAAAGTTTTAGAATCATGGCTATGATAGAGTTTGTAGTGCACATGAGTTGTTTGATGAAATGCTAATAGAGGTTTGAGTGTGAGAAATGAACCTAATCTTGCAACATTGGTTGGCATCTATAAGTGCATTGGTGAAGATGAACCATCCATAGGCATAGTTGTACATGGAAAAGTGACCAAGAAAGTGTAAGGAAATGGTTTATGCAATTACCCTATGAGTAGAGAGCTTAGTGGGTAAATTACTTAAGAGTAGAGAGCATTGAAAAATGCTACAATAGAATGAATTAGAAGAGTAGTATAGTTGGGATGATGCCTTGTGATCATTACCGACCGTTATGGGATCGGATTGATGGTTGGTGATCTCCTCGATAGCCCTTAGAGTGATGGGTCGATGCTTTGTGATCGTCACCCGATGAGTAGTAGAAATGGGTAGATGCTTGTGACCGCTACCCGGTCAGTGATAGATAAGTAGGTTGATGCTTTGTGATCATCCAACACTTAGTAGAAACGGGGTGATGCTTTGTGACCATCACCGATAGTGACTAGAGACGGGTAAATGCTGGTGATCGTTACCCAAAACTATGAGGAACGGGTAGGCGCTAGGTGATCTCCACCGATAGTTAGAAATAACCGAGTTGGTGCTTTGTGATCCTACTCGGTAGTCACTAGAAAGGGTGGTACGTGTGAATTCCACCCGATAGCCATAGAGGTGAGATGGTGCTGTGTGAACGCCTACCGGCCGTACCTTCGGTAAGATGAGGCCATGATGTTATGAAACAGAAATAGAATCAGAGATAGCATAAGGAAAGAATTAAGAGTTATTCATACGGGGACAGACAGATAGAGAGTTTTACTTACTGAGCATTATTTGTGCTCACACCGTTATTTCCTTTGTGGATGCAGGTTCTAGATGATGTTGCGGTCGGAGGGGCGTCAGCAAGCAATGAGGAATAGCTACACTGTGTTCCCCTGTTTTGTCTTTTAAAATACATTTTTGTAAACAGTACCTTTAGATAAACAGACACTATGAATTGTAATGAAAAGAAAACTTTGGGCCCAACTTTTCTATTGTTATTATGCATGCATTGTACAGTTTTCAGTAGGTGTTACATTAACGACACAAACACAAGCGGTTGTATTTAATTTAGTTGAATGTCCTTCTTAAGATTTAATAATTCCTGACGCAGCAAACTCTTAAACCTTAATTACTTCACAAGTTAAAGGGATCAAACAATTACGGATTTGATATCTAACTTAGCAGTAGATTGCAACAAATAAACTAGTAGGCCTCCTAGCAATTAAATGAAACAATCATGAAAATAAGCATAGAAGAACATCCAATACTCAAAGCATAAATTGAACACTAAAAACAGATACATCTCATAGTTTTATTGATTCGGAGGTCTCCGTTTCCTTCGACCAAGTTATGAAAGTTTTAGCCGCTCATGGCCATAATCAAAACTTGAAAAAAGAAAAATTCCAGAAGAGAGGAAGAGAGGCGTGTGTGTTCCCCCAATCTGATATCTCTCTCCTCTTAAAAATATCCAATTCAAGTATTTGAATTCTACTAAATCTCCTAAAAATATTCTAATATCCTAAAATAACATTTATCCTAATCTGATTCTGATTAATTGAAAGTAAAATAAAGTCCTAAAATAAAATAGGAAAGTGGTGTGTCCAGCTGTAACTTGTGTGCAACAGGTCTTCAAATCTTCCAATAATAATCTGCCTATTTGAATTGCATGACAAGACGGAATGTTCTAGAACGTCAGCAGTACAGGTGCATCAACTTCAAGCCCGATTACAACCTTGATGCAGTGAGTATCTCTCCAAACTCAAAACTTGAAAGTTGTAGATCTCTTTCTTAGGGTTCCACATAATTTTGAATCATATCAATCGGAGCTCGGATGAGGGAGTTATGCCCAGATTACGAAGCGATGTTGAAACTGTCTGAATTCACCTAATTAGTTCCGTTTTGCATTTAACGCCTCCATTTGCCTCCTAAATCAAAATAGAATAATAATGAGTACATTTAGGCAACAAATAAGTATAAAATACTAGACATTAAGGGGGTAAAAATGACATTTTGCATTCTCATCATACCCCTTGAATTTTGACAGTGTTATTTAAGTCCAACAAGTTTTAAAATTTTTATTTTAGTCCCTTGTTATCGGGCCTCACTCAATTGGGCCTCCATAATGTTTCTAACATGCAGCAACATTTTTTTAGAAAATTATGGATTAAAAAATATCACACAACAATGCGATCACAGCCCAAAATTCACCCTATTGCATCTTTAAGTGGGGTGCCCAAAAAAAATCCAGATTTGGTGCACATTTTAACGCGCGCCAGATAAGGCCCTTGGCTAAAAAACCAATTGTCAACTGAGGCCAAGTGCTGGGAGTACTTGGCCACCATGGGACAGCCCCAAAACAGCAGCCAATCAAGAGGACAGTAGTGGCGTATTCACATGTGCCACTGCTACGTGCGGCTGCAGCCTTGGTGTAGTCGCACAAAGCTACTGCTGTGCCGTTTGCGGTGGCACAGCCCAAGGCCACATGCTGGAGCATGTGGCCAGCAGTCTTTCCCGTGCGGCAGCACGCAACAGCCGCATGCAATTTGTGAAGCAGCAAGGCGCGTTTGTGCCCTGCCGCTACTGCTTCTTGTTGCTGCCATGTGTAGCAGCACATAGCAACAACATGCCACCCTACAAGGCAGCATCCTCCTCTGATTGGAATCAAGTTTTATTTGATTTTGATACTGTAAAAACATATTCAAAAGAAACAGATTAGCAACACATCAACCGCAGCAGATTTTTAACACAAAAAAATCAATTTTTACACATCATGCAATAACATAATTGGTACATATCAAAATCAATTCAACCAAACGTCAAATAACAACGTAAAAGGTATAAGGAAGGCTCTGATACCACTGTTAGTCGCTGATGGGGTTTACATAGCGAAAAACAAAAATAGAATTGAACTCAAGAACCTTATACCCGATTTACGTTATTTACATATGAAATGATATTGAATATAAAATTTCCAGATTTCATACCAACGTTTGGAGACTCATTCAATCGATACGGATCGCTCCCACTCTAAGATAAGAGTGAACTCTCGGTATCTACATGACGACATGATGGCAATCGACTTACGGTCTCAAGTGCTAGCAAGACACATAAGCAAAAAGGATGCAGAATTTTTCTTCAAGAAAAATTCTCTTCTCTACCAAGTAAAAAAAAAAAAACGTGAGAGAGAGTGAGGTGAGTGGCTTGGATTTAATTAATGTGTTCTCCAATTTTATTTTAATTTTAAGTTGCCTTTTATATGCAACAAAAATTAAAACCCTAATCTAGTTAGGAATAAATTTATTCCATGACTAGAATAGTAAATCCTCATTACCAAACAAGGTAATAATCCACATGGCATCTTATTCAAATTCAAATATGATTTTTCATATTCATATATTATCTTTATTAATATCATCAAATATTAATATTGAATATATATTTAAATTCAAATATGAATTTTATATTTCATATATATTATCTTCACTAATATTGATATCATAAATATTAATATTAAATAATATATATAATATTTAAATATATGAATATATTTAAATACATAATCTCACTAATTTTAATTTCAATATGAAATTAAATATAGGCAATGACCTCAGCAAATTTAATTGCACCGTGAGATTACCAAAATGCCCTTTCATCTCAAAAGACAAAAATATCCTTTCCATCATAAATGACGAAAATATCCTTTCATCACAAATGACGAAAATACCCTTTCTCACCAATTCATCCGTAATCTGTCTTCTATGTGTGTGACCCGAAGGCTCCTCATATATGGGTAGTCAAGGCATCATGGCCACCCGATAGATTCTGATTCAGTGAAATAGCTTGCCTATTAACGATATGGTTATCGTGCAATCCAATATTTTCATCATCTGTTATCTTATCAAGGCTAAGGTAAAGAAATAGTGTCAACCTCAGTTATCTTCGACATCTTCGTATTCAGTTACTAGACCAATAACCGGAATAATCAATTGGATTGAGCAACAACTCAATCCCATTATGGCCACAACTTTAGTATCATTGCCATTCACTGAATTGCACCGTGAGATAGCTTCTCCCATACTCGAGAATGATGAATCCTTTGTCGATCCACCATAGTCTTGATACACTTCTCAATGCAGCCAATCACTATCTTATTGACAGCTCTAAATAGAACTACGTTAGGCTGGTGTCAAACTACACCAATCGGTGCATGATCCGTATTTTTACAAACATGCAATGTAGCAAGTGCACTAGTCACAAAAACTTATAAAATGATGAGAAGAGTATCGTTCCCACGAGGATTGCATGTTAAGTACTAATTTTCTTAGTTTTGTAACTAGTTGAAGAACACGAAGATTGTTGGATTTGTAGGAGACAATAAAAGCAGAAATTAACACAAAATCAATAATGTAAATTAAAATCTAACTAATTAAGAAAATATCAGCTAATTATGAAAATATCAATTCAAGACAAAGAGGTTAGGATTTTGACTTAACTAGGATACTTTGATTCAATCTACGGTTGTTGTTGCCTTCAAACTCACTGCAAGGATTATAAATCGGACACCCTAATCTGCAGAATATACCTTCTTAGGCTATATTCTCCTAGTTATCCCTATTAAGCTTCCGCACCCAACAAAATGAAGATTAACAGTTCCAAGTCTATTAAGCCAAATGGAATCCTAAAGTGATTTCTTAGATCTCCGAACCTATCTTTAGCGTTCATTTAATCTATGGTATTTGCTCTAAGAGGCTAACATATGAATCACTCCTCAGTCTCATCATGCTCAACATTTAATTGAACCAAAGAAAACTCAACATTCAATTGCATTAAGAACAAGAATAAACACATAATCCAAGCAATATAACTTAAAAACAACATCTATTTATAGATTAAACAATTGTAATCCAAGTTAGGTCAAAACCCTAACCCAAAAGTGAGTTAGTTCATATTCAAATTAAAGAAAATCAGAATATAGACTGTAATTAAAGAGTTCAACATGCTAAAACAATAAGAAAAGAATGAAATCTTCCCTAATTGAAGACCCCTAATGCTTCCAATCTCCAATTTCTTTCTTTTCTTCCCTAAAAATCATGAACTCCTCTCAAAATCAACAAAGTCTCTCGTAAATAGTCAGCCCAAAAACCCTAGGAACTAATCCAATACAAAGGAAACACAACGTTTTACAAACATAATTTTTGCAGTTTTCGTCGTGGTGAAGAATAACTTCGCCACGGCATCGAGTTGAATTTTTGCTGAACCATCTGACCTGAGGCTAGCTTGCCGCGGCAAAGAATTATCTTCACCGCGGCAAACTTTGCTGAACTTTTCTGAAATTATGAAATTGCCCTCCACTTGCTTCTTCGCTTGAGTCTTTGATCTTCGTGATCCCTGATAGGAACAAGCTTCATAGTGCTTCCAATCCGCATTAGAATTCCACCGATTCCTGAATTTCTCTTGATTCCGGGTCCAAAAACTCAATTTTGCTCGGTTTTGCTCCAATTGCATGTTTTGGCCCGAAACGTTAAATATACGAATTTAAGTTGCAATTCAGGCACAAAACTTAATAAGAAGTATCCAAAATCCTACCAAAAAGCATAGAAAATACAGTATAATTCTAGGATTATCAATGCACAAGGCGCTCTAGTGATCTTAGGTCTAAGGATCACATGCACCACCATTCATTAGAGGATTTATTCCATAGACACTAAGGTTACCATCTATATGGAATCCTTTGGCGGGTCTGTCCAGTGAACTTGCCTACAGCAAGCACCCATGTGTCGTACCAGGTTATCGGTAAACAACCTTGATAAGTGAGATTAGTCACTGTCTTTCGACAGGGTCGTTTAACACTATAATAGCCTTACCGTATTATCTGTGTCCTTGGTTAGAATGGTTAGAGTAGATGCCCTAGAGCCAATCAATTATTGTAGAATTGACTCTTTGTAATAATGTTCATTGATCAATAAAAAGTATTTTATTCTATCTCGCATAAATCACCATTGTATGTATTGATATATGTCCTTAGAATGATAGAACTGTGATGAGGGTATCAAGTGTTTCAAATCTTGATAGTGAGAACCCTATGAGCACATATGGTGGCCATTCTAGAAACTTCCATAGCCCTAGAATTATTTTGAAGTAAGGGCACAGATAATATGGTAAGGCTATCATACTGTTGAACGACTCTATTGAAAGGCAATGACTGATCTCACTTGTTAAGGTTGTTTGGTGACAACCTGCTGCAACACATGGGTGCTTGCTGTAGGCAAGTTCACTGGACTAACCCACCAGAGGATTCCATATGGATGGTAACCCCAGTGTCTATGGAACAAATCCTCTAACAAATGGTGGTGCATGTGATCCTTATACTTGAGATCATTGGAGCGCCTTGTGCACCGATTGGTGTAGTTTGACACTAGCCTAACGCAGTTCTATTCAGAGTTGTCAATACGGTAGTGATTGGCTGCATCAATGAGTGTATCAAGACTATGGTGGATAGACAGAGGATTCATCACTCCCGGGTACGAGAGAAGTTATCTCACGGCACAATTCAGTAAATGGCAATGACACTAAAACTGTGGCCACAGTGCGATTGAGTTGTTGCTCTATCCAGTTTATAATATAGGTCATTGGTCCAGTAACTAAATACATAATATCGAGAGTAACCGAGGTTGACACTATTTCTATGCCCCGGTCTCGTCGAGATAACGGATGATGAAAGGATCGAATTGTACGGTTAACCATATCGTTGACAGGTAACTGCTTTGTTGAATCCGAATCTATCGGGTGGCCATGATGCCTTGCTATGGGCCAATCTTGGTCTATGTGTAGTGAGACGATTAATTGGTGTTAATCGCAATACTACACACTACCGGTATGATGAGAAGCCTATGGGTCACACACATAGAAGATAATTTAAGAACCAATTTAGAAGAAGGTCATTTTTAGGCGAAAGGGTATTTTGGTAATTTCATAGTGCAATTAAATATTTTGAGGTCGTACCTTCATTTTATTTGATATTGAAATTAAATAAGTGAGATTACGTCTAAATATGTGTTCGCATATATTTAAATAAATTATCATTATTGTTAAATGTTAATATATATTAATTGAATTTAATTGAGATAATGATAAATTAAAATTAAAAATATCATAAAGGGGATGTTTGGATACAAGGGGTCTTTGGGTTAGAGCCCAAGCCCATTCCATGATGGAATAGGGTATAGTGTGCACTATATAAGTGCACACTTTGTGAAATAAATTAATTAATTCATTTCATTTACAATTGAAACACTCCAGCCCCTTGAAACATTCTCACACCAGTTTTTGCTTTTTGCAAAAATCAAATACGCTTTGATTTCTTTTGGTTCTTAAAGGCTAAAGAGGATCTAGCAAATCCCTCTCTAGTTCCTTAAGGTTATCTTCGTGTGGACTACATCGGTTCGATCCTACAGTTGGGTCAGTAGCGAAATACGTTCAGAGACAAGTTGGAGGAGCCTCCAAACGTGCGTATGATTTCTTAAACTCTAAACTGAAAATCTACAGATTCTTATTTATTGAATAAACTGTAAATTTGTACCCTGATCTTGGTTCTAAGGAAGGATCCATGTTGTAAATATTTTTGTTTTCCGCTGCCATAACTTGATCGTTTCCTAATAGTGGTATCAGAGCCTAGGGTACTAGATTTTACAGTTTTTATGTGGATGGTTGATTACATGTATTTGATTGATAACATGTTACCTTGAAGAATCTGCACAAAATCTGCCATGAGAGCATGTTTTAAGAAATCGATTAATTGATTAATTTAAATTTGTTGATGATTTGCAACTTTGGAATATTTGGTTATGGATTTTTGTTGAAATCAGTAGAATGATTGCAAAATCCGTTTGGCGTTTTATTGGTGGTTGGTTGAACTAATATGGTGCTACAAATCAGTGTACGCTCGCCACGGTGATATAACCCATCACCGCGGCGTGCGTTGTTGGCGTTCACGCTAATTGTAAAATCAGCACTCGCCGTAGCGATCTAACACATCATCGCGGCGATCGTCCTTAGGACGAACACTCTTTGCAATCAGAGCTTGCCGTAGCGATATAACCCATCGTCACGACGAGCGCACGTGAAGTATGAGCATGACATTAACCAACACAAGCTGCGGCGATCTAACCTATCACCGCAGCGAGCACACTTCCGAGTGCGCAGGGGCCAGATTATAAAGTTTCAAAACTTTTGGACCAAATGTAGATCTGTATATTGTCAGGGGGTAATTATAATTAACCCACCCAATTCAAAAATTGATTGTTTTTGAAAAGTATGCCATGTACTTGTTTGTATATTGCATGGTGCCTGGTACATGAGCCTTAGACCTATGGTGAATGTTTTAAAATTTTTGGGTATGTATGGTTGTAATTTATTTAATAGGGCATGTGTGTCCTACCTTTCTCCTCTTCTCGATGTACATTCTCTTCTCATCTCATTCCTCTCGAATGTAAATCGAGGTTTCTAAATTTGATGATGTAAAATTAGTTTGAGATTAATTTTATTGTAAATTTAGAGTAATATTTTTGTAATGTACTTAAAGACGGATCAAGGAAAAGACGACCATACTTGAAGACTCAAGATTTTATTACAGGACCCCTAGGTGACCCACCGATTCCTCTAGGCTCGAGGAAATCAATTTTTAGTTGGGCCATGTACCGGCACGTTTTAATATTTTGTTTAGAATGCATGCTAAGGTTGAATGTTCAATAACATGCCAAACAATGTCATTCTAACAAAGATAATAATCTGGTGAGACATTAAATAACAAACCCTCAATTAAAGGATATTAAGTCACGTAAGCCTTCCATCACCATGGTTTTAATCAAACCACTATTCGTCAAAACCTTGTTCGCCAAAGCGAAGGGTACACTTCTACCAGTGGGAGGTTAAAATGCATTGGAGTTTTCCTTAATGGTGATGGGTCGACTTAAAATGACGGTTTTGCTTGTTCGCCAAAGCGAAGGTTGATAAATGCGTCATAGGCATAGTAGAGAAGTACACATATTGTGTGTACGTGGTGGCATGTAGTGTCCACTCTACTGATACTGAGAATCACACTTGAGGACGATGGCATGTAGTGTCCATTGGATTGTGTGATCGGCTTTTTCACATTTGAGGTTGATAGTAGGAGCTATCAATTGGTGTGGATTAAGTTTGTTGGCCTACCTAATCAATTCATTTTGGCTTGTTCGCCAAAGCGAAGGTTTGAAATGGGCCGGATGGGATCTCAGTCCACTAGGAAAGTCAACGGGCTTTCCCGAGTTAATAGAGAGGGCTATTGATTTGAGTAAAATAGTGGGAGCATTGTTTAATAAAAGACCATATTAAATAATAATGAACTTTATAATGACTTTATCTTTTCTGCAATTGTAGATTCACCAAAATGAGCATTATGAACCTGCAACCGATAATCGAGAAAGAAAACAGGTTGGATGGATCCAATTTCTCAAACTGGTGTCGTAATCTTTGGATTATACTCAAGTCGGAAAAGAAATTGTATATCCTTGAAAAGCCATACATGGCTGAGTCTGATCCTGATGCCACTCAGGAAGTAAAGGATACTTATCAAAAGTTCCTTGATGATGCTGATGGCGTTCAATTCTTGATGTTAGCATCAATGACACCAGTGTTGCAAAAGCAGTATGAGAATATGGACGCTGCTTCCATTATTCTACACTTCCAGGAGCTTTTTGAAGGAAATGCTCGACATGAGAGTTACAAGGTGTCGAAAGCACTGTTTGGGAGTCGTCTGACTAAAGGAGCCCAAGTTGGTCCTCATGTGCTCAAGATGATCGAGCACATAGAGAGGCTTGAGACTTTGGGATTTGAGTTGGATGCAGAATTACAAATGGATTTGATTTTGTAATCCTTGCCAGACTCTTATACATCGTTCACAATGAATTTCAATATGAACACGATGGTGAAAACCCTGTCGGAACTTTTGAACATGCTGAGGACTGCAGAGCAGGACTTGAAGAAGTCCAAGCCTGTTTTACGGGTTGCTGCCAGTAAAGGAAAGGGTAACGGCAAGGGTAAGGCCAAGGCCAAACCAAAGCCCAAGCCCAAGCCCAAAGGACAGGTTGCTCTTGGGCTTGAAAGTGGCATAGGGAAGGGCAAAGTAGTCTACTTCTATTGTGGCAAGCCTAGCCACTAGAGGAAACACTACAAGGCTTTCCTCGCAAGCAAGAAGAAGTCAGAGGCTACGACTTCAGGTATATTTATGATTGAGATTAACTTCTCTCCCTCAACATCTTGGGTCATTAACACAAGATATGGTATTCACATTTGTACTGATGTGTAGGGACTAAGGCAGAGTAGAGTGCTCACCAAGGGAGAGCTACACCTACGAGTTGGAAATGGAGCACATGTGGCTGCATTGGCTGTAGGGACTTACTGTTTATGTTTGCCTACATGCTTGTTGTTGGAACTACATAACTGTTATCACGTACCTTCTATTTCTAGAAATATTATTTCAGTATCTACTTTGGATAATATAAGGTATCATTTTGAGATATCTAATGGATTGTTGTCCTTTAGTTTGAATGGTATTCTATTTGGAATTGCAAGGTTATATAATGAATTATATGTTCTTGATTTAAACAATAAAGATATTCTCAATGTTGAAACCAAGAAAGCTAAACATAGCGATCAAAACCAAACATACCTCTGACACTGTAGATTGGGTCACGTTAATAAGACCCGCATTGCAAAACTTCAAAGGGATGGAGTTTTGGACCCTTTTTACTTTCAGTCATTTGAGGTATGTGAGTCATGCCTATTAGGCAAGATGACCAAGTCTCATTTCACAGGACAAGGTGGAAGGGCTACTGAACTGTTAGGCATCATCCCTAGTGATGTATGTGGTCCACTAACAGTTGAAGCTAGAGGTGGATATTCATACTTCATCACATTTACTGAAGATTTCAGTAGATACAGTTTTGTCTACCTTATGAGACATAAATATAAAGCCTTTGATAAATTCAAAGAATTCTGGAATGAAGTACAGAATATATTGGGCAAAAGTATTAAAGCTCTTTGATCGGATCGAGGAGGTGAATACTTAAGCTCAGGGTTTTCTGAATACCTGAAGGAATGTGGGATAGTATCACAACTCACCCCTCCGCATACACCCCAACACAATGGAGTATCTGAAAGGAGGAATAGGACCTTACGTGACATGGTTAGGTCCATGATGAGTTTTAGTGATCTACCTGTATCATTCTAGGGTTATGCCCTAGAGACTACAACTCACGTTTTGAACCGTGTGCCGTCAAAGTCTATAGATAAGACTCCATATGAACTATAGAGTGGGCGAAAGCCCAACTTGTCTTATCTAAAGATTTGGTGTTGCGAAGCCTATGTTAAGAAATTAACTTCGAACAAGCTGGGCCCAAAATCTTGTAAATGTATATTTGTGGGGTATCCAAAAGAGACCAAAGGATACTATTTTTGCCACCCAAAAGAGTGCAAAATTTTTGCTGCTCGTTCTGGTGTCTTCCTAGAAATGGAATTTTTTCTAAGAAGTACTAGTGGGAGAAAAGTAGAACTCGATGAAGTTTTAGAACAAAAAATTATGCTAGATGAAGGACGAGATGATGTGCCACAAGAAGTGGTTGAACATCATGAGGAGGTTACTCCACAAACTGTGGATCAGAATGAACTACCTCAGGTAGCACATGAGCTACGTAGATCTGGCAGAGTACGCCATGAGCCCGAGAGATATGGTTATCTAGTGACTCAACATGGTGACGTACTAGTCCACCAAGACGATGAACCTAAAACTTACAAAGACGCTATATCGGATCCAGATTCCATTAAATGGCTTGAAGCCATGAAATCTGAGATGGACTCCATGTACCAGAACCAAGTATGGTCTTTGGTGGAACCGCCTGAAGGGGTAAAACCCATAGGGTGTAAGTGGATCTTCAAGAAGAAGACTGACATGGATGGCAAGGTGCATACTTATAAGGCACGACTGGTTGCCAAAGGTTTCAAACAAATTCATGGTATTGATTATGAAGAAACCTTTTCACTGGTTTCCATGGTTAAATCCATCTGGATTATGCTTGCGATTGCTGTATATCATGACTATGAGATTTGGCAAATAGATGTCAAAACAGTTTTCCTGAACGGAAACCTTGAAGAGGATGTGTATATGACATAACCTGATGCTTCATTCTTGATGGGCAAGCTGATAGGGTATGCAAGTTGCAGAGATTCATTTATGGACTCAAGCAAGCTTCAAGGAGTTAGAACATTCGTTTTGATGAAGCCGTAAAAGAATTCGATTTTATCAAGAACGAAGATGAGCCCTGTGTTTACAAGAAAGTGAGTGGGAGCATAGTGGCATTCCTAGTGTTATATGTCGATGACATACTTCTGATCGAGAATGATATACCGAACTTGCAGTTGGTAAAGACTTGGTTATCCAAGTGCTTCTCCATGAAGGACTTAAGGGAAGCAACCTACATCCTTGGAATAAAGATCTATCATAATAGATCGCATAGGTTGCTTGGCCTAAGTCAGAGTACATATATTGACAAAGTACTGAAAAGATTCAGTATGGAAGAATCCAGGAAGGGATTTCTTCTGATGTCACATGGTGTTTATCTCTTTAAGGAATTGTGTCCTAGAACACAAGATGAGAGATATAGGATGAAGAGGATTCCATATGTATCAGCAATTGGATCCATCATATATGCCATGCTATGTACTCAGATTGATGTCTCATGAGCTTTGAGCACTTATGGTAGATAGCAATCGGATCTAGGTGAGCATCATTGGATGGCGGTCAAGAACATTCTTAAGTACCTGAAGAGGACTAAGGATATGTTCTTGGTTTATGGAGGGGAAGATGAGCTCACTATAAGAGGATATAGTGATGCTAGTTTCCAAACGGAAAAAGATGATTATCGATTGTAATCAAGGTTTTTATTTTGTCTCAATGGGGGTGCAGTAAGTTGGAAGAGCTCCAAGCAAAGCACTGTAGTGGACTCTACAATGAAGGCTAAGTATATGCATTAGCAAATGCGGCTAAGGAGGTAATCTGGATTAGGAAGTTCATCACTGAACTTGGTGTGGTTCCCATGATTGTTGATCCAATAGACATCTATTGTGACAACAATGGAGCAATCGCTCAAGCCAGGGAACCACGGTCTCATCAGAAGTCCAGACAGATACTTAAACGATTCCATCTCATTAGAGAAATAGTTGAGAAGAAAGATATGCAGATCAATAAAGTGCATATTGACGACAATCTTGCAGATTCACTGACAAAGCCTCTATCGCAGTAGAAGCATGAAAGGCACTTGAGATCATTTGGTATTAAATACATGAATGATTGGCTATAGTGCAAGTGGGAGATTGTTAAAGTAGATGCCCTAGAGCCAATTAATTATTGTAGAATTGACTCTTTGTAATAATGTTCAGTAATCAAAGGCATTTTATTCTATATCGCGTAAATCATCATTGTATGTATTGATATATGTCCTTAGAATGGTAGAACCGTGACGAGGGTATCAAGTGTTTCAAATCTTGATAGTGAAAACCCTATGAGCACATATGGTAGCCATTCTAGAAACGTTTGTAGCCCTAGTATTATTCTGAAGTAAAGGCACAGATAATACGGTAAGGCTATCATAGTGTTGAACGACCCTGTCGAAAGGATGTGACTGATCTCACTTGTCAAGGTCGTTTGGTGACAACCTGGTGCAACACATGGGTGCTTGCTGTTGGCAAGTTCACTAGACTGACCCACCAGAGGATTCCATATGGATGGTAACCCCAGTGTCTATGGAACAAATCCTCCAACGAATGGTGGTGCATGTGATCCTTAGACTTGAGATCACCGGAGCGCCTTGTGCACCGATTGGTATAGTTTGACACTAGCCTAATGCAGTTCTATTCAAAGCTGTCAATATGGTAGTGATTGGCTGCATCAAGGAGTGTATCAAGACTATGGTAGATTGACAGAGGATTCATCACTCCTGGGTACGGGAGAAGTTATCTCACGGCGCAATTCAGTAAATGGCAATGACACTAAAACTATGGCCGTAGTGGGATTGAGTTGCTGTTCTATCCAGTTTATAATTCAGGTCATTGGTCTAGTAACTAAATACATAATATCAAGAGTAACTGAGGTTGACACTATTTCTATGCCTCGGTCTCGTCAAGATAACGAATGATGAAAGGATTGGATTGTACAGTAACCATATCGTTGACAGGTAGCTGTTTTGCTGAATCCGAATATATCGGGTGGCCATGATGCCTTGCTAGGGGTCAATCTTGGTCTGTGTGTAGTGAGACGATTAATTAGTGTTAATAGCGATAGTACACACTACCGGTATGATGAGGAGCCTGCGGGTCACACACATAGAAGATAATTTAAGAACCTGTTTATAAGAAGGGTGTTTTCGTCATTTTAGGCGAAAGGGTATTTTGGTAGTTTCATAGTGCAATTAAATTTGCTGAGGTCGTAGCCTTTATTCAATTTGTTAATACAATTAAATAAGTGAAATTATATTTGAGTATGTGTTCGCATATATTTAAATGAATTATTGTTATTGTTAAATGTTAATTTATGAAATATATATTAATTGAATTTAATTGAAATAATAATAATAATAATAAAACTATCTAAATGGGGTTGTTTGGACATAGGGGCTGTTTGGGTTGGTGCTCAACCCTATTCCATGATGGAATAGGGCAAAGTGTGCACTATATAAGTGCAACACTTTGTAAAATTAAATAATAATTTCATTTCAATCAATTTTGAGAGAAACCCCAGCCCCTTTCCTCTCTTCCACGCCACTTTACATTTGTTTGAATCAAAGTTTCATCTTGATTTTGTTCTTGGTTCTTAAGGCTAAAGAGGATCTAGCAAATCCCTCTTTAATTCATTGGGATTATCTTCGTGTGGATTACCGTTTGTTCGATCCTACCCTTGGATCGGTAGCGAAACCCATTCGGTGATAAAGTTGGAGGAGCCTCCAAACGTGGGTATGGTTTCTTAACTTTAAACTAATTTTTCTACAGATTCTAATATATGTTGTATAAATTGTAAATTTGTGTCCTAATCTTGGTTCTAAGGAACGATCCATGATGTTTATGTTTTTGTTTTCGCTGCCATAACTTGATCGTTTCCTAACACCCAGGAGTGATGAATCCTTTGTCGATCCACCATAGTCTCGATACACTTCTCAATGTAGCCAATCACTACCATATTGATAGCTCTGAATATAACTACGTTGGGCTAGTGTCAAACTATACCAATTAGTGCACAAGGCGCTCCGGTGATCTCAAGTCTAAGGATCACATGTGCCACCATCCGTTAGAGGATTTATTCCATAAACACTAAGGTTACCATCCATATGGAATCCTTTAGTGGGTCTGTCCAGTGAACTTGCCTCTAGCAAGCACCCATGCGTTGCACCAGCTTGTCGGTAAACAACCTTGACAAGTGAGATCAATCACTACCTTTCGACAGGGTCGTTCAACCACTATGATAGCCTTACCGTATTATTTGTGTTCTTGGTTAGAATAATATTGGGGCTACGGACGTTTGTAGAATGGCCACCATATGTGATCATAGGGTTCTCACTATCAATATTTGAAACACTTGATACCCTCATCATGGTTCTACCATCCTAAGGACATATATCATTACATACACGATATAGAAAAATATGCCTTTTATTGAAAAATAATAATTTATTACAGAGTCAATTTTACAATAATTGATTGGCTCTAGGGCACCTACTCTAACAATCTCCCACTTGCCCTATAGCCAATCATTCATGTATTTAATACCGAATGACTTAAGTGTTTTTCATGCTTCTGCTGCGACAGAGGCTTCGTTAGTGGATCGGCAAGATTGTCATCAGTATGCACTTTATTGATCTGTACATCTTTCCTCTCAATCGTTTCTCTGATGAGATGAAAACGTCTGAGTATGTATCTGGACTTCTGGTGAGATCGTGGTTCATTTGCTTAAACAATTGCTCCATTGTTGTCACAATAGACATCTATCGAATCAACAATCATGGAAACGACACCAAGTTTGGTGATGAACTTCTTAATCCAGACTGCCTTCTTGGCTGCATCGGATAATGCAATATACTCAGCCTCCATTGTAGAGTCTACTACAGTGCTTTGCTTGGAGCTCTTCCAGTTCACTGCACCCCCATTGAGATAAAATACAAACCCTGATTATGATCGATAATCATCTTTGTCTGTTTGGAAACTAGCATCACTGTATCCTTTTATAGTGAGCTCATCTTCCCCTCCATAAACCAAGAACATGTCCTTAGTCATCTTCAAGTACTTAAGGATGTTCTTGATAGCTATCCAGTGACGCTCAACTAGATCTGATTGATATCTACTACAAGTGCTTAACGCACATGAGACATCAATCTGAGTACATAGCATGGCATACATGATGGATCCAATTATTGACGCATATGGGATCCTCTTCATTCTATCTCTCTCATCGTGTGTTTTAGGACACAAATCCTTAGAGAGATAGACACCATATGACATCGGAAGAAATCCCTTCTTGGATTCTTCCATACTGAATCTCTTCAGTATCTTGTCAATGTATGTACTTTGACTTAGGCCAAACAACCTACATGATCCATCTCGGTAGATCTTTATTCCGAGGATGTAGGCTGCTTCTCCTAAGTCTTTCATTGAGAAGCACTCGGATAACTGGTAGTGTGCCGAATGCTACAAATTAATAACCTTACTAACCTAACCACTAAATTGCATACAGGGTAAGCAAGGGTCGATCCCACGGGGAATGATTCGATTAATTCCTATATTCTATCCAATAACCACAACGAAAACAACAGAAAAATAAAATAAAATAAAATCCTAAACAGTAAACATGACAAGTTATCTCACGGCACAATTCAGTAAATGGCAATGACACTAAAACTGTGGCCACAGTGGGATTGAGTTGTTGCTCTATCTAGTTTATAATTCAAGTCATTGGTCCAGTAACTGAATACATAATATCAAGAGTAACTGAGGTTGAGACTATTTCTATGCCTCGGTCTCGTAAGATAACGAATGATGAAAGGACTGGATTATACAGTAACCATATCGTTGACAAGTAGCTGTTTTGCTGAATCTGAATCTATCGGGTGGCCATGATGCCTTGCTAGGGGTCAATCTTGGTTTGTGTATAGTGAGATGATTAATTGATGTTAATCGCGATACTACACCCTACCAGTATGATAAGGAGCCTACGGGTCACACACATAGAAGATAATTTAAGAACCTGTTTATAAGAAGGGCGTTTTCATCATTTTAGGCGAAAGGGTATCTTGGTAGTTTCACAGTACAATTAAATTGCTGAGGTTGTAGCCTTTATTCAATTTGTTAATAAAATTAAATAAGTGAAATTATATTTAAATGTGTTCGCATATATTTAAATGAATTATTGTTATTGTTAAATGTTAATATATGAAATAATATTAATTGAATTTAATTGAAATAATAATAATAATAATAATAATAATAAAACTATCCAAATGGGGCTGTTTGGGTTGGTGCCCAAGCCTATTCCATGATGGAATAGGGCAAAGTGTGCACTATATAAGTGCAACACTTTGTGAAATTAAATAATAATTTCATTTCAATCAATTTTGAGAGAAACCCCAGCCCTTTTCCTCCTCTCTTCCACGCCACTTTACATTTGTTTGAATCAAAGTTTCTTCTTGATTTTGTTCTTGGTTCTTAAGGCTAAAGAGGATCTAGCAAATCCCTCTTTAATTCGTTGGGATTATCTTCGTGTGGACTATCGCTGGTTCGATCCTACCCTTGGATCGGTAGCGAAACCCATTCGGTGATAAAGTTGGAGGAGCCTCAAAATGTGGGTATGGTTTCTTAACTTTAAACTGATTTTTCTATAGATTCTAATATATGTTGTATAAATTGTAAATTTGTGCCCTAATCTTGGTTTTAAGGAACGATCCATGATGTTTATGTTTTTGTTTCCGCTGCCATAACTTGATCGTTTCCTAACACCCAAGAGTGATGAATCCTTTGTCGATTCACCATAGTCTCGATACACTTCTCAATGTAGCCAATCACTACCGTATTGATAGCTCTGAATATAACTACGTTGGGCTAGTGTCAAACTACACTAATTAGTGCACAAGGCACTCCGGTGATCTCAAGTCTAAGGATCATATGCACCACCATCAGTTAGAGGATTTATTCCATAAACACTAGGGTTACCATCCATATGGAATCCTCTGGTGGGTCTGTCTAGTGAACTTGCCTCTAGTAAGCACCCATGCATTGCACCAACTTGTCGGTAAACAACCTTGACAAGTGAGATCAATCACTGCCTTTTGACAGGGTTGTTCAACCACTATGATAGCCTTACTGTATTATTTGTGTTCTTGGTTAGAATAATATTGGGGCTACGGACGTTTCTAGAATGGCCACCATATGTGATCATAGGGTTCTCACTATCAATATTTGAAACACTTGATACCCTCATCATGGTTCTACCATCTTAAGGACATATATCATTATATACGCAATATAGAAGAATATGCCTTTTATTGAAAAATAAGAATTTATTACAGAGTCAATTTTACAATAATTGATTAGCTCTAGGGCACCTACTCTAACAATCTCCCACTTGCCCTATAGCCAATCATTCATGTATTTAATACCGAATGACTTAACCGTTTTTCATGCTTCTGCTACGACAGAGGCTTCGTCAGTGGATCGGCAAGATTGTCATCAGTATGCACTCTATTGATTTGTACATCTTTCCTCTCAATCGTTTCTCTGATGAGATGAAAATGTCTGAGTATGTGTCTAGACTTCTGGTGAGATCGTGGTTCATTTGCTTAAGCAATTGCTCCATTGTTGTCACAATAGACATCTATCGAATCAACAATCATGGAAACCACACCAAGTTTGGTGATGAACTTCTTAATCTAGACTGCCTTCTTGGCTGCATTGGATAATGCAATATACTCAGCTTCCATTGTAGAGTCTACTACAGTGCTTTGCTTGGAGCTCTTCCAGCTCACTACACCCTTATTGAGACAAAATACAAACCCTGATTACGATCGATAATCATCTTTGTCTGTTTGAGAACTAGCATCATTGTATCCTTTCATAGTGAGCTCATCTTCCCCTTCATAAATTAAGAACATGTCCTTAGTCCTCTTCAGGTACTTAAGGATGTTCTTGACAGCTATCCAATGACACTCACCTAGATCCGATTGATATCTACTACAAGTGCTTAACGCACATGAGACATCGATCTGAGTACATAACATGGCATACATGATGGATCCAATTATTGACGCATATGATATCCTCTTCATTCTATCTCTCTCCTCGTGTGTTTTAGGATACATATCCTTAGAGAGATAGACACCATGTGACATCGGAAGAAATCCTTTCTTAGATTCTTTCATACTGAATCTCTTCAGTACCTTGTCAACGTATGTACTTTGACTTAGGCCAAACAACCTATGTGATCCATCTCGGTAGATCTTTATTCCGAGGATGTAGGCTGCTTCTCCTAAGTCTTTGATGGAGAAGCACTTGGATAACTGGTAGCGTGCCGAATGCTACAAATTAATAACCTTACTAACCTAACTACTAAATTGCATATAGGGTAAGCAAGGGTCGATCCCATAGGGAATGATTCGATTAATTCCTATATTCTATCCAATAACCAGAACGAAAACAACAGAAAAATAAAATAAAATAAAATCCTAAACAATAAACATGACAATAGTAATGAAAGGGGTTGTAGTCAATGCAATCTAAAGTAAAACAAATAAATCTCCAATGGTAGAAAATATCAGATTAAAAACACCCAGTTCTCAGTTCAAGATCCACCTAAACATGCATTGGACATGAACTAACCGTAACATTATTCTATCTCATTGTTATGGAATTACTGACCCTAGGAAACAACAAGCTCTGTTACCCGAATTTTCCCTTAATAGTCACTACTGAAATAAGCTCTTCAATTAGATCCTAACCCTTGAACAACCTAGAATAAGCTCTCTAAGTTTAATTCAATGGTAGCCTTAAGAATTAGGAAAATAGATCAATCCAAGCAACAATCACGCAAGATTGGATTATTTAAATTAGGTTATGTTATTCAAGGTGACAGATTGAGAACTTGTCCGCAATCATCTATCATCATGTGTTACACATTGAATAGAAAGAGAAGAATTACGTATCACAATTCCTAATTCCAACAGACAAAATTCCGATTAAACAATTTAGCAGGCCATTACTAAATCACCCAAACAAAATTCATAAACAATTAAAACAGAATAATATAAACAATTCCAATAAGAATGAGATTGAGAAAAATGTTACTAAAGTTAAATTACATCAATGACATGAATTCAGGATTCAAAATCCCCTTGAACTGAAGAAGAAAGATCAGCCGCACATATTGACGTAGAAAATAAAAATATAAAAAAACAAAACTCCACTGCTGTTCTTTTTTGTTTAACCTAACAACTCATAAATAAATAATGTGTTTTTTTTTCCTCAATTCTACCCCAGGAATCATGGAAATTACTTTTCTAGATCTTTGCTAAACGATAGACTTCCAAAACTGTCAAAATCTTATCAGATATGGAAAACAGAATTCGTAATCTAGATTGCTCCAGGATTCTCACAACGTAAAAGAGCTTTTCTGGGCTTGCTCACTTCATAAAAGTTGTAGTCCTGGATGTGTAGATGAATTTTAGCTTTTGAATCACTTGCTTTCGATATTTGAAGCTCCAGTTAAGCCCATTCGAAGACTCAATGCTCAGCCAAGAAATCCTTCCACGAATAGGATTCCAGGTCCAGTTTTGCAACAACTAATGAGGGCCCAAACAAACTCGGATTCTCGCCCATAATACCTTTATGGAAGGCTTGATTCGTCTATTTTATTTTTCTGTAGAACACTTTTGCAATCGAGAAATTTGACTCCATAAAAAAACCTGAAAAACGCAACACTGGTCAGAATAACAAAAATCTGGAATTTCCTAATCTTTTCTCAATTATTTCATAAAGTCTATCCAAATATGCCAAACTTACAAAATAAACTCTAATCAACTCAACTAGGCATAAAACATAACAAAAACATAATATGGAAGGAATAAAAAAAATATATAAATTACACTCTTATCAAATTCCCCCACACTTAACTTTTGCACGTCCTCGGGCAAACTAATTCAAACACTAAAAAAACTACACTCCAGTCATATCAAGAACACCATCATGATGCATAATCAACAATACTTAATCCATGCATATTCATACCTAACTTAGGAAGCAACAAAATAAAATAAAGTAGAGTTACGGACATTCATCTCTCTTCATCATTTTCCACAATTACTCTCAATCAGTCAATGCAAACAAGGAAACTAATCACAACCAATTCGTGTACAACTCACCTCTCAACTTTTTCCTCAACTGTTTCTCTTTACTATTACAAATTGGGTAGCAAACTAGGGATATATATAAATTTTTTTTTTCTGTTTTGAAAAAAATGAGTGCATTTTATGCTCCATCTCATTTCATGGTTGTGTTTATGAGTGAATGCATTTTACGCTCCATTTTGACTCATCACATACATTTTTTTTCCCCTATTTGCTTAAACCCAAATTTAGAACTAGCTTAAGAGAAACAATTTTTCCTTTTTCTCTTTTCTTTTAAGGGTTGTTATACATTCCTCAATCATGCTTCATCACCAAGTTCACACAACTTATCAAGACATATTGTTTCAAAACTACAAAGATTCAAATCTGATTAACTCTATTTTATGAAATATTGCTAACATCCTAAGTCAAGGAATATGCTCAATAACAAAGTCAAGTTACTATTTCATGCATCACTAGACATTCAAAGACATGACTTAAAGCATAAACCTTCCTAAAAACAAAAACTTTCTTTTTTTTTCTTTTTTCTTTTTTCTTTTTTTTAAAACGTAACATACACCTAAAGCCTAACTTCTCCCCCACACTTAAAACTTACATTGTCCCCAATGTAAAACCCAAATGTAGAGACAGGCAAATAAAACAAATAAAACAAAAAAATATGGCAAATAAAAAAAACTAAATTGAAAGGAAAAGAAAATCAAATCTGAATTCTTGGGTTGCCCCCCAAGCAACGCCTTTGGTTAAAGTCGTTGGCCCGACTCTCTGCGTCGTCTTCACTACTCATGTATCGACTCCTCTAATCCCATCTCCTCAATATTGTAAACTTGGAACCCTTCATAGTAAGGCTTAAGCCTATGTCCATTGACCTTAAACACCTTGTTTGTTTTCAACCTTTGGATTTCTACTGCACCATGATGAAAAAAATTAATCACAATAAAAGGTCCCACCCAACGAGAATGTAACTTACCCAGAAATAACTTCAGCCTTGAATGAAAAAGAAGGACTCTCTGTCCAACAGAAAAATTCTTCCTTGAGATCATCTTGTCATGAAAGGCCTTAGTCTTTGCTTTGTAGATGTGTGAACTCTCGTAGGCATCATTCCTCAACTCCTCAAGTTCTTGCAATTGCAACTTCCTGTTAACGCTAGCTTCCTTCATTTCCATATTGCAATGCTTGATTGCCCAATAGGCCTTGTGCTCTAATTCCACTGGAAAATGACACGGCTTATCGAACAATAATCTGTATGGAGACATGCCAATAGGTGTCTTATATGCCGTTCTGTATGCCCATAATGCATCATCTAATCTCAAAGACAAATCCTTCCTGTTTGGGTTCACTGTCTTTTCCAAAATTGACTTGATCTCTCTATTTGACACCTCAGCTTGGCCATTAGTTTATGGGTGGTACGATGTGGAGACCTTGTGTGTGACATGGTATTTCTTAAGCAATGCCTCCATTGTCCTGTTGCAAAAATGAGTGCCCTTATCACTAATTATGGCCTTTGGTATTCCAAACCTGATAAAAATGTTAGTTTTAACAAAATCTGCAACAACCTTTGAAGTGTCAGTTCTGGTGGCTTTCGCCTCCACGCATTTGGAAACATAATCAACATCTAAAATAATATAAACATTACCAAAGGAAACAGGAAATGGACCTATAAAATCAATGCCCTATACATCAAAAATTTCAATAATTAATCTAGGAGATTGCGACATTTGATCTCTACAAGAAATGTTTCCTATTCTTTGGCAATTATCACATGACTTACAGAACATGTAGGCATCCTTGAACAATGATGGCCAATAAAAACCTCATTCCAATACCTTATGAGCTGTCCTCTATGGTCCAAAATGTCCTCCACATGCATAGGTATGACAGAAGGTTAAGATAAGAATAAATTCATGTTCAGGTACGCACCTTCTTATCACTTGGTCAGCACAATGCTTCCACAGATATGGATCATCCCAGGCATAATACTTAGCATCACTCTTGATCTTGTCCTTTTGAGCTCTAGTCAAATCCTTTGGCAACGCGTTAGTAACTAAAAAATTTACAATATCTGTACACCATGGTGACGCCATTTCAATGGAAAACAATTACTCATCCAAAATGTTTCTCGCAAAGGAAGCTCATCTTTGTCACGAACCAAACGGCTAAGGTAGTCTGCTACAACATTCTCTGCTCCTTTTTTATCTTTAATCTCCAAATCAAATTCCTGGAGTAGAAGAATCCAACTAATTAGCCTTGGTTTTACCTCCTTCTTTGTGAGCAAGTACCTAAGAGCTGCATGATCAGAAAAAACAATGACTTTAGCACCCAACAAATATGAGTGAAATTTTTCTAAAGCAAAAACGACAGATAAAAGTTCTTTTTTAGTCATAGAATAATTGAGCTGGGTGCCATTCAAGGTCTTGGATGCATAATAAATGGCGTGACAAGCTCTGCCAACTCTTTGACCCAAGACATCACCTAATGCATAGTTGCTCGCATCACACATAATTTCGAAAGGTAGATCCCAATTAGGTGGTTGTATCACTAGTGCTGTCATCAACAATGTTTTCAACTTGTCAAATGCCTCATTGCACTACTCATCAAACTAAAAAGCCACATCTTTTTGTAACAATTTGCATAGCGGCAATGCGATTTTTGAAAAGTCCTTGATAAATCTTCGATAAAAACCTACATGGCCAAGAAAAGATCGAACTTCCTGCAAACTGGCGGGGTAAGGTAAAGCTGTAACCAAATCTATCTTAGACTTATCAACCTCTATTCCTTTGGATGAAACAATATGCCCTAAAACTATACCTTGCTCTACCATAAAATGACATTTTTCTCAGTTAAGTACAAGGTTAGTTTCCATGCATCTATCTAGAATTAGTGTAAGGTTATAAAAGCACTGATCAAATGAAACACCATAGACACTAAAATCATCCATAAAAACCTCTATAATTGACTCGACATATTCTGAAAAGATACTTACCATACATCGATGAAATGTGGCTGGAGCATTGCAAAGACCAAACGGCATTCGGCGATAGGTGAAAGTACCAAATGGACATGTGAATGTCGTCTTCTCTTTGTCCTCCGGTGCTATGACAATCTGGTTATACCTTGAAAATCCATCAAGAAAATAGTAATAAATATGACCACCTAACCTCTCAAGCATTTGATCAATAAAGGGAAGTGGAAAATGATCTTTTCGAGTTGTTGAGTTCAACTTCCTGTAATCAATGCACACACGCCAGCCTGTCTAAACACGTGTAGGGACCAACTCATTGTCTTGATTTTTCACCACTGTAACACTAGATTTCTTGGGGACCACTTGCACTAGACTTACCCACTTATGGTCTGAAACTGTATAAATTACCCCAGCATCTAAAAGCTTTAGGACTTCTTTTTTCACTACATCCATCATTGGGGTATTTAATCTGCATTGCGCTTCCCGTGGCGGTTTGGCACCTTCTTCAAGCAAAATCTGATGCATGCATATGGAAGGACTAATCCCCTTAATGTCAACTATGGTCCAGCCAATTGCTTCCTTATGTTCCCGCAACATTCGAACCAGTTTCTCTTTTTGATTAGGTGTTAACTTATTCGACATAATTACCGGCAATGTCTCATTTTCTCCCAAGTACACATACTTTAAATGGGCCGGTAATGGCTTCAACTCCAGTGTAGGGGCCTACAAAATAGAAGCCAATAATTTCTAGTGAGAATCAGGCAGCTTTATAAAAGAAACTCCATACCTTTCTGGAATTGGTTTTAAAGAACGTAAAGCTGCCACTGTCTCCTTCAATTCTTCACCGAGCTCTATCTCTCCTTTCTCCTCTGATTCCACATGTTTAAGAAGGGCAACCTCTAACTCATCTGCATTATTTAACTCAAAGATCTCTTGTACTATGGAATCAACAAGATCAACAACACCAATAGCAAAAATAGACTAAACATCAGTTGGATATTTCATGGCATCAAAAATATTAAAACGAATTACTTCACCATCAAATTCCATCGTGAGGATACCATCATGAACATCTATTTTTTTCAAGCTGTATTTAGGAATGGTCTTCCTAGTAAGATAGATGCAAGGTCAGGAGAAGAAGAATCATCCATATCCAGACTGTAGAAATCAACAGGAAACACTAACTCATTGACCTCCACAAGAACATCTTCAACTACCCTTCAAGGTATGCATTAGTTCGATCAGCCAACTAGATAATAACACCAGTATCTTTCACAGGACCTAGATTTAATGAAGCATAAATAGATCGTGGCATAAAATTAATCGAAGCTCCTAAATCTAACATAGCTCTCTCAATTCTGGTGTTACCTATATTACGAGGAACTATAAACATACCTGGATCCTTGCACTTGGGAGGAAGTTTTCTTTGGAAAACTGCTGACACATTTTCTCCCATTATTATCTTCTCATCACAGTTCAACTTCGGCTTATTGGTGCATAGCTCCTTAAGAAATTTTGCATATCTTAGCACTTGCTTAATTGCATCCAACAGAGGTATATTTACTTCCACCATGCGAAACATCTCCAAAATTTCTTTATCCTTCTCTTCTTTCTTTGACTTCGCGAATCTACTAGGAAAAGGTAAAATATTAGACTGAAGTTGAATTGAAGGGTTAGGAATTACCTTTGATTCAGTTGTAGCCTTTTCTTTCTCAATTTCATCTTCAATTTCTGCTTCCTTTGCTACACTTGGAATGTTCAGCTTTGGTTCTTCCACTTTCTTGCCACTTCTTAGCATCACTGCATTCACATTTTCCTTTGGATTCACCACTGTTTGAGAAGGCAACTTCCCTCCAACTTGAGCCTCTAAACAACTTATAGCAGTTGCCATTTGACCCATCTGATTCTCCAGACTTCGAATACTAGATCTTGTATCTTGTTCAAACTGTTTGGTATTCAAAGCAAGGGACTTAACTATACCTTCCAGGGATAAGTTTGAACTTTGTGATGTAGGTTGCTTCGGTTGAAAACCTTGTTGTTGTCTATTCTGGAAGAAATTATGTCTAACTCCTACTTGTCTATTTCCTCCATAACTGAAATTCAGATGATCCCTCTGTAACACCCCACTTGAGGTACATAGTTAAGATTTGATGAATGGCTTGAATGTTTATTGATTTATCCTCATTTGAGTTTGTATGTTGTTAATATTGTTCGGTTTATCCTTGGATGAAAAGGTGTCTTGGTGTGGTTGAGTGATTCCCTGAAAATTTGTAAGACTTGGCGATATATTAGGGTTACAGTCTTCACCGGGGCGAAGAATAATCGTCGCCGCGGCGATGAGGAGGTGCTATAACTCGTGTAGCTTCTGTGAGACTTCGCCGGGGCGAAGAAAATATCTTCGCCACGGCGAAGACCCGGCTGAATGTTCCCCTTGAGTTTTTGAGATTTCTTTCTTTTGAGACTCAATGACCATTCTACCCCTTTTTAGCAGGAAAAGTGGAGAGTGAATTGTAAGGAAATTTCATGGAGAATAGTTTGATTGGGGTTGTGTTTGCAAAGAATGAAAGGTCTTAAATGGAATTTCAAAGAGAGAGTAAGGGTATTTTGGGAAAGAGTGGAGAAAAATATGTGATATTAAGGGTTAGCTTTAGAAACCCTTTCATTTTGTTTCTTCACCACCGCCTCTTTCATCCCTTATTTCTCTCAATTTTTCATTCAAGATTCCAAGGATCTTTGAAGAGCTTTTGACTAGAATTTGTTACAAGTTGATCCTAAGCACTAAAAGGTGAAAATCCTTACTCTAGAAGCAATTTTTTATTTGTTGAAAGAGTGGGATCCTTATTAAGTTTTGTATTGAAGGTTAAGAGAAAGTGTCAAGCCATCAAGAGTAGAGAGGTTTAGTGGATTCTACTTGTGTCCAAGGTAAGTAAATTCACCTAAGTTGTGATTTACTTGATTGAATGATGTGTAGAGATTTTTAGATATGTGCTTGATGCTTGAATTTCTATGTTTAAATTGAGTTGATGAGTTCAAGGTTGTTATAAGAAAGAATTTCCACCATGAGAAGGGTGGATTGTGTTGTTAAAGTTGGGAAGAAGTGTGAATAGAATTAGAAGGATTTGAGAGGATCATTTGAAGTGTGTTTTGCTTTGCAGGTTGTATGATGTTTTAAAGGAGTGGAACTCCTATTTTGGATGATTAAGAAAGAAGCATAATGAAAGTTAGAATAGAGTTTATGTATGCACACATTTTGTTTGATGAAATGTCTAAAAGAAGCATAAGTAGAAGTAGAGAACCTTACTTTATGCAACATAGCATATTTGCATGTCATGAATGCATATAAGAAAGATTTTAGGCATGAGCCATCCATATGCATATGTTTAATTAAGTAATCACATGAGAAAGAAATATGAGAAATGAGAAAGAAACACTCTATGAATAGAGATAAAGAAAAGAACCAATTCTCTTAGAGTAAAGAGAAAGAAAGAACTAGCATTAGAAGATAAAATGATTCTTAAGTGCTACAGAAAAGAAAAGAAAATAGGTTGTGCGATGGGGAACTCGTGAGTGTAGAGTTACCCTCATGTAAACCGTTATGAGAAAGAACGGTCTCCGCCATGAGAGAGCGGAATGCATGTAAATCGCTATGAGAAAGAGCGATCTCTGCCATGAGAGAGCGGAATGCATGTGAACCGTTATGAGAAAGAACGGTCTCCGCCATGAGAGAGCGGAATGCATGTAAACCGCTATGAGAGAGAGAGCGGTCTCCGCCATGAGAAAGCGGAATGAGATTGAGAAAAAGAAAAGAAAGAACAAAAATGAGAATTTGAATTAGAAAATTGATAAGAATACAAAGAGAATTGATGAGTAATGCACGGAGATGATAGAGTAATACTGGGCATCTTTGTGCTCACTCCGTTGTTTTCTTTGTTGTACAGGAAATAGGTGAGGACCTGGTCGGATGGCGTCGGCAAGCGGGGAGACTTGGCTGCACTGTCCACTGTTTTCGTTTTTGAGAGTCTTTGTACACATGATGTTTTGTTTTGTAAAGAAAGTAATTATTAAGTAAAGAAAAATTTTTGGGCCCAACTGTTATGATAAATATGCTGTTTTTTTTTTATTAATCTATATTATGATTTTGGTAGAAGAAAGTAGTTGTTACACCCTCCAACCTGGATGGTACGTGTTGGAGTAAGGATCATACTACCTCGGTGGTCCATGAAAGTTTTATGCTGCATTAACCTGCTCAGCCCCTTCCTCTTGAAGTGTTGGGCACATGTCCGTTTGGTGTCCCATTGTCGAACATATCCCACAAGCTTTTGCCTATTGTGCATTCCCTACAGCCAATTGTCTAACAAGAGAGGTAAGATCAGATAGTTTTTGTTCAATGGAAGATGTACTTACCTCATTCACCCTTTTGGGTGGTGCATCATGTCTTGTACCAAATTGTTGGGAATTGGCAGCCATGTTTGAGATTAAATGTTTGGCAGCTTCAGGAGTTTTATCCACCAACGCACCTCCACTTGCTGCATCTATCATGTTTCTTTCCATAGGCGGCAATCCTTCATAGAGATACTGAATTAACAATTGATCACTTATTTGGTGGTGAGGACAGCTTGCACGTAGCTTCTTGAATTGCTCCCAATATTCATACAATGTATCTCCACTATATTGCCTTATACCACATATCTTTTTCTTGATGGTGGTAGCTCTAGATGTTGGGAAATATCTTTCTAGAAACAACCTTTTCATCTTGTTCCATGTTATGACTATCCCCGATGGTAGATAATAGAGCCAATCCTTTGCATCATCCCCCAATGAAAAAGGGAAAGCTCGCAACTTAATCTGCTCCTCTGTCACCCTTGTCAGTTTCATGCTTGAACAGCCTACATGGAACTCTTTTAGATGTTTATTCAGATCTTCACCTGCATGACCACGAAATGTAGGCAACAAGTGAATTAGACCAGACTTAAGTTCAAAAGCAACATCTAAAGTAGGGTACTGAATACACAAAGGCTGCTGATTAAAATCAGGGGCAGCCAACTCCTTTAATGTTCTGCTAGCAGCCATCTCTTCTTCTATTTCTGAATCTGGATCACTGGATGAACTGTGGGATGCTGAACCAAGGGCTATGCTGAGACCAGGAGATGAAGAACTTGCTTGATGTGCCTCTTTTTGCAACTTCCGTAAACTGCATTCGATTTTTGGATCAAATTCCAACTCTCCTGTAGAATTGGATCGAGTAATAAACCAATAAAATCACTTAATTAAACCTAAATAACTAAAAACTAGTAATAAAAAAAATATAAAAAATAAAAAAAAATTCTCTTGACAGAAACTAAAATTGGCCAAAAACACTATTAAATGATCGAATTTGACGACGAGAGGGTGATTTCTAGTCTTGCTCAGAATTTCATTTCCTTCAAAACAAGTACTCGCAGCACTCCTAATTCAACCAAAATTTATGTTAGGAATAGTACTACCGTTCATGTGGAATAGTACTACTGTTCAAATTTTTTTTTCTCTTTTTTTTTTTTCTTCCAAGAACCTAAAAATCACAATTGAATAATTGAACAAAATGAAAAACACAACTAAACTAAACACTAATTAAATGAAATAACAAAAGAACATAGAATATAAAAAAAAAAATAGACAAAGAACATTCCTCGGCAATGGTGCCAAAATTTCGTAGCATGCCGAATGCTACAAATTAATAACCTTACTAACCTAACTACTAAATTGCATATAGGGTAAGCAAGGGTTGATCCCATAAGGAATGATTCGATTAATTCCTATATTCTATACAATAACCACAACAAAAACAACAGAAAAATAAAATAAAATAAAATCCTAAACAGTAAACATGACAACAGTAATGAAAGGGGTTGTAGTCAATGCAGTCTAAAGTGAAACAAATAAATCTCCAATGGTAGAAAATATCGGATTAAAAACACCCAGTTCTCGGTTCAAGATCCACCTAAATATGCATTGGACATGAACTAACAGTAACATTATTCTATCTCATTGTTATGGAATTACTGACCCTAGGAAACAACAAGCTCTATTACCCAAATTTTCCCTTAATAGTCACAACTGAAATAAGCTCTTCAATTAGATCCTAACCCTTGAACAACCTAGAATAAGCTCTTTAAGTTTAATTCAATGGTAGCCTTAAGAATTAGGAAAATAGATCAATCCAAGCAACAATCACGCAAGATCGGATTATTTAACTTAGGTTATGTTATTCAAGGTGACAGATTGAGAACTTGTCCGCAATCATCTATCATCATGTGTTACTCATTGAATAGAAATATGACAATTACGTATCACAATTCCTAATTCTAACAGACAAAATTCCGATTAAACAATTTAGCAAGCCATTACTAAATCACCCAAACAAAATTCATAAACAGTTAAAACAGAATAACATAAACAATTCCAATAAGAATGAGATTTAGAACAATGTTACTGAAGTTAAGTTACACCAATGACATGAATTCAGGCTTCAAAATTCCCTTGAATTGAAGAAGAAAGATCATCCGCACATATTGACGTAGAAAATAAAAATATAAAAAAACAAAACTCCACCACTGTTCTTTTTTTTTTTAACCTAACAACTCATAAATAAATAATGTGTTTTTTTCCTCAATTCTACCCCAGGAATCACGGAAATTACTTTCCTAGATCTTTGCTAAACGATAGACTTCCAAAACTGTCAAAATCTTATAAGATATGAAAAACAGAATTCGTAATCCAGCTTGCACCAGGATTATCACAATGTAAAAGAACTTTTCTGGGCTCGGTTACTTCATAAAAGTTTTAGTCCTGGATGTGTAGATGAATTTTGGTTTCTGAATCACCTACTTTCGATATCTGAAGCTCCAGTTAAGCCCATTCGAAAACTCAATGCTCAGCCAGGAAATCCTTCCACGAATAGGATTCTAGGTCCGGTTTTACAACAACTAATGAGGGCCCAAATGAACTCGGATTCTTGGCTATAATACCTTCCTGGAAGGCTTGATTCGTCTACTTTACTTTTTCTGAAGAACACTTTTACAATCAAGAAATCTGACTCCATGAAAAACCTAAAAAACGCAGCACTGGTCAAAATAACAAAAATCTGGAATTTTCTAATATTTTCTCAATTATTTCATAAAGTCTATCCAAATATGCCAAACTTACAAAATAAACTCTAATCAACTCAACTAGGCATAAAACATAACAAAAACATAATATGGAAGGAAAAAAAAATATATAAATTACACTCTTATCAATAACCAAGTCTTTACGACTGCAAGTTCGGTTTATAATTTCCCGATTAGAAGTATGTCGTCGACATACAACACTTGGAATGCCGTTGTGCTCCCACTCACTTTCTTGTAAGCACAGGGCTCATCTTCATTCTTGATAAAACCAAATTCTTTTACGGCTTCATCAAAATGAATGTTCCAGCTCCTTGAAGCTCGCTTGAGTCCATAAATGGATCTCTGCAACTTGCATACCTTCTCAACTTACCCTTCAAGAACGAAACCATCGGGTTGTGTCATATACATATCTTCTTTAAGGTTTTCGTTCAGGAAAGCCGTTTTGACATCCATTTGCCAAATCTCATAATCATGATATGCAACAATCATAGGCATAATCCGGATGGATTTAATCATGGCAAACGGTGAAAAGGTTTCCTCTTAGTCAATACCATGAATTTGCTTGAAACCTTTGGCAACCAGTTGTGCTTTATAAGTGTGCACCTTGCCATACGTGTCAGTCTTCTTCTAGAAGACCCATTTACACCCTATGAGTTTTATCCCTTCAGGTGGTTCCACCAGAGGCCATACTTGGTTCTGGTACATGGAGTCCATCTCAAATTTCATGGCTTCAAGCCATTTAATGGAATCTGGATCCGATATAGTGTTTTCGCAGGTTCTAGGTTCATTAACTTGGTAGACAAGTACGTCACGAGATAACTATAACTTTCAGGCTCATGGTGCACTCTCCCAGATCTACGTAGCTCCTGTGCTACTTGAGATGGTTCACTTTGATCAAGAAGTTGTGGAGTAACCTCCTCCTGATGTTCAACCATTGCTTGTGGCACATCTTCCTGTCCTTCATCTAGTATATCTTATAGCTCTAGAACTTCATCGAGTTCTATTTTTCTCCCACTAGTACTTCTTAGAAAAAATTCATTTTCTAGGAAGACACCAGTACGAGCAACAAAAATTTTCCGCTCTTCTCGATGGCAGAAATAGTATCCTCTGGTCTCTTTAGGATACCCCACAAATATACATTTGTAGGATTTTGGGCCCAGCTTGTTTGAAGTCAATTTCTTCATTTCATACACTCCATTATGTTGGGGTGTATACGGAGGGGTGAGTTGTGATACTATCCCACATTCTTTCAGGTATTCAGAAAACCCTGAGCATAAGTATTCACCTCCTCGATTTGACCGAAGAGCCTTAATACTTTTGCCCAACATATTATGTACTTCATTTCTGAATTCTTTGAACTTATCAAAGACTTTAGATTTATGACTCATGAGGTAGACATAACCATATCTACTGAAATCATTAGTAAATGTGATGAAGTAGGAATATCCACCTCTGGCTTCAATTGTTAATGGACCACATACATCACTATAGATGATGCCTAATAGTTCAGGAGCCCTTTCACTTTGTCCTATGAAAGGTGACTTGGTCATCTTGCCTAAAAGGCATGACTTGCATACCTCAAATGACTGGAAGTCAAAGGGGTCCAAAACTCCATCCCTTTGAAGTTTTGCAATGCAGGTCTAACTAACATGACCCAATCTACAATGCTAGAGGTATGTATGGTTTTGTTCGCTATGTTTAGCTTTCTTAGTTTCAATGTTGAGAATATCCTTATTGTTCAAATCAAGAACATATAGCCCGTTATATAACCTTGCAATTCCAAATAGAATAGCATTCAAATTAAAGGACAACAATCCATTAGAAATCTCAAAACGATATCCTATATTATCCAAAGCGGGTATTGAAATAATGTTTCTAGAAATCATAGGTACAAAATAACAGTCTTTGAGTTCTAATAATAAGCCTAAAGGCAAAGACAAACAATAAGTCCCTACAGCTAATGCAGTCACGTGTGCTCTATTTCCAACTCGTAGGTCCACTTCTCCCTTGGTGAGCAATCTACTCTGCCTTAGTCCCTGCACATCAGTACAAATGTGAGTACCACATCCTATGTCAATGACCCAAGATGTTGAAGGAGAGAAGTTAATCTCAATCATAAACATACCTGAAGTCGAAGCATCTGACTTCTTCTTATTTGCGAGGAAACCCTTGCAGTGCTTCCTCCAGTGGCCAGGCTTGCCACAATAGAAGCAAACTACCTTCCCACCTTTCCCAACGCCACTAGCAGGCTTGAGAGCATCCTGTCCTTTAGGCTTGGGCTTGGGCTTGGCCTTGCCTTTTCCCTTACCCTTACCCTTACGCTTTTATTTACTAACAGCTACCAGTAAAATAGGCTTGGACTTCTTCAAGTCCTGTAACACCCACATTGAGGTACGTAGCTTTACTTATGCCCTTATACCCTTAGTTGAATTTTGTTAAAGTTATTTTGAAAAAAATGTGAAGAAAATCCCTTAAATTTCATTAGGGGTAAAATGGTCTTTTCACTAAAAATTAATTCAAAAAGTGGGGAGTGAAAAGAGATAGAATTGCATGGAGAATGCAATAAAATGAGCACATCATGATAATTGACTAAGGGACATAGATAGAATTTCATAGAAAATGCAAGGGCAAAATGGGAAACTATAAATAATATTATGTTATATCAAGAATTGAAGAGTGAAACCTAGCCACTTCTTCTTCTCTTTCACGCCACTTACCACCCAAATTCTCTCAATTTCTTCAATTCTTTTTCAAGGGAAATTCATAGATTTTGGGTACTTTTTAGTGGTTTTTCAATCCCAAGCATCCTTAGGTAAGATCCTTGCACTAAGAAGTGAGTTTTAATTTTTAAAGTGTTGAATTTTGATGATTTGTGTTCATAGGATTTAAGAGAAAGAGAGTTCGATCAAAGAAGATTACTAGAATGTTGGATTGCTCACATCTAAGGTAAGTAAATCCTACCCTAAGTATGATTTAAGTAATATTGTGTAGAGAATTTCTTTTATGCATATATGTGTTTTATATGAAGAATTGTTGATGGATTTGGTGTTGAATGATTATTAGAACTTATCCATGAGAATTAGTATTGGTGTATTTGATATTTGATGTGAGTTTGGATGAAATTTGGAAGAATTGGAGTAGAAATTTTGGAGTGTATATTTTGGACAGGTTTGGCGTTAAAGATAGAAGATTTTATACCAAATTTTTGGTGGCCTAGAAAAGAGGTAGAAGTGTAGCCAAATTAGAGTTGATTTGTGCACATGAATTGTTTGATGAAATGTCAAAGAGAAGTGCATATATAAGTATGATTATGGGTTACTTTGGATTGAGTTTGTAGATGGTAGAGAATGACATGTTTGCATTCCATATTGCATTATTGCATCTAAACATGTGAATTTAGAAAGAATTATAAACATAAAACCATCTACATGCATAGATACTCATAAGAGCATGAAAAAGGACTAAAGAATGTTAAAGAGTAAATAGAAAGAAATGAGAATATTAAAGAAGTTCAAATCTGAATTTTTATTTAAAGAAGTGTAAAAAGATAAAAAGAAGAAAAGGTTGTTGCGATGGGGAGCCCGTGAGTGACATAGCCCCACATGCACACCGCCTTTAGTGAGCGGCTTCAAAGTTTAGAAAGAAGAATTGTACAGTCTGTTAGAAATGCGTGTGGATGAGGACTATACCCAGAATTAGAGAATACACTCACACGGCTAGGGTTCCAAATCCATGCCTCAACCGAGTCCGATCGGCAAGAAAGAAAGAATAGAAAGAAAGAAAGAAAGAAATATTAGAAAGAAAGAAAAGAAAGAATAGAATAGAATAGAATAGAAAGAAAAGAAAGAATAGAAAGAAAGAATAGAAATACAGAAATACAGAAATACAGAAAACAAACAGAAAACAGAATAAGAAAAAAATAGAAAAGAAAATGCACATTCTATGCATTTGTGCATTTGCATCATACCTATGCATGATACCATGCCTATTATCATGAGAAGTGAGAAATTAGAAATTGAGAAAAAAAAAAAAAAACAGAGAAAGAATAGAGAAAGAACAAAGAAGAATAGAGAAGTGTGATGTAAGGAAAAAAATTCAGAATTTAAGCAACGAAGAGATAAGGGTAGCATAGCGGGTTTACTTACTAAGCAATTAGTGCTCACTCTATTGTTTTCAATGTTTTTACAGGTAATAGATGAGATGCGTCATTTGGAACATCACGCCGTAGAAGGGTTGGGCAAAACTGTCGAGTTACTATTTTGAGACTTTATTATATTATGTAAAGATTTGTATATAAAGAAAAATTAAATATGGGCCCATAATTTTATACTCGTTTATATGTATATTTTCTTTATATATTTAGTGAGTTTTATTATTATTTTACGAGTATACTAGCTAGAAAGAAAGTATTACAAGTCCTGCTCTGCAGTCCTTAGCATGTTCAAAAGCTCCGACAGGGTTTTCACCATAGCGTTCATATTGAAGTTCATTATGAACGGTGCATAAGAGTCAGGCAAGGATTGCAAAATTAAATCCACTTGTAATTCTGCATCCATCTCAAACCCCAAAGTCTCAAGCTTCTCTATGTGCTCGATCATTTTGAGCACATGAGGGCCAACTTGGGCTCCCCCAGTCAGGCAACTTACAAACAGTGCTTTTGACACTTTGTACCTCTCATGTCGAGCATTCCCTTCATAAAGCTCCTTGAGGTGTAGAATAATGGCAGCAACGTCCATATTCTCATGCTGCTTTTGCAGCACTGGTGTCATTGATGCTAACATCAAGCATTGAACTTCATCAACATCATCAAGGAAATTTTGAGAAGTATCCTTTACTTCCTGAGTGGCATCAGGATTAGGCTTAACCATGTATGGCTTATCAAAGATATACAATTTCTTTTCAGACTTAAGTATAATCCGAAGATTACGATACTAGTATGAGAAATTGGATCCATCCAACCTGTTTTCTTTCTCGATTATCGGTAGCAAGTTCATAATGCTCATTTTTAGGTGAATCTACAATTTAGAAAAGTAAAGTCAATATAATGTTTATTATTTCTTAATATGGTCTTTTATTAAAAAACACTCCCACTATTTTCCTCAAGCCAATAGCCCTCACTATTAACTCGGGAAAGCCCGTTGGCTTTCCTAGTAGACTGAGATCCCATCTGGCCCATTTCAAACCTTCGTTGTGGCGAACAAGCCAAAATGGGTTGATTAGGTATGCCAACAAACTTAATCTACACCAGTTGATAGCTCCCACTACCAACCTCAAATGTGAAGTAAGCCAACAAGCAAATCACACAATCCAACGGCCTAGCCATCGTCCTCAAGTGTGATTCCCAATGTCAGTAGAGTGGACATTACATGTCGCCACGTACACTCAACATGTGTACTTCTCTACTATGCTTATGACATGTTTATCAACCTTTGTTATAGCAAACAAGCAAAACTGTCATTTTAAGTCAACCCATCATCATTAAGGAAAACTCCAATGAATTTTAACCTTCCATTGGTAGAAGTGTACCCTTCGCTGTGGCAAACAAGGTTCCGACGAACAGTGGTTTGATTAAAACCATGGTGATGGAAGGCATACATGACTTAATATATCTTATTTAAGGGTTTTTATTTAATGTCTCACCAGATTATTATCTTTGTTAGAATGTCATTGTTTGGCATGTTATTGAACATTCAACCTTAGCATGCATTCTAAACAAAAAATTAAATGTGTCGGTACATGGCCCACTAAAACCGATTTCCTCGAGCCTAGAGGAATCGGTAGGTCAACCTAGGGTTTAAAAGTTAATCTTGGGTCTTCAAGTCATTCCTCTTCATAGCTCCTTCGTTTCTTCTTCACGATCATTACAAATAATTTTATAATAAAAATCCTATTCTAATTTACATCAATAAAATAGAAACCTCGCTTTACATATGAGGGGAGTGAGATGAGGAGAAGAAATACATGGAGATTTAAGAGAGAGAGGCAGGACACGCAGGTCCAATTTGTTTATAAAAATTACAAACAAACCCAATAAACAATAATCAATAGGTCTAAGGCTCATGTACTGGGCACCATGCAATTATCAAACAAGAACATTGCAAACATTCAAAAACAATCAATTTTTTAATTGGGTGGGTTGATTTATCAAGTTACCATCTTAAACATGCAGAATGAATATTGGCTTTAAAGGTTCAAAAAACTATAATTTAGCCCCTGTATGAAAAATGGAAAGCAAAAACAGAACAGTAGGTTTCTTGCTGCTACGAAGAAATTCTTCACCTCGGCGAAGTTCATGCACACATGGTTGCTGTGGCGAAGTTTTATTTTTCCACGGCGACCATGAACTTCCAGAAAACACAAATTGTTCCAGAGAGTTTCATGCCGCGACTAGATCCACTTTTCCAAAATTTCGTCGCGGCGAAGGTTTATTTCGCTGTGGTTATCGTCGCAAAACAGTGAATCACACATAGTAATGTCTTTTGCAATTTTTCACATAATGACACGGATCCAAATCAAATCGAATGCTTAAACATTCGACCAGGATACCAACCAACCAATAAACATTATTTAATCAATTGATTAATTAAGACATTCAACATACATAATTTTTCTAGATTTAAAATCACTTCAAATCATGTAATAACATGTTATCAAACATCAATTAAACAATATAACTAATACTCGAGGCTCTAATACGACTGTAAGTAATTGATCTACCATACGCAGTGGAAAACAAAAATTCAATCGGTAAATCAATTACCTTTCTTTGCCAAGATCCGAGTATAGATTATACCGTTTACATGTTTATAAACAAAATCTGTATAAAGTAAATCCATTCAAGGATTAGAATACTTACGTACGTTTGGAGGCTCCTTCGAATATCTTTGATTTCGAACATAAACATTATTCACTGGTTACTGTTCACGTACACTGTTCACGTGACTTTTTGCCAATCGATCCAAAGTAAGATCGCGCTCACGGAAGCCCACACGAAGATAATCCGCAGAACCCATGATTAAATCAAGGGCTTCAAGAATCAAGAAAGAAGAACAAAAAGAGTTTTCTTCTTGAGAGAGAGAGAGAGAGAGATAGGGTGGCTAGGGTTTTAATTGAATGAATAATTCTCTTATGTTTTAATTTTAAATTGCACTTATATAGTGCAACGATTAAAACCCTATTTCACTTAGGAATAGCCATGGGCTCCAACCCTAGTTTACCCTTGCAACCAAACACACCCTTTATGGTATTTTAATTAATTAATTATTATTATAATTAAAATCAATTAATATATAATAATATATTAATATTTAATTAATAGTAATAATTCATTTATATATAATAATATAATAATATCTAATTAATAATAATTCATTTAAATATAATCTCACTAATTTAATTTTAATATTAAAATTAAATACAGGTAACAACCTCAGCAAATTTAATTGCACTGTGAGATTACCAAAATACCCTTTCGTCCTAAAAGACGAAAATACCCTTCTCACAAATTGATTATTAAATTATCTTCTAACTGTGTGACTCGTAGGTTCCTCATCATATCAGCAATGTGTAGTATCGCGATTAACACCAATTAATCATCTCACTACACACAGACCAAGATTGGCCCCTAGCAAGGCATCATGGCCACCTGATAGATTCAGATTCAGCGAAACCGCAGCCTGTCAACGGTATAGTTACCGTGCAATCAAATCCTTTCATCAACTATTATCTCATCGAGACTGAGGTACAGAAATAATGTCAACCTCAAATATCCTCGACATGTTTGTATTCAGTTACTGGACCAATGACAGGAATATTAAATTGGATTGAGCATCAACTTAATCCCATTATGGCCACAGATTTAGTGTCATTGCCGTTTACTGAATTACCCAGTAAGAGAACTTCTCCTGTACCCAGAAGTAATGAATCCTTTTTCGATCCACCATCGTCTCGATACACTTCTCAATGTAGCCAATCACTACCGTATTGATAGCTCTGAATAGAACTACGTTGGGCTAGTGTCAAACTACACCAATTGGTGCACAGGGCACTTTAGTGATCTCAAGTCTAAAGATCACATGCACCACCATCCGTTAGAGGATTTATTCCATAGACACTAGGGTTACCATCCATATGGAATCCTTTGGTGGGTCTGTCTAGTGAACTTACCTCTAGCAAGCACCCATGCGTTGCACCAGCTTGTCGGCAAACAACCTTGACAAATGAGATTAATCACTGCCTTTCGATAAGGTCGTTCAACCACTATGATAGCCTTACCGTATTATCTGTGTCCTTGGTCAGAATAATACTCGGGCTACGGACGTTTCTAGAATTGCCACCATATGTGATCATAGGGTTCTCAATATCAAGATTTGAAACACTTGATCCCTCGTCACGGTTTTACCATCCTAAGGACATATATCATTACATACACGATATAGAAGAATATGCCTTTTATTGATAAATAAAAATTTATTATAGAGTCAATTTTACAATAATTGATTGGCTCTAGGGCACCTACTCTAACAAAATTGACTATGTGCAATAATGTTTATTTATTAATAAAAAGGCATAATCTTCTATATCGTGTAAATCATAGTTATATGTAATGATATATGTCCTTAGGATGGTAGAACCGTGACGAGGGTATCAAGTGTTTCAAATCTTAATAGTGAGAACCCTATGATCACATATGGTGGCCATTCTATAAATGCCCGTAGCCCCAGTATTATTTTGACCAAGGACATAGATAATACAGTAAGGCTATCATAGTATTGAATGACCTATCAAAAGACAATGACTAATCTCACTTGTCAAGGTTGTTTGCCGATAACCTAGTGCAAAGCATGGGTGCTTGCTAGAGACAAGTTCACTGGACAGACCCAGCTGAGGATTCCATATGGATGGTAACCCTAGTTTCTATGGAATAAATCCTCTTATGAATGGTGGTGCACGTGATCCTTAGACTTGAGATCACCAGAGCGCCTTGTGCACCGATTGGTGTAGTTTGACACTAGCCCAACGTACTTCTATTCAGAGCTATCAATACGATAGTGATTAGCTACATCGCAGAGTGTATTAAGACTATGGTGGATCAACAAAGGATTCATCACTCCCGGGTACAGGAGAAGTTATCTCACTGTGCAATTTAGTAAACAACAATAACACTAAATCTGTGGCCATAGTAGGATTGAGTTGTTGCTCAATCCAATTTATTATTCCAGTTATTGATCCAATAACTGAATACAAAGATATCGAGGATAACCAAGGTTGACGCTATTTCTGTACCTCAGCCTCGATGAGATAACAGATGATGAAAAGATTTAATTGCACGGTAACCATATCGTTGATAGGTAGCTATTTCGCTAAATCCAAATCTATCGGGTGGCCATAATGTCTTGCTAGGGGCCAATCTTGGTCTGTGTGTAGTGAGACGATTAATTGGTATTAATTGCGATACTACTCACTGTCGATATGATAAGGAGCCTACAGGTCACACACTTAGAAGATAATTTAAGAATTGTTTTGTGAAAGGGGTATTTTCGTCTTTTAGGACAAAAGGGTATTTTGGTAATCTCACAGTGCAATTAAATTTGCCGAGGTTGTTGCCTGCATTTAATTTTAATATTAAAATTAAAATTAGTGAGATTATGTTTAAATATATGTGCACATATATTTAAATGAATTATTATTATTAATTAAATGTTAATATATTATTATATATATTAATTATTTTTAATTATAATAATAATTAATTAAAATTTAAAATACCAATTAAAGGGTGTTTGGTTGGAAGGGTGAATTAGGGTTGGAGCCCATGGCTATTCCTTATTGGATTAGGGTTTTAATTGTTGCATTATATAAGTGCAACTTAAATTAAAACAATTGATGATTATTCAATTGTTAAAAACCCTAGCCACCCTTTTACTCTCTCTCTCTCTCACGTTTTTTCAAAGTGTGTCAAAGAATTTTATTCTTTGATTTTACTTGATTCTTGAAGCCTTCTATTTGTTCTAGCAAAACAATAGTCGGTTCCCCGGATTGTCTTCGTGTGGATCAACGTTCATGCGATTTTGTTCTTCAATCGGGTAGCGAAATAAATTCAAAGACACTTGAAGGAGCCTCCAAAACGTGCTTAAGATTTCTAATCCTTGAGTGGATTAATTTTATATTGTACATATTTTGTTTTAACATGTAACCTGTATAATCGATACCCGGATCTTGGTATAAAAGGTGATTGATTTCCGATTTATTTTAATTTTTCCACTGCCTTATGGAGATTAATCACTAATAGTGGTATCAGAGCCTCAGGTATTAGATTATATTGTTTAATTGATGTTTGATAACATGTGTGTTTGTTTGATAACATGTTATTGCATGATTTGAATGTTTTTAAATCTGAAAAATTATGTATATTGCATGTTTTAGTTGATTAATAATGTGTTGATTGGATGATTTTTGGTTGGTTGATGTCCTGGTCGTATACTGATGCATTCAATTCGATTCAAAATCTCAGAAAATTGTAAAACGTGAATTGTATGTTCACAAATCTGTAGCATTTCCCACGGCGAAATAAAGCTTCGCTGCGGCGAACACGAGATCGTGGCTTCTAGCCGTGGCAAAATAACACTTCACCGCGGCGAATAGTGAAAAAGTAGATCTCACCGCGGCGAAATAAAACTTCACTGCGACAAGATACATTCTAGAATCCTAACGCTATCTAATGATTAAATCTCACCACAGCGAATTAAACCTTCGCCGTGGCGACCATGTGGTTATTGTACTTTAAGAGAGCTGCTGGACCAGTTTATGTTTGTTCACACAGGGACCAAACTATAGTTTTTTAAAACCTTTAAAGCCAATAAATATTTTGTACATTTAAGAGGGTAATTTAGTAATTTCACCCACCCAATTCAAAAATTAATGTTTTTGAATGTATGCAATCTTCTTGTTTGATAATTGCATGGTGTCCAATACATGAGCCTTAACCTTATCGTTTATTGTTTAATTTGGGTTTCTTTGTAATTTTATAAACAAATAGGACATGCGTGTCCTGCCTCTCTCTAATATCTCCATGTATTTCTTCTTCTCATCTCATTCCCCTCATATGTAATGTAAGGTTTCTATTTTATTGATGTAAATTAGAATAAGATTTTTTATTTATTATAAAAATCTTTGTAATGATCGTGATGAAGAAATGAAGGACTAATGAAGAGGAATAACTTGAGACCAAGTTTTATCTTTTAAACCCTAGGTTGATCTATCGATTCCTCAAGGCTCAAGGAAATAGGTTTTCGTGGGCCATGTACCAGCACATTTAATGTTTGCTTAGAATGCATGCTAAGGTTGAATGTTTAATAACATGCCGATTAAAGGACATTCTAACAAAGATAATAAATAGGTGAGACGTAAAATAAAAACCCTCAAATAAAGTATATTAAGTCATATGAAATGCCTTCCATCATCATGACTTTAATCAAACCATTGTTCATTAGAACCTTGCTCGCCTAAGTGAAAGGTACACTTCTACCAGTGGGAGGTTAAAGCTCATTGGAGTTTTCCTTAATGGTGATAGGTCGACTTAAAATGATGTGTTTTGCTTGTTTGCCAAAGCAAAGGTTGATAAGCACGTCATAGGCATAGTAGAGAAGTACACTCATTGTGTGTACGTGGCGACATGTAGTGTCCACTCTGCTGATACTGAGAATCGTACTTGAGGACAATGGCTTTAGTCATCGTATTGTGTGATTGACTTGTTGGCTTACTTCGCATTTGAGGTTGGTAGTGGGAGCTATCAACTGGTGTGGATTAAGTTTGTTGGCCTATCTAATCAACCCATTTTGGCTTGTTTGCCAAAGCGAAGGTTTGAAATAGGCTAGATGGGATCCCAGCCCACTAGGAAAGCCAACAGGCTTTCATGAGTTAATAGTGAGGGCTATTGGCTTGAGGAAAATAGTGGGAGCATTTTTAATAAAAGACCATATTACATAATAATAAACATTATAATGACTTTTACTTTTTTGCGTTTTTAGATTCACCAAAAATGAGCAATATCAACCTGCGACCGATAATCGAGAAAGAAAATAGGTTGGATAGATCTAATTTCTCGGACTGGTATCAAAATCTTTGGATTGTATTGAAGTCCAAAAAGAAATTATATATCCTTGACACGCCTTGTATGGCTGAGCCTGATCCTGATGCCACTTCGGAAGTAAAGGATACTTACCAAAGGTTCCTTGACAATGCTGATACTGTTCAAGGCTTTATGTTAACATTAATGACACCTGACCTGCAAAAGCAGCATGAGAATATGGACATTACTACCATAATTATGCACCTCAAGGGTCTTTTTGAAGGAAACACTCAACTTGAGAGGTATAAGGTGTCGAGTGCGTTGTTTGGAAGTCGTATGGCTGAGGGAGCCCAAGTTGGTCCTCATGTACTCAAGATGATTGGGTACATAGAGAGGCTTGAGACCTTGGGGTTTGGTGTGGATGTAGACTTACAAGTGGATTTAATTCTGCAATCACTACCTGATTCTTTTTCATCGTTCATAATGAACTTCAATATGAACATGATGGTGAAATCCCTGTCAGAGCTTCTGAACATGCTAAGGACTGCAAAGCGGGACATGAAAAAGTCCAAGCCTATTTTACTCGTTGTTTCCAGTGAAGGAAATAGTAAGGGCAACAGAAAGGCCAAGGTCAATCCCAAGCCCAAGCCTAAAGGACATGATGCTCACAAAGCTGAAGGTGGCGTTGGGAAAGGTGGGAAGGTAGTATGCTTCTATTGTGGCAAGCCTAGCCATTGGAGAAAACAATGCAAGGCTTTCCTCGCGAATAAGAAGATGTCAGACGCTTCGACTTTAGGTATGTACATGATTGAGATTTACTTCTCTCCTTCAACATCTTGGGTCATTGACACAAGGTGTAATACTCACATTTGTACTGATGTGCAGGGACTAAGGCAGAGTAGATTGCCCGCCAAGGGAGAAGTGGACCTACAAGTTAGAAATGGAGCACATGTGGCTGCATTAACTATATGGACTTATTGTTTATCTTTGCCTACGGGCTTAATATTAGAACTCAAAGATTGTTATTTTATACCTGCGATTTCTAGAAACATTATTTCAGTATCTGCTTTGGATAATATAGGATATCATTTTGAGATTTCTAATGGATTGTTGTCCTTTAGTTTGAATGGTATTCTATTTGGAATTTCTAGGTTATATAACGGATTATACGTTCTTGATTTAAACAATAAGGATATTCTCAATGTTGAAACTAAGAAAGCTAAACATAGCGATCAAAACCAAACATACCTCTGGCATTGTAGATTGGGTCATGTTAATCAGACCTACATTGCAAAACTTCAAAGGGATGGAGTTTTGGACCCTTTTGACTTTTAGTCATTTGAGGTATGCGAGTCATGCCTTTTAGGCATGATGACAAAGTCGCCTTTCACAGGACAAAGTGAAAGGGCTAGTAAACTATTAGGTATCATCCATAGTGATGTATGCGGTCCACTAACAGTTGAAGCTAGAGGTAGATATTCATACTTCATCACATTTACTGATGATTTCAGTAGATATGGTTATGTCTACCTTATGAGACATAAATCTGAAGCCTTTGATAAATTCAAAGGATTCATGAATGAAGTATAGAATATGTTGGGCAAAAGTATTAAGGCTCTTCGGTCTAATCAAAGAGGTGAATACTTGAGCTTCTGAATACCTGAAGGAATTCAGAATAGTATCACAAGTCACCCCTTCGTATACACCCCAACACAATGGAGTGTCTGAGAGGAGGAATAAGACCTTACTTGACATGGTTAGGTCCATGATGAGTTTTAGTGATCTACTTGTATCATTCTGGGGTTATGCCCTAGAGACTATGACTCACGTACTGAACCGTGTGTCATCAAAGTCTATAGATAAGACTCCATATGAACTATGGAGTAGGCGAAAGCCCAACTTGTCTTATCTAAGGATTTGGGGTTTTGAAGCTTATGTCAAGAAATTGACTTCAAACAAGCTAGGCTCAAAATCGGACAAATGTATTTTTGCGGGGTATCCTAAGGAAACCAAAGGGTATTATTTCTACCATCCAAAAGAGCACAAAATTTTTGTTGCTCATACTGATGTCTTCTTAGAAAATGAATTTTTATTAAGAAGCACTAGTGGGAGAAAAGTAGAACTCGATGAAGTTTCAGAACCACAAATACATTAGACGAGGACTGGAAGATGTGCCATAGGTTGTGGTTGAACATTGTGAGGAGGTCACTCCACAATCCATGGATCAAAGTGAACCACCTCAAGTAGCACAAGAGCTACGTAGGTCTGGGAGAATACGTCATGAGCCCGAGAGATATGGTTTTCCCATGACTCAACATTGTGACATATTGGTCTACCAAGACAATGAACCTAGAACTCAGAACCTACGAAGACGCTATATCAGATCCAGATTTTGTTAAATGGCTTGAAGCCATGAAATCTGAGGTGGACCCTATGTAACAGAACCAAGTATGGTCTCTGGTAGATCCACCTGAAGGGGTAAAACCCATAAGGTGTAAATAGGTCTTCAAGAAGAAGACTCACATGGATGGCAAGGTGCATACTTATAAAGCACGACTGGTTGCCAAAGGTTTCAAACAAATTCATGGTATTGACTAGGAAGAAACCTTTTCGCCGGTTGCCATGATTAAGTCCATTCAGATTATGCTTGTGATTACTGCATATCATAATTATGAAATTTGGCAAATGGATGTCAAAACAGTTTTTCTGAATGGAAACCTTGAAGAGGATGTATATATGACACAACTCGATGGTTTTGTTCTTGATGGACAAGCTGATAATGTATGCAAGTTGCAGAGGTCCATTTATGGATTCAAGCAGGCTTCAAGGAACTAGAACATTCATTTTGATGAAGCTGTGAAAGAATTCGGTTTTATTAAGAACGAAGATGAGCCCTGTGTTTACAAAAAGGTAAGTGGGAGTCCATTGGCATTCTTGATGTTGTATGTTGACGACATACTTCTGATCGGGAATGATATACCGAACTTACAATGGGTAAAGACTTGGTTATCCAAGTGCTTCTCCATGAAGGACTTAGGAAAAGCAGCCTACATCCTCGGAATAAAGATCTACCGAGATAGATCGCGTAGGTTGCTTGACCTAAGTTAGAGTACATACATTGACACGGTACTGAAGAGATTCAGTGTGGAAGAATCCAAGAAGGGATTTCTTCTGATATCACATGGTGTCTATCTCTCTAAGGATATGTGTCCTAAAACACACGATGAGAGAGATAGAATGAAGAGGATCTCATATGTGTTAGTGAACGACCCACTTACGTAGCGGAAAACAAAAACATAAATGACATGGATCGTTCCTTACAACCAAGATCCGGGTATAATATCACAGTTTATATAATATATAAATTAAATCTGCAAAAAATCAGATTCAAAGTTCAATAATCTTAAGCACGTTTGGAGGCTCCTCCAACTTTGTCCTTGAACGTTTTGCTACCGACCCAAGTGTAGGATCAAACCGACATAGTCCACACGAAGATAATTGCAAGAAACTAAGGAGGGATTTGCTAGATCCTCCTTAGCCTTAAGAAACAAAGAAGAAAATGAGTATTTGATTTTGGCTAAACCAAATCTGGCGTGGGAGAGAAAATGGGGCTGCAGGGTTTTTCACTTTTCAATGAATAGTGAATGAATGAAAACTATTAACATTTTTCAATTAACACTTTTTCTTTTATAGTGTTATTTTACTTGCCCTATTCCCATATGGAATGGGCTTGCCATGTTTCCAAACAGCCCCTAATTAGATATTTATTTTAATTCATCATTATCTTCAATTAAAATCAATTAATATATATTTAATATATATATATTAACATTTAACAATAATGATAATTTATTTAAAAATATGCGAACACATATTTAAACGTAATTTTTCTTATTTAATTTTTCTAATAAATTAAATAAAGGCTACGACCTCAGCAAATTTAATTGCACTATAAAATTACCAAAATACCCTTTCGCCTAAAAAGACGAAAACGCCCTTCTTTCTTCTTGGCTCTTAAATTATCTTCTATGTGTGTAACTCATAGGCTCCTCATCATACCGACAGTGTATAGTATCGCGATTAACACCAATTAATCATCTCACTAATACTTAGACCAAGATTGGCCCCTAGCAAGGCATCATGGCTACCCGATAGAGTCAGATTCAGCAAAGTAGCCACCTGTCAACGATATGGTTACCGTACAATTCGATCATTTCATTATTCGTTATCTCGACGAGACGAAGTTATAGAAGTAGTGTCAACCTCCGGTTACTCTCGATATTATGTATTCAATTTCTGGACCAATGACCTGTATTATAAACTGGATAGAGTAACAACTCAATCCCACTGTGGCCACAGTTTTAGTGTCATTGCCATATACTGAATTGCGCTGTGAGATAACTTCTCCCGTACCCGGGAGTGATGAATCCTCTGTCAATCCACCATAGTCTTGATACACTCCTTGATGCAGCCAATCACCACCGTATTGACAGCTCTAAATAGAACTGCGTTAGGCTAGTGTCAAACTGCACCAATCAGTGCACAAGGCACTCCGGTGATCTCAAGTCTAAGGATCACATGCACCACCATTCTTTAGAGGATTTGTTCCATAGACACTAGGCTTACCATCCATATGGAATCCTCTTGTGGGTCAGTCCAGTGAACTTACTGCAGTATATCCGCCTACAGCAAGCACCCATGTGTTGCACCAGGTTGTCACCAAACAACCTTGACAAGTGAGATCAGTCATTGCCTTTCGATAGGGTCATTCAACACTAAGATAGCCTAACCGTATTATCTGTGCCCTTACTTCAGAATAATACTAGGGCTACAGACGTTTCTAGAATGGCCACCTTATGTGCTCATAGGGTTCTCACTATTAAGATTTGAAACACTTTATACCCTCATCACGATTCTACCATTCTAAGGACATATATCAATACATATTGCAATAATAATGATTTACGCGATATAGAATAAAATGCCTTTTATTGATTAATGAACATTATTACAAAGAGTCAATTCTACAATAATTGATTGGCTCTAGGGCATCTACTCTAACATCGATAAGATAACAGATGATAAAAGGATTTGATTGCACGGTAACCATATCGTTGATAGGTAGTTGTTTCATTGAATCCGAATCTATCTGGTAGCTATGATGCCTTGCTAGGGGCCAATCTTGGTCTGTGTATAGTGAGATGATTAATTGGTGTTAATCGCGATACTACTCACTGCCAATATGATAAGAAGCCTACGTGTCACACACATAGAAGATAATTTAAGAATCAGTTTGTGCAAGGGGCACTTTCGTCTTTTAGGATGAAAGGGTATTTTTGTAATCTCACAATGCAATTAAATTTGCTAAGGTTGTTGCCTATATTTAATTTAATGTTAAAATTAAATAAGTGAGATTATATTTAAAAATATGTACACATATATTTAAATGAATTATTATTATTAATTAAATGTTAATATATTTCATAAATATATTAATTGACTATAATTATAATAATAATTTATTTAAAATAAAAATACCACAAGATGGGTGTTTGGATACAAAGGTTGGAGCCCATGCCTACTCCTCATTGGAATAGGGTTTTGACACATGCACTATATAAGTGCATGTGTGTTAAAAATGAATAAATTTTTTCATTCAATCAAAAAAGAGAGAAAAGAGGCAACCTTTTTTTCTCTATCCCTTCTCACTTTTCCCTTGGCCTTTTGAATCAAAGTTTCCTTTGATTTTTAAGTTGATTCTTGAAGCCAAAGAGGATCTAGCAAATCCCTCTTTGGTTCTTCGGATTTTCTTCATGTGGATTACCGTTCGTTTGATCCTATTCTTGGATTGGTAGCAAAGTAGATTTAGAGACATTTAAAAGAGCCTCCAAACGTTCGTAAGATCTTTGATCCTTGTCTGGATTAATGTTATATTTGTTCTTTTCAATTAAGCATGTAAAATATATACATATTAGACCCTGATCTTGGGTTATTCAGAGTAATCGATGGGAAACAATTTTTGTTTTCCGCTGCGTTTACCCACCGATTTACTTATAGTGGTATCAGAGCCAAGTTCTTGATAGTATATATTTTAATAGCATTTTGATTGATTAACTAAATTGAATGCTGGATATTGCATGTTTGGTTTATTGATCTATTAATATTGCTTAAATTGATTAACTAATGTGTTGGATTTGTTGAGGGATTCGTATTGGATCATTTTGATATACGCACATGAACTGTATTCTGGAAACTGCGATTTGTGCTACAGCACAGTTATTCTGCGTCGTGGTGTAGAGTTTCATAAACCAGGACTATGTAAATGCACCACGGTGAAGTTTTATTTCATCGTGGCGCAAATCTGGGAAAACGTCAAGCGACTAAAATCGTGTATCTGGACCGCGACAAAATAAAACTTCACCGCGACGTGATCTCGTAATCACGCAATTTGAGCCGTGGCAAAATAATACTTTGCTAAAGCATGAAAGAATCGTCAAATGCGAAAACGCTCATTTGCACCGCAGTGTAATAAAACTAAGCTATGGCGTGAAAACGACGAAGTAGCATGTTGAATCGTCAGATTGTGTGATTGCGCCGCGGCATAAGAGAAATACATCATGGTGCAAATGCGTTGTCAAAGCACGAGTTGTTCGTTTTACGTCGTGGCAAAATAAAACTTCGCCGTAACGCAAATCTATTCCTACTGTGCGCTGTGGCGTGATAAAACTAGGCCGCGATGTGAATGGTGTTGTAGCATTTTTAATGCTGGATCGATGCATTATTCTGCAAATTCGAGAGGGTAATTTTTATAAATCAACCCACCCTATTCAAAATTTATTGTTTTGAATGTGTATAATAATTCTAGTTGGAAAAATTGCATGGTGCCCGGTACATGAGCCTTGGATCTATGGTGAATGTTTTAAAGTATTTTTGGGTATGTATGTGATGAGAATGCAAAATGAAATATTTACCCCCCTTAGTGTCTATTCTTTTATACTTATTTGTTGCCTGAATGTACTCATTATTATTCTATTTTGATTTAGGATGCAAATGGAGGCGTTAAATGCAAAACGAAACTAATTAGGTGAATTCGGACAATTTCGACATCGCTTCGTAATATGGGAATAACTCTCTCACCCAAGTTCCGATTGAGATGATTCAAAATGTTGTGGAACCCTAAGAAAGAGATATACAACTTTCATGTTTTGAGTTTGGAGAGATACTCGCTGCATCAAGGTTGTAATCGGGCTTGAAATTGATGCACCTGCACTGCTGACGTTGTGGAACATTCTGCCTTGTCATGCAAATCAATTAGGCAGTTTATTATTGGAAGTTTCGAAGACCTGTTGCACACAAGTTACAGCTGGAAACATCACTTTCCTATTTTATATTAGGACTTTATTTTATTTTCAATTAATCAGATTATGATAAATGTTATTTTAGGATATTAAAATATTTTTAGGAGATTGAGTAGAATTCAAAGACTGAATTGGATATTCTTAAAAGGGGAGAGAGATAGATTAGACAGATTACACACGCCTCTCTTTCCTCCTTCTGCAATTTTCTCTTTTGAGTTTTGATTATGGCCATGAGCGGCTAAAACTTTTAGAACTTGGTCGAAGGAAATGGAGGCCTCGAAATCAATAAAACTGTGAGATCTAATATGTTTTTTTAGTGTTCAATATATGTTTTGAGTATTGGATGTTCTTCTATGCCTATTTTCATGATTGTTTCATTTAATTACTAGGAGGCCTACTAGTTTATTATTTGTTGCAATATACTAATAAGTTAGATATCAAATCCATAATTGTTTGATCCCTCTAACTTGTGAGTAATTAAGGTTTAAGAATTTGCTGCGTCAGGAATTATCAAATCTTAAGAAGAACATTCAACTAAATTAAATATAACCGCTTGTGTTTGTGTTGTTCAGCTTCATCGGTTTCTCTAGCCCTTAAGGCTGCTACTAGATTAAACCTTTATCGCTTGTCTAGGGTTGTTTTGTAGTAAGATTAATTAGATCACTTGTTTTCTAATTAACTACAACTAAGGGGAGATAGGAAAATAGTTCTAACGGTGAATACTCAAAGTATGAATTGATATCTACTTGCATCGATGATCAGTTGTAAAATTCCGATGGTGGATGTTGCCTTAGACCAAGGTTTGTTATTTTGATTGATTTCGATAATTTAATTTGAACTGTTTTTCTTGAAATTCGTTTTCCTCAAACCCCCAGCCTTGTTCACGTAACATTAAAACTCGGCTAGACACTCTCTGTGGGAACAATCCTTACTCAAACTACTACATGTGTTTTTAGGTTTTAATTTTGGTTGCCTACGACAGCGCACCAGATTTTGACGCCATTGCCGGGGAGTGATTCTAGCTGTTTTTTGTTTTTGTTTTTGTGCTTCTTGTGCTTCTTATTTCGTTCTTGTTATTTTTTCAGAAAAAATAAATATTATGAACAGTAGTACTGTTCATGAATAGTAGTACTATTCCTAAGGAAAATTTTGTTTGAATTAGGATTGCTGCGAGTACCCGTTTCGAAGAAAATGAAATTTTGAGCAAGACTATAAATTTCTAACCCCACCCTCTTGAGGCCAAAAAGCAACGTTTTGATGGGGTTTTTGGCATTTTTGTGATTCTGGTCATAAAAAAAATATATATATATATTTTTTTTTTCTGGTTGGTTTTCGTTTTTTGTCATTTATTTCTTTTATGAGATTTTGTGTTTTATGACCAGGTCCTCTCATCTTGGTGATTTAACATTTGACCTAGAAATGGAGAGCACTTTGCGTAGGTTAAGGAGGGAAGCTCAGAGAAATCCCGAGGAAAACAATTTGGTTCTTGATTCCCAATTTGCTAGCAACTCTGATTTAGAAGAGGAGGAAGTCATGGCTGGAAATCGAACTTTGAAAGAGCTTGCTGCCCCTGATTTGAATCAACCACCTTTATGCATAACGTTTCCTATTTTAGATGCTATTACTACTTTTGAATTAAAATCTGGACTAATACATCTCTTGCCCACTTTTCATGGCCTTGCAGGTGAAGATCCTCACAAGCATTTAAAAGAGCTTCATGTGGTTTGCACGAGTATGAAACCTACAGGGGTGACTGAAGAGCAAATTAAATTAAGACCCTTCCCATTTTCTTTGAAGGATTCGGCTAAGTATTGGCTCTATTATCTACCCTCCAGGACTATAACCATGTGGAACGAGATGAAGAGGTTGTTTTTGGAGAAATATTTCCCAGCTTCAAGGGTGGCCAACATTCAAAAAGAAATTTGTGGTAAAAGGCAGCACAACAGACAGTCCCTACACAAATACTGGGAACGTTTTAAGAAATTATGTGCAAGCTGCCCCCATCATCAAATTAGTGAGCAGCTACTTATCCAGTATTTCTATGAGGGCCTTTTATACACTGATAGGAGGATTGATGCTGCTAGTGGAGGAGCTTTGGTGGATAAAGCTCCAGAGGCTACGAGAAACTTGATTGTAAATATGGCGGACAATTCTCAACAATTTAGCACTAGGCTTGACCTTCCATCTAGGCATGATAATGAGGTAAATATTTCCTCCCTTGAACAACAAATCTTGAGTCTAACTTCTCTTGTTCGTCAAATGAATGCAGCAGGTGGCTTTTCTGGACAACCGTAAAGGAAGTATGATACCTATTCGAGCACATATAACTCGGGATGGAGGGATCACCCCAATCTTAGCTATGGGAATCCACAAGTGAATCAACCCGTGACTCAAAACCGCCCAAGTTACCAGCAATATAAGCAGCCATATCCCCTTAGACAACAGTTGGGCCAAACTTCTAATTCTGATATGTCTTTAGAAGATATTGTTAAGTCTCTTGCCATTAATACTTTGCCATTTTAATAGGAGACGAGGGCTAGTGTTCAAAGTTTGGAGAATCAGATGGGCCAAATGGCAATCACAATAAGTAAGCTGGAGGCATAAAGTTTGAGGAAATTACCCTCTCAAACAGTGGTAAATCCAAGAGAAAATATAAGTGCGATCATCTTGAGAAGTGGTAAAGAGGTTAAGATTCCAATAAAGGCATCCCCTGCATCGTCGAAGGAAGAAAAGGAGAAAAACGTCATTGTAGATAGGAACGTTCCCAACGACGATGGTGTTCCTAAGCGCAAGTTTCCGCGTCTGTCCGATTATAAACCAGCACCTCCTTTTCCTCAAGCTTTAGTAGAATCTAAAAAATATGAGCAAAACAGAGATTTATATGAGACTTTTTGTAGATGTGAGGTAAATATTCCACTTTTAGATGCTATTAAACAAGTACCTCGTTATGCTAAATTCTTGAAAGAACTGTGTACAATTAAGAGGAAATTGAAACTTAAAGGGTGTGAAAAGGTAAGAGTATGAGAGAATGTTTCTGTAGTTATTCAGAGAAAACTCCCAGCGAAGTGCAAAGATCCAAGTATGTTTACTATCCCTTGTACGATAGGTAACACTATGTTGGAGAAGGCCGTGATAGATTTAGGAGCTTCTATCAATGTCATGCCATATTCTATATATGCTTCTTTGAAACTTGGACCTTTGAATAAAACTGGTGTTGTGATTCAATTAGCTGATAAATCTAATGCCTATCATAAGGGTGTAGTTAAGCATATTCTGGTACAAGTTAATGACTTAGTTTTCCCTACTGATTTCTATGTGCTTGATATGGAAAATGGAGATCAATCTGCTTCTATTTTGTTAGGAAGACCCTTCTTAAAAACATCCAAGACTAAGATAGATGTTCATTGTGGCACACTTACCATGGAATTTGATGGTGAAATTGTTAAGTTTAATATTCGACCAATGAAATATCCTGATGATGATGATAATCATGTTTATCCTATTAATGTGATTGATTCTTTAGCATAGGAAGTTTTTCAACTTGATGGAAAGATGATTATGTAAACCCACGTTATATTCCGATGCCCAAGGTAGAAATTTACCTTTTCAAGTAATTTTCTTTTTTTGAATGGAAGGGTAAAATGGTCAATTTACATGTATTTCGAGATGTGGCCATATAAAGTGTAAAGGATGATGTCTGAAGAGAAATGAGGGTAGAATGGTTAATAAGTTGATTGATAAGGTTAAATGGCATAAACGGTAACCAAGGGTATAATGGTCTTTTCATACAAAACCATATGATTTAAGTGTCCATAAAGTGCACCAAGGGTAAATTAGTCATTTACCTAATAGAGGTGCTAATGGTTAAGTGTTTTAAAGAAGTCAAATGGCATTAAATGGTGCTTATCTTTATGTTGTGGGGGGAAATGACCTAAACGCCCTTATATGAAAATTTATGCCAAATGACCCTTATACCTAACTTTTATGACCAATCACATTAGAGCAACAATTGAATAAATATTACAAGGTTTAAAGAGAGAGTGTCGGCCTTGGACACCCCAACATCTCATCTTCTTCTCATCTCTCAAATCCACCATAAAAGCCACTAATCCAAGCTTATTCTCAAATTTTCTTAGGATTTCAAGTTGATTTTAAGGAGAATCACCATCCACCCTTAAAGAACTTCAATTTCAGGGTTAAAGGTGAGTTTAAAACCCTAGTTTTTTCTGAATTTTTTAGTTAAAAGAGATTCATAAGTGGTTGTTGTGTGTAAGGTAGAAAGGTGAAACTTTGGAGCCAAGGAGGAGTACCTTTGTGCTTTGATACTAAGGTAAGGAAAAAAATCTCCCTTATGACTACAATTGAAACACCTAGGGTTTATGAAACTTACATTTATTTATGTTATATGAGGTGGATGCTATGTTTGGTTTGGATTGTTTAAATGGGTGTGTTGATTGGTGTATGTGTGCATGGGAGGATGATTATGCCAATTAAGAGATTTGTAGTTGGACGATGTTTTGCACTTTTTGGTTCTGTAAAGGAGGTTTTTATGGCCTTTTACTAAGAATTATATGGCAAATGATATGAATGTGCAAATGAAGGTGACATGGTTAAATGAATAGTTCGGATTTGGCTTTTTGAGACTTATACTGTACATGCTTCCTGAATCAGTCAAACTGAAGTTATGAGTCCGATTGAGTTGATTCTTGATGTGTAAAAATTTGAGAACAGACCTGAAACTTTTATGTTTTAGCCAAAAATAAATTCGAATTAGAAGATAATGAAAAAATTGCTTGAATGTACGAACTGTATGGCATCCACCTTCTTATAGAAATTCCCATTTGTTTCTAATTCTAATAAACCCCTGAATTCTTCTACTGAAATTCCTTGTATTGTATGAGAAATTGAATGAATAAGTAAGAAGTTTCGTAGGAGAATATAGTATGATGGAGCATGGATATGTTAGTCCATAGTTTGCATTCATAATGGTAATGCATATAGCTTATTTGTTGTCTTATGAAAATTTATGAAATGTTAAAGAATGAATTCCATGAGTCTCTTGAGGTATAAACCAAGATCAGAGGAATGGTTCTTTGGAAACCATGAGTCCTTTGAGGTGACGACCAAGAACAAGGTAATGGTTTAAATATCCGATCGGATAACAAAGACTAATGAAACCATCAAGTATAAAAGCAAAAGAAATAAGCATGCCATGTACAGAAATTCATAAGTCATATATTTCTATGTTATATTATGTATGATTATGTTATGACTTATGTTTATGAGAAAAGTCCAAAGTGTATGATATGTTTTATGACTGTTATGTAAAGAATGAAGGTCATATTTTGTAGGTAGGTAAGGTCCTAAGTAATATACTTGTAAAATGATGTATAATGAACCTTAATAGTTTATAAATGGCCATATTCCTTACTGAGCGATTAGCGCTCACCCCACATGTTTAAAATGTTTTGCAGGTAAGATTAAGGCATGAAGCTGGGAGAGGATTTCGAGGGACGCATGAGCATGAGGGATGTTTTAATTATGACTTTTGAATGGTTTTGCAGTATTTAGTGTAATTATGTTATATTCTCATAATGCAGTAAATATGTCCATGTTATTATGGAGTATATATGTTTGTGTTAATAAAAGAAATCAAATTGATAGTAAATTTTATAAAAGTGGTTGGAAAGGGTTTTGTGAGGAATGAGGGTGGTGGTGGGGGGGGGGGGGGGGGGGGTGTGGGGGGGGGGGGGGGGGGGGGGGGGGGGGGGGGGGGGGTGGGGGGGGGGGGGGGGGGGGGGGGGGGGGTGGGGGAGGGGGGGGGGGGCGGGGAGGGGGGGGGGGGGGGGGGGGGGGGGGGGGGGGGGGGGGGGGGGGGGGGGGGGGGGGAGGGGGGTGGGGGGGGAGGGGGGGGGGGTGGGGGGAGGGGCGAGTAAGTAGGACGAGGGATGGCAGAAGTGAACCGCCAAGAAAGAAAGTAGATTTTTGGAGGATACAATGAACGCCAGAGAGGGAAAAAAAAAAAAAAAAAATTAAACACATATATCTATATATATATTTTAAACTACAAGTTTATTCTTTAAATAGGATTTTAAAATAAACTTCTTTCCTAGGCGTGCGTTTTCTAGGTTCTCAATGGCCAAGGGATACTTAGGAAATACCCGGCTAGGGAGGGGTTTTACAGTTTAGAAGTTGCCATTAGTAAGCATCTTGAGAAAGAGAATGAGGAGTTAGCCTTGAGTACTGATTTGCAAGAAACTGTTGCAGCGTTGAATGATTCTCCAAAGTTACAGCAGTCAGGTAACGTTCCTTATATTGCATTACCAATTTCTAATGAAAGGCCTTTACCCTCTGTTTTGCAGTCCCCTATTCCAGATTTGAAGCCTCTCCCTAGTTACCTCAGTATGTGTTCATTGGAGACAGAGGAACGTTACCGGTGATCATCTCCAGTAAACTCAGTGCATCGCAAGAAGAAAAGCTTGAGTCGAGCCAACGACAATAAACAAAGGCGCTGCTTGGGAGGCAACCCAAGGGGAGTTTGTTTTCATATTCTCGCATTTAAATTTTGGTGATTCTTGCCTTTTCCTTGCATTTCATCTTACATTGGGGACAATGTCAGTTTTAAGTGTGGGGGAAGGGATTTAGGTTGTGTTTTAATTTGTTCAAAAGTGTTCAAAAAAAAAAAAAAAAAAAAAAGAGTTTTGCTTTTGAGTTTTGCTTTTTGCTTTTTGTTTTTGTGGTTTTCAATGATTTTTGGTTGTGTGCGTCTTGAGCAAGATTCAATTAAAACTTGAAAAATTCATAACATGATTGAATAAGTAATCTTCCTACTTAGACTTAATTTGTCTATTTATTTTCCTTGAGAATGGTAGTGACTAAAGTTGGTAGACAAAAGCCGGTGAGATTTTGAGCCTTTAGACTGACACATCCACATCAGTCTCAATATTTTCTTTCATGTGAGATATTCTTCCATGGATTTATTTCTCTAGAACTTACCTTGATTCTCTTTGAGGTCATAGGGACACATGCGTGCATGAACATGATTAAGTCTCTCTTTGTTATAAGCTACATAAGCCAAATAGCCTACCTTGTAATTAATTTTTCCCTTTGTTGAGTCCCTTTGAGCTTTATTGTGAACCCACGTTACAAGCTTTAAACCTGAAAAAAAAAAATATACATGTCTTTACCCAAGCCGTAGAGCTAGTGGAGCATTGTTCATCATAAGTGTGGGGGTGTTTGGATTTGTGGTATGGCTATGACTGGTGAAATGGAATATATGTTATCATTCTCAATTCTGGAATTCCAGTAATCTGAAAAAAAAAAAAAAAAGAAGAAGAAGAAGAAAGGAAGTGATGGAGGAAATTGCTTTTGATATTACAAACTATCCATGTTCGTAATTTCTCCTGAATTTCAGTAAAGGGGTATGTTTATACGGGATATATACAAGGAAGAAGCTGTTGAAGGGAGTGATTGGTTTTACATGTTTTATATATTCGAGCTTGAGTTGATTCATTTTTGCTCCACTCGTATCAATGTCTTTTGAGCTACACTCCAAAATATTTCCCACCTTGATCCTAAACCCCATTACAACCCTTGAAAAGTCCTTATGAGTTGTGTTATGCATGTGATTCCAGTGGTGGAGAATGAGAAGATATGCAAGCCTATGGTAGATTGTTTCCATTGGAATGAATTTGAGCGAAACACATACCCTTCAAACACATGAGAGTCGAGTGAGTGTTTAATTCCGTGAGGGTCTACGTATTTAGTTTACTCCATCTTCGAGTGAAAATGCTTACTGAGCAATTGGAAGTTGCAAAAGAATGTATGTTCATGATATGTTATGAGTTTTGAAGAGCTTGATTATTCTTTATTGATGGTGTTGCAACTTGGTTGTTTCCTTTTTTTGTTTTTGGGAAAGTGAATTTGAGTTTTGCCCGGGGACGAGCAAAAGTTAAGTGTGGGGGAATTTGATAAGAATGCAAAATGACATATTTACCACCCTTAATGTCTAGTGTTTTATACTTATTTTTTGGCTAAATGTACTCATTATTATTCTATTTTGATTTAGGATGCAAATAGAGGCGTTAAATGCAAAACGAAACTAATTAGGTGAATTCGGACAGTTTCGACATTGCTTTGTAATCTGGACATAACTCTCTCATCCGAGCTCCGATTGAGATGATTAAAAATTATGTGGAACCCTAAGAAAGTGATATACAGCTTTCATGTTTTGAGTTTGGAGAGATACTCGCTGCATCAAGGTTGTAATCGGGCTTGAAGTTGACGCACCTGCACTGCTGACGTTCTGGAATATTCCGCCTTGTCCTGCAAGTCAATTAGGCAGTTTATTATTGGAAGTTTTGAAGACCTGTTGCACGCAAGTTACAGCTGGAAACACCACTTTCTTATTTTATATTAGGACTTTATTTTATTTTCAATTAATCATATTAGGATAAATGTTATTTTAGGATATTAGAATATTTTTAGGAGATTGAGTAGAATTCAAAGACTTGAATTGGATATTCTTAAAAGGGGGAGAGAGATCAGATTAGATGAGATTACACACGCCTCTCTTTCCTCTCTTCTGCAATTTTCTCTTTTGAGTTTTGATTATGGCCATGAGTGGCTAAAACTTTTAGAACTTGGTCGAAGGAAACGAAGGCCTCGGAATCAATAAAACTGTGAGATCTAATCTGTTTCTTTTAGTGTTCAATATATGTTTTGAGTATTGGATGTTCTTCTATGACTATTTTCATGATTGTTTCATTTAATTACTAGGAGGCCTACTAGTTTATTATTTGTTACAATCTACTGCTAAGTTAGATATCAAATCCGTAATTGTTTGATCCCTCTAACTTGTGAGTAATTAAAGTTTAAGAATTTGCTGCGTCAGGAATTATCAAATCTTAAGAAGAACATTCAACTAAATTAAATACAACCGCTTGTGTTTGTGTTGTTCAGCTTCATTGATTTCTCTAGCCCTTAAGGCTGCTACTAGATTAAACCTTTAATGCTTGTCTAGGGTTGTTTAGCAGTAAGATTAATTAGATCGCTTGTTTTTCTAATTAACTACAACTAAGGGGAGATAGGAAAACAGTTCTAATGGTGAATACTCAAAGTATGAATTGATATCTACTTGCATCGATGATCAATTGTAAAATTCTGATGGTGGATGTTGACTTAGACCAAGGTTTGTTATTTTGATTGATTTCGATAATTTAATTTGAACTGTTTTTCCTGAAATTGTTTCTGTTTTACTCAAACCCCCAGCCTTGTTCACGTAACATTAAAACTCAGCTAGACACTCTCCGTGGGAACGATCCTTACGCACACTACTACATGTGTTTTTAGGTTTTAATTTTGGTTGCCTGTGACAGCACACCAGTATGATTGTAATTTTTAAATAGGGTCTGCGTGCCCTACCTTTCTCCTACCTTCTTGGTGTACATTCTCTTCTCGTCTCATTCCCCTTGAATGTAAATCGAGGTTTCTAAATTTATTGATGGGAAATTAGTGTAATATTAATTTCACTATAAATTTAGTATGATGTATTTTGTAATGTACTTAAAGATGAAGCAAGGACGAGGCAATCATACTTGAAGACTCAACATATTTATTATAGGACCCCTAGGTGACCCAACGATTCCTCTAGGCTCGAGGAAATCGATTTTAGTTGGGCCATGTACCGGTACGTTTATATTTTGCTTAGAATGCATGCTAAGGTTGAATGTTTAATAACATGCCAAACGATGTCATTCTAACAAAGATAATAAAACTGGTGAGAAATAAAATAAAAACCCTCAAATAAAGTATATTAAGTCATGTGTAAGCCTTCCATCACCATGGGTTTAATCAAACCACTGTTCGTCGGAACCTTGTTCGCTAAAGCGAAGGGTACAGTTCTACCAGTGGGAGGTTAAATTTCATTGGAGTTTTCCTTAATAGTGATGGGTCGTCTTAAAATGACTGTTTTGCTTATTCACCAAAGCAAAGGTTGATAAACACGTCATAGGCAAAGTAGAGAAGTACACTTGTTGTGTGTATATGGTGACATGTAGTGTCCACTCTACTGATACTGAGAATCACACTTGAGGATGATGGCTAAGCCATTGAATTGTGTGATTGGCTTGTTGGCTTGCTTCACATTTGAGGTTGGTAGTGGGAGCTATCAACTGGTGTGGATTAAGTTTGTTGGCCTACCTAATCAACCCATTTTGGCTTGGTCGCCAAAGCGAAGGTTTGAAATGGGCTAGATGAGATCTCAGCCCACTAGGAAAGCCAACGGGCTTTCCCAAGTTAATAGTGAGGGCTATTGACTTGAGCAAAATAGTGGGAGCAATTATTTAATAAAAGGCCTTATTAAATAATAATAATAATAAACATTGTAATAACGGTTATTTATTCTGTACTTGTAGATTCACTTAAAAATTGAGCAATATGATCCCATCATCATTGCGATAAATCATCGTACCGGGAAACGAATGGAATGGTGAGAATTTTGTTGACTGGTATAGAAGTATAAACAATATACTTCAGTCAAGCCATAGATTATACACCATTGAGCAGGCTTTGTCACCAAGGCCTGCTAATAGTTCTATCCAAGAGACTGGGTATGTATATGTGAAGCATACACATGATGCAAAAGCAGAAATGACAAGATATATTGTGCTTACATCAATGACACCATTTCTACGACAATAGAGTCAAAAAATGTACTTGGCTTCTATTCTTCATTTTCTTCAAAGAAATGAGAAGCGTATGGTGTCTTGGTCATTGTTCAGATGCAAGATGGAAGAGGGTACCAAAATTGGCAATCATATACTCAAGCTGATCGAGTATATGAACAGGCAATAGATTTTGGGATGCAGACTTAATGAGGGTTTAGCGATAAACCTAATATTATAGTCTTTGCCGGATTCTTACTCTCAATTTGTCTATGACTTCATTGAGGATGATAAGAAGAATACCTTTTCTGAGCTTCTAGATATGTTGAAGGCTACTAACTCAGGCATGAAAATGTCAGAAACGTTGATGTTGGTTGAAGCAAGCCCAAGTGAGAAGGAAAGGGCTCAGAAGTCATTAGAAAGAACTGTTGCAAATAGGAAGGGCGTTTGTCCTCACTGTGGGAATCCTAGCCACTGGAGGAAACATTGTAAGGCCTTTATAGCAAAAAGGAAGAAGAATGTTACTTCTTTGTCAGGTACGTTCTTGAGATTAACTTCTCCCGTCAATATCTTGGGTCATTGACACAAGATATAGTACTCACATTTTTTTTTATGTGTAGGAACTATGGCAGCGTAGATTGCCCACCGAGGGAGAGGTGGACCTACCAGTTGGAAATGGAGCACGTGGTGCTATATCAGTTGTAGGATCTTATCGTCTGATTTTGCCTATGGGCTTGTTTTTTGGAACTTGTGGATTATTATGATATTTCTTTAGTTTCTAGAAATTGTATTTCTGTGTCCACATAAGACAAATGAGAATATTATTTTACTAATGGATTATTGTCCTTGACTATAAATAATATTCTTTATGGAACTATTTCATAATAATATGGTCTTAAGATAGACAATAAGGATATTCTCAAAATAACAACTATGCCAAGTGTGGCAAGTTGAGTTAAAAACACCTAAAGGAATGTGGGATAGTATCAAAACTCACCTCTTCATATACACCCTAGCATAATGGTGTGTTTGAAAGGAGGAATAGGACCTTACATGAAATGGTTGGGTCCATGATGAGTTTTTTGTGATTTACCCACGTACTTCTAGGGTTATGCCCTAGAGACTACAACTCACTCACTAAACCATGTACGATCAAGGTCTATAGATAAGACTCCATATGAATAATGGAGTGGGCAAAAGCCCAACTTGTCTTATCTAAGGATTCGAGGTTACGAAGCTTATGTCAAGAAATTGACTTCGAACAAGTTGGGTCCGAAATCTTACAAATGTATATTTTGTGGGGGATCTTGAGGAAACTAAAGGATAATATTTCTACTATCCAGAAGAGCTCAAAAAAATTTTGTTGCTCGTACTGGTGTCTTCTTAGAAAAGAAATTTTCTAAGAAGTACTAGAAGGAGAAAAGTATAACTCGATGAAGTTCTAATATCATAAGATACATTAGATGAAGGACAAGAAGATATGCCATAGAAGTGGTTAAACATTGTGAGGAGGTTACTCCACAATCTGTGGATTAAAGTGAACTAACTTAGGTGGCATATGAGCTATGTAGACCTAGGAGAGTAGGTCATGAGCCCGAGGAATACGGTTATCCCGTGACTCAACACAATGACATACTAGTCTACCAAGACAATGAACTCAGAACCTACGATGATGTTGTATCGGATCTAGATACTGTTAAATGGCTTAAAGCCATAAAATTTGAGATGGACTTCATGTACCAGAACCAAGTGTGGTCTTTGGTAGATCTACATGAACGGGTGAAACCCATAGGGTGTAAATGGGTCTTCAAGAAGAAGACTGACATGGATGGCAAGGTGCATACCTATAAGGCATGACTGGTTGCCAAAGGTTTCAAACAAATTCATGGTATTGACTATGAAGAAACCTTTTGCCGGTTGCCATGATTAAATCCATTAGGATTATGCTTGTGATTACTGCATATCTGTTAGAGTAGATGCCCTAGAGCCAATCAATTATTGTAGAATTGACTCTTTGTAATAATGTTCATTAATCAATAAAAAGGAATTTTATTTTATATCGCGTAAATCATTATTATTGCAATATGTATTGATATATGTCCTTAGAATGGTAGAACCATGACGAGGGTATCAAGTGTTTCAAATCTTGATAGTGAGAACCCTATAAGCACATATGGTGGCCATTCTAGAAACGTCCGTAGCCCCAGTATTATTCTGAAATAAGGGCACATATAATACGATAAGGCTATCATAGTGTTGAATGACCCTGTCGAAAGGCAGTAACTGATCTCACTTGTCAAGGTTGTTTGGTGACAGCTTGGTGCAACACATGGGTGCTTGCTGTAGGCGAACACACCACTGCAAGTTCACTGGACTGATCCACTAGAGGATTCCATATGGATGGTAACCCCAGTGTCTATGGAACAAATCCTCTAACGAATGGTGGTGCATGTGATCCTTAGACTTGAGATCACCGGAGCGCCTTGTGCACCGATTGGTACAGTTTGACACTAGCCTAACGCAGTTCTATTCAGAGCTGTCAGTACGGTGGTGATTGGCTATATCAAGGAGTGTATCAAGACTATGGTGGATTGACAAAGGATTCATCACTCCCGGGTACGGGAGAAGTTATCTCACGGCGCAATTCAGTATATGGCAATGACACTAAAACTGTGGCCACAGTGGGATTGAGTTGTTGCTCTATCCAGATTATAATACGGGTCATTGGTCCAGAAACTGAATATATAATATCGAGAGTAACCGAAGGTTGACACTATTTCTATGCCTTCGTCTCGTCGAGATAACGTATGATGAAAGGATCTAATTGTACGGTAACTATATCGTTGACAGGTAGCTACTTTGCTGAATCCGAATCTATCGGGTGGCCATGATGCCTTGCTAGGGGCTAATCTTGGTCTGTATATAGTGAGACGATTAATTGGTGTTAATCGCGATGCTATACACAGCCAGTATGATGAGGAGCCTATGGGTCACACACATAGAAGATAATTTAAGAGCTAGGAAGTTAGGAGGCCGTTTTCGTCTTTTTGGGCAAAAGGGTATTTTGGTAATTTCACAGTGCAATCAAATTTGCTGAGGTCGTAGCCTTTATTTAATTTGTTAGAAAAATTAAATAAGTGAAATTATGTTTAAATATGTGTTTGCATATATTTAAATAAATTATCATTATTGTTAAATGTTAATATATATATATTAATTGATTTTTAATTGAGATAATGATGAATTAAAATAAATATCTAATTGGGAGTGTTTGAAAACAAGGGGTGTTTGGGTTGGAGCCCAAGCCTATTCCATATGGGAATAGGGCAATTAAACTTGACTATTTAAACAAAAGTTTAATTGAGAAACAAGTTAAGAAATTCATTTCATTCATTCATTGAAAGAAAGAAAACACACAGCCCTTTTTCACTCTCACACGCCAGACTTGGTTTTGATTGAAAATCAAACACACTTCATTTCTTCTTGATTCGTAAGGCTAAAGAGGGATCTAGCAAATCCCTCCTTAGTTCCTTGCAATTGTCTTCGTGTGGACTACGTCGGTTCGATCCTATACTTGGGTCGGTAGCAAAATACATTCAGAGACAAATTTGGAGGAGCTTCCAAATGTGCGATGATTTCTTGGACCTTGAACTGATTTTTCTGCAGATTTAATATATATATTGTATAAACTGTAAATTTGTACCCGGATCTTGGTTCTAAGGAACAATCCATGTTGTTTATGTTTTTGTTTTCCGCTGCGTAAATAGGTCGTTTACTAACCATATCATGACTGTGAGATTTGGCAAATGAATGTCAAAATGGCTTTCTTGAATGGAAACCTTGAAAAGGATGTGTGTATGACACAACCCGACGGTTTCATTCTCAATGGACAAATTAATGACTATGAGATTTGGAAAATGAATGTCAGAGCTGCTTTCCTTAATGGAAACCTTGAAGAGGATGTGTACATGGCACAACCCGATGGTTTCGTTCTTGATGGACAAGCTAAAAGGATATGCAAGTTGCAGAGGTCCATTTATGGACTCAAGCAAGCTTCAAGGAGCTGGAACATTCGTTTAGATGAAGCCATAAAAGAATTTGGTTTTATCAAGAACAAAGATGAGGCGTGTGGTTACAAGAAAGTAAGTGGGAGCGCAATGGCATTCCTAGTGTTGTATGTCGATGACATACTTCTGATCGGGAGTGACATATCGAGCTTGCAGTTGGTAAAGACTTGGTTATCCAAGTGCTTCTCCATGAAGGACTTGGGAGAAGCAGTCTACGTTCTAGCAATAAAGATCTATCGTGGTAGATCGAGTAGGTTGCTTAGCCTAAGTCAAAGTACATAGACAAGGTACTGAACAGATTCAGTATAGAAGAATCCAAGAAGGAATTTCTTATGGTGCCACATGGTGTCTATCTATTTAAGGATATGTGTCTTAAACCACACGACGAGAGAGATAGAATGAAGAGGATCCTATATGCGTCAACAATTGGATCCATCTTGTATGCTTAGATTAATATCTCATGTGCATTAAGCACTTGCAGAAGATATCAATCAGATCCAAGTGAGCAATGTGATGTTATGTACTCAGATTGATCTCTTATGTGCATTCAGCACTTGTAGAAGATATCAATCAAATCCAAGTGGGTGACACTGTATGAATGTCAATAGACATCCTTAAATACTTGAAAAAGGACTAAGGATATGTTCTTGGATTATAGAGGGGAAGATGAGCTCATTGTAAGAGGATACAGTGATGCTATTTTCAAAACGGATAAAGATGATTTTCGCTTGTAATTTTGTCTCAATAGAGCTGCAGTGAGCTGGAAGAGCTCGAATCAAAGTGCTATAGCAGATTCTACAACTGATGCTAAGTATATCACATTATTTAATGCAGCCGTGTAGGCGGTTTAGATCAATAAGTTAATTACTGAACTTGATGTGGTTCCAAGCATTGCAAATCCAGTAAAGTTCTACTGCAATAACAATGGAGCCATGGTTATGGCTAAGGAATCACGGTCTCACTAGTAATCCAAACACTTACTTAGTAGATTCAATCTGATCTAAGAAGTCGATTAGAAAGAGAATGTGCAGATTTGTAGAATACCTACTAACCCACTGTTAAAGTTTCTGTTGTAGTGAAAGCATGATGGGCACTTGGGTCATTCGATGTTAAACACATGAATGATTGGCTATAGTGCAAGTGGGAGATTGTTGGAGTAGGTGCCCTAGAGCCAATCAATTATTGTGGAATGGACTCTTTGTAATAATGTTTATTAATCAATAAAAGGCATTTTCTATTATATCATGTAAATCATAGTTGTATGTATTGATATATGTCCTTAGGATGGTGTACGTAATGAGGGTATCAAGTGTTTCAAATCTTGATAGTAAGAACCCTATGATGACATATGATGGCCATTCTAGAAATGTCCACAGCCCTAGTATTATTTTGACTAAGGACCAGATAATACGGTAAGGCTTCATAATGTGAACGACCTTGTCAAAAGGCAGTGACTAATCTCACATGTCAAGGTTGTTTGCTGACAACCTGGTGCAACACATGGGTGCTTGCTATAGGTTAGTTCACTAGAATGACCCACCAGAGGATTCCATATAGATGGTAACCCTAGTTTCTATGGAACAAATCCTCTAACGAATAGGGTGCATGTGATCCTCGACTTAGATCACCAGAGCGCCTTGCCTGATTGGTGTAGTTTGACACCACTAACTATTAGGAAATGATCTAGTACGCAGCGGAAAAAAAAAAATTAATAACAACAGGATCGTTCCATAGAACCAAGATCAGGCACAAATTTACAACATAAGATCTGCAGAAAATTAGTTTAGAGTTTAAGAAATCATACGCACGTTTGGAGGCTCCTCCAACTTTGTCTCTGAAGTATTTTGCTATCGACCCAAGTATAGGATCGAACCGATCTAGTCCACATGAAGATAATCGCAAGGAACTAAAGAGGGATTTGGAGATCCTCTTTAGCCTTAAGAACAAAGAAGAAATGAAGAGTATTTGATTTAAAACCAAAACCCAAATCTGGCGTGAGAGACTGTTTTGGGTGCTGTAGCCTTTTCTCTTTTCTTTGAAAATGAAATGAATGAATCACACACTATTCTTTTTATAGGCAAACCAAGTTGCCCTATTCCCACATGGAATGGGCTTGGGCTCCAACCCAAACACCCCATGTTGCCAAACACTCCCAATTTGATATTTTAATTTAATTCATCATTATCTTAATTAAAATCAATTAATATTTAATTAACATTTAACAATAATGATGATTTAATTAAATATGTGCGAACACACATTTAACCGTAATTTCACTTATTTAATTTTTTAACAAATTAAATAATAGGCTACGACCTCAGCAAATTTAATTGCACTGTGAAATTACCAAAATACCCTTTCGCCTAAAAAGACGAAAACGCCCTTCTTTCTTCTTGGCTCTTAAATTATCTTCTATGTGTGTGACCCATAGGCTCCTCATCATACCGGTAGTGTATAGTATCGCGATTAACACCAATTAATCGTCTCACTAATACACAGACCAAGATTGGCCCCTAGCAAGGCATCATGGCCACCCGATAGATTTGGATTCAGCAAAGTAGCTACCTGTCAACGATATGGTTACCGTACAATACAATCCTTTCATCATCCGTTATCTTGACGAGACCGAGGCATAGAAATAGTGTCAACCTTCGGTTACTCTAAATATTGTATATTCAGTTACTAGACCAATGACCTGTATTATAAACTGGATAGAGCAACAACTCAATCCCACTATGGCCACAGTTTTAGTGTCATTGCCATTTACTGAATTGCGCCATGAGATAACTTCTCCCGTACCCGGGAGTGATGAATCCTCTATCTATCCACCATAGTCTTGATACACTCCTTAATGCAACCAATCACCACTGTATTGACAGCTCTGAATAGAACTGCGTTAGGCTAGTGTCAAACTACACTCCTTGATGTAGCCAATCACTACCGTATTGATAGCTCTGAATAGAACTGCGTTAGGCCAGGGTCAAACTACACCAATCGGTGCACAAGGCACTCTGGTGATCTTAAGTCTAAGGATCACGTGCCCCACCATTCGTTAGAGGATTTGTTCCATAGACACTGGGGTTACCATCCATATGGAATCCTTTAGTGGGTCAGTCTAGTGAACTTGCCTACAGCAAGCACCCATGTGTTGCACCAGGTTGTCACCAAACAACCTTGACAAGTGAGATCAATCACTATCTTTCGACAGGGTCGTTCAACACTATGATAGCCTTACCGTATTATCTGTGTCCTTACTTCAGAATAATATTAGGACTATGGACGTTTCTAGAATGACCACCATATATGCTCATAGGGTTCTCACTATCAAGATTTGAAACACTTGATACTCTCGTCACGGTTCTACCGTTCTAAGAACATATATCAATACATACAATGATGATTTACGCGATATAGTATAAAATGTCTTTTATTGATCAATGAACATTATTACAAAGAGTTAATTTTACAATAATTGATTGGCTCTAGGGCATCTACTCTAACACTAACGTAGTTCTATTTGAGTTGTAAATATGGTACTGATTGGCTGCATCGAGGAGTGTATCAAGACTATGGTGGCAATTCAGTTAATGACAATGACACTAAATCTGTAATCACAATGGGATTGAGTTGTTGCTCAATCTAATTTATTATTTAGGTCATTAGTCTAGTAACTGAATACAAAGATATCAAGGATAACTGAGATTGACACAATTTCTATACCTCAGTCTCGATGAGATAACAGATGATGAAAGGATTTGATTGCACAGTAACCATATCATTGATACGTAGCTGCTTCGCTGAATCCGAATCTATCGAATGGCCATGATGCCTTGCTAGGGACCAATCTTGGTCTATGTGTAGTGAGACGATTAATTGGTGTTAATCGCGATACTACTCACTGCCGGTATAATGACGAGCCTATGGGTCACACACATAGAAGATAATTTAAAAATTAGTTTGTGCAAGGGACATTTTCATCTTTTAGGATGAAAGGTACTTTGGTAATCTCATAGTGCAATTAAATTTGCTGAGGTTGTTGCCTATATTTAATTTAATGTTAAAATTAAATAAGTGAGATTATATTTAAATATATGTACACATATATTTAAATGAATTATTATTATTAATTAAATGTTAATATATTTCATAAATATATTAATTGACTTTAATTATAATAATAATTAATTTAAAATAAAAATACCACAAGAGGGGTGTTTGGATACAAGGGTTGGAGTCCATGCCTATTCCTCATTAGAATAGGGTTTTGACACATGCCCTATATAAGTGCATGTGTGTTAAAAATGAATAAATTTTTTCATTCAATCAAAAAAGAGAGAAAAGAGGCAGCCCCTTTTCTCTATCCCTTGGCCTTTTGAATCAAAGTTTCCTTTGATTTTTAAGTTGATTCTTGAAGCCAAAGAGGATCTAGCAAATCCCTCTTTGGTTCTTCAGATTGTCTTTGTGTGGATCACCATTCGTTCGATCCTATTCTTGGATCGATAGCGAAGTAGATTCATAGACATTTGAAGGAGCCTCCAAACATACATAAGATCTCTGATCCTTGTTTGGATTAATGTTATATTTGTTCTTTTCAATTTTAGCATGTAAAATATATACATATCAGACCCGGATCTTGGGTTATTTAGAGTAAATGATAGGAAATATTTTTTGTTTTCTGCTGCGTTTACCCACCGATTTACTTACATAAACTTGCATCAAATTCATGTTTTTGGAAACTCATCTCTTGTGGGTTAACTGTGGGTGCAATGTGTGTGTGTGTGTATTTGGAGTGGTTGAGTGGAAATCCAACCACTTTTTGGAAGGGTTTGTTTGTTGCGAGGGTTGTGGAAGAGTTGAGAGTTGCTGAGAGAGATGGATTTTTGGGTTGAATTGTGGGATAATGGAGATCTCAACTTGGGTGATTTGTGTTCAAGGTATTAGGATGAGTTATTGCATGCATATGGATGTTAATGGAGTGATTTTAGTGTGAGTAGATTGATTGGGAAGTGAGGCAAGGGAGTTGGAATGGAGAGAAACCCAGAAAATGGGTAAAATCAAGTCCACATTGTGACACAAAAAGTTATGTGTCGTGGCATGAAGTTTCTAGAATTTTCAAGAGCTTTCTGGGGAAGCTACGCTGCAACGTGATTTACCGCGCCGACATGGGTTTTCAGGGGGTAAATTGTTGGTGTTCAAACCTGTAACATAGATACGGGATATTTGTAAGATTTTAAAAGCTAAAGGACTAAAGGAATAGTGGAAAATATGGGGAATGGAGGAAGAGTTTTGTAACGCCCTACTTGAGGTATGTAGTTAAATTATTGTTGCATTGCTTGAATGTTTATTGATTTGTTCTCATTTGAGCTTGCATGTTGTTATTTTTGGTTGGTTGGCCCTTGGTTGAATTTTGTTAAAGTTATTTTGAGAAAAATGTAAAGAAAATCCCTTAAACTTTCATTAGGGGTAAAATGGTCTTTTCACTCAAAATTAGTTGAAAAATTGGGGAGTGAAAAGAGATAGAATTTCATGGAGAATGTAATAAAAATGAGGGCATTATTGTAATTGACTAAGGGACATAGATGGAATTTTTAAGAAAGAGCAAGGGCAAAATGGGAATGATTGTATGTAAGTTGAGCTAAAAAGGGTTTAAGTGTTGAAAGCCCTTCATTATTCACCATCTCCACCGCCATTCTCATTCCCTAATTTCTCTCAATCCTCCACTCACTCTTCCAAGAATTTCTAAGGATTTTTGGGGTAGTTTTTAGTAGAGATTTAATCTACAGCATCCTAAGGTAAAGCTTCTTGCTTTAGATGAGAATTTGCTTATGATTTGTTAAAGTCTTATGTTGTTATTGTTTGAAGTTATAGATAGAAGACAAGATACAAAAGGGAAGGAGAAGTGCTAGAGAAGCCATCTACCCATAAGGTAAGTAAATCCAACCAAGTTAAGATTTAAGAAAATCAAGTGAGTAGAGATTTCTTTTAATTATGTATATGTTATGATTATTGAGAAATTGAGATGAGATTGATGATGAATTATGCTTGTTATTGGATATATTTGAATTATGAGAAGTGCTTTTGATTGTATGATGATGAGTTGAAGTTTGATTGAAGTTGAAAGAAGTTTGAGTAAACTTTTGGGAGTGTTTTTCCTTGACAGGTTTTGTGATGATACAAGGGAGCTTTACTCCCATTTTTGATGGTTAAAGAAAGAAGAAGAGTTATAGCTAAAGTAGAATTTATGTTTGCACATTTATTGTTTGATGAAATGCCTAAGTGAAAACTGCCATGTCACAGCCGTGACCTTCTGAGTGATTTTTGGACATCTTATAGATTGAACTGGGTTGAGACCAAAACATAAACGTTGTAGCCCTATCGCTAAGCTTTAAAACGAGACCAAAATGGTAGCAATCCGATATGTATAACTCAAGTTATGCCTTCTTGAGTGTGACCTGTGCAGAATGACTATCTTGATGCAACATTGCATTTGTGCATTTCATGAGTGCATTAATGAGCATGAATCATCCATATTCATTAATTATGCATTAGAGAAAGAGTAGAAAAAAAGAGCATAGAACTTTGAGTGTGAACTTTATTAATAAAAAAGAGAGAAAAAGAGAATAGAGTAGGTTGTGCGATGGGGAACCCGTGAGTAATGGGTAGAGTATTCCCGCATGTACGCCGCATTGAGAGAGCGGCATGAGTATGAGAGAGAGAAGTGTTGTAGCCTGTGAGAGTGCATACGGATGAGGGCTATACCCGAGAGAGAGAGATTATATACTCACATGGCCAAGGGTTCTGAATCCATGCATAATCGAGTCCGATCGACTAAGAACGAGTAAAAGTCACGGAGAGCGGGAGCGAGTCCCGGCCGTGCCCCTGGTAAGATGGGGCCGTGACTTACTAAAGAGAGTTAGTAGAAAAGAGTTCTAAGAAAGAGAAACAGAGAGAGAGAAACAGAAAGAGAAAACAGAGAGAAGTATAAAAGAGAGAGTAAATGAGAATTGTAAGGAAAGACTTAGAGAGAGAAAGTTACAGGGATAGATGACTAGAGGGTTTACTTACTGAGCATTATTTGTGCTCACCCCGTTGTCTTTCTACGTTTTTGCAGGATTTAGGTGAGGACACGGTCGGATGGATGTCGGCACACGAGGAGGAATGGCTACACTATTTGCATAGTTTTTGATAGTTTTTGTTTATGATACTAATTTTGTATAAAGAATGTATATGTTTAATAAAAGAAAATTTTGGGCCCAACTACTTATGTTATTATACATGTATTTTATTATGTATATTTTTATGAGTATTTTAGTAGGAAGTAGTTATTACATTTTTGGTATCAGAGCCGAGATTTTGGGATTTGACAGTGTACCATTCTCATCGCTACGATGTACGAGAGCCGATTGTGTAAGTTAATTATTTCCTTACGTTAAGTGTTCTCTTGAATTGATCAAGTGTGGTTGTTTTGTAGATGAGGCGTAGTAACAAGAAGAAGGGTAATAGTGTGATGAATGAGGGAGAATCCTCTAACCCATCAGAACCAACTCCCCCTGCTCTTGATAAGACGAGGATTCGAACCATTGTACAGTAGGTGTTAGCTGAGAGTCAGGGGAGAGCTGTATAGGAAAGAACCGAGACCCCTAGCAGAGTACCGACCGCAAGACAAGAACGAGAAGGGCCGGTACCTTAGAGAGTACAGAGTCGAGTTGATCCGATTCAGGGGCTTGCAAACCAGCACCAGCCGCTAGAGTTTAGGGGTACTAGGGACCCGTTAGAAGCAGACGAGTGGTTTAAGTCCGTAGAGCGGACGGCGACACTATTTCCCATGCATGATAGAGAAAGGATCAGATATGCCAGTTTCTTATTTCGGGGAGATGCCCGAATTTGGTGGAAATTAATGGTCTTTTTTTGTTAAAGTTATCTTGGACAAGTGTTAAGGAAATTCTTTAAAAGGTTATTAGGGATAAAATGGTCTTTTCACTCATAATTAGTTGAAAAAGTGGGGAGTGAAAAGAACTAGAATAACATGGAGAAGTTAATAAAAATGAGGGCATTTTTGTAATTGACTAAGGGACATAGATGGAATTTTTAGAAAGTGCAAGGGTAAAATGGGAAACTATATATATATTATTATGTAATAAGAGTTCAAGAAGAGAAACCCTAGCCACTCTCCCCCTCCATTCACGCCACTCTTTACCCAAATTCTCTCAATTTTTTTCACTAAATTTTCAAGGAAATTCATAGGATTTTTGTTAGATTTTGATAGATTTTCAATCCTAAGCATCCAAAGGTAAGATTCTTGCATCAAGAAGTGAGATTAAATTTTAAAGTTTTAAATTCTTATGGTTTTATATGCTTAGGGTTTAAGAGAAAGGGAATTCTACCAAAGAGAGATTATAGTGTTGGAGTTGCTCAAATTCAAGGTAAGCAAATCCAACTTTAGCTTTGATTGGATAAATACTTGTGTAGAGAAATTTTTATATGTTGTATGTGTGTGGATGATGAAAATTATGGATTGAAAATTGAGGTTGTTTGATATGTGAATTTCATGGCCATGAGAAGTAAATTTCTTAGTATGTGATGAGCAGTAAATTTCTTAGTATGAGATGAGAATTGATTTATTAGTATGTGATGAGAATTGGTTTATTATCATGTGATGAGAAATGATTTATTAGTATGTGATGATAATTGGTTCATTAGCATGCGATGAGAATTGGTTCATTAGCATGTGATGAGAATTGATTCATTAATATGTGATGAGAACTAATTTATTAGTATGTGATGAGAATTAATTTATTAATATGTGTTGAGAAGTGATCTAATTATATGTGGAGTTGATGGGATTTTGGATGACATATGAAAGAATGGATGTTGAACGGTGGAGGATGAATTTTGGCTAGGGTGGTGTAATGACTCTTTCTAGCTAGTATACTTGGAAAATATATTAAGATAAAATATATAAGCATAAAACATGAAAAATAATGGGCCCAAAAATTTTCTTTACTTTATATATATAATTCTTTACATAGCAAAAGTATCTTAGACACAAGCTCAAAACAGTGGACAGTAGTGCCATTTCTCTCCGCTCCTCGACGTCTATCCGACCGTTTCTCATCTATTTCCTGCAAAACATTTAGAAACAACGGGGTGAGCACTAGTTGCTCAGTAAGTAAATCCGCTACTCTACTATCTCCGTTGCTCATTCTTTGAATTCTCTCCTTACTTTACTTTATTTCTTCTTCTACATTCTCTCTTTGTTCTTTCTTTCTTTGAATTCTCTCCGTTGCTCATTGTTCTTTTGTTCTAACTTTCTTTGTTCTTTCTTTTAAATTCTCTCTGTTCTTTCTTTCTTCTAATCTCTCACTACCCATGATAGGAATCATGGTATCATGCATAAATAAGATGCAAATGCACAAATGCATAGAGATGCATTTTCTTTCCTCTTTTCTGTTTCTTTTTCTGTTTTCTTTTTCTTTTCTATATTTCTTTCTTTCTATTCTTTCTATTCTTTCTTTCTTTCTTTTTCTTTTCTTTCTTATCTTCTTTTATTTTCTTTCTTGCTTGCTTACTCTTTCTTATTATTTCTTATTCTTTGCCAATCGGTCTTAGTTGTTGCATGGATTCGGAACACTGGCCGTGTGAATGAGTACAGTCCTCATCTACATGTACTCTTACGGACTGTGCAAATTCTTTTCTTCTTAGGCCACTCATTTAAGGTGGCGTGCATGTAGGTATTTTCTTCTGGGTACAGCCCTCATCCACACGCACGGCCGTACAAATTCTTCTTCTTATTCTTAGGCCGCACACTAAAGGCGGCCTGCATGTGGGAATTTTCTTCTTCTTCTTGTCACTCATGAGTTCCCCATCACAACAACCTGTTCTTTTCTTCTTTTAAAGCATTAGCTATTTCTTTGTTTCTTTTTATCTTTAAATTCTTTATTCTTTAAGTTCTCATACTTATGTATATGTATGCATGTAGATGGCTCGTGCTTGTTATTCTTTCTAAATGCAAACATGTAATGCAAGAATGCCATGTAGCATAATAATAAGTTCTTCTCTACCATCTACAAGCTTATAACAAGATCACCAATAAATGTACTCATGCATACACCTCTCTTGGACATTTCATCAAACATAATGCATGCATAGTCAAACTCTAAATTAGCTATACTTCTGCTTCCTTCTCAAACCACCAATAATTGGAGTAAAACTCCTTTAAAGCAATATTAAACCTGTCCAGAAAAACACACTTCAAAGTTCTACTCAAACTCCTTCTAAATTCAACCCAATGTCCATCAACCACCATGCAACAAACTCCACTTCTCAATGGCTAAAATTATCCACAACCATCAATCTCATCAACAATTCTCAAGATCATAAGCATACACATATATGTAAAAAGTCTTTACATCCATTAAGTTCTCAAATCATAACTTGGGTTGGATTTACTTACCTTGAACTTGAATAATTCCACTATAATCTCTCTTTCCTTGGTAGACTTGTTCTTTCTCTAAAACCCCAAGCATATAAACCATAAGAATTCAACACTTTAATAATTAATCATGTTAGAGTAGATGCCCTAGAGCCAATCAATTATTGTAGAATTGACTCTTTGTAATAATGTTCATTAATCAATAAAAGGCTTTTTATTCTATATCGCGTAAACCATTATTATTGCAATATGTATTGATATATGTCCTTAGAATGGTAGAGCCGTGACGAGGGTATCAAGTGTTTCAAATCTTGATAGTGAGAACCCTATGAGCACATATGGTGGCCATTCTAGAAACGTCCGTAGCCCCAGTATTATTCTGAACTAAGGGCACAGATAATACGGTAAGGCTATCATAGTGTTGAACGACCCTGTCGAAAGGCAGTGACTGATCTCACTTGTCAAGGTTGTTTGGTGACAACCTGGTGCAACACATGGGTGTTTGTTGTAGGCGATTACACCACAGCAAGTTCACTGGACTGACCCACCAGAGGATTCCATATGGATGGTAACCCCAGTGTCTATGGAACAAATCCTCTAACGAATGGTGGTGCATGTGATCCTTAGACTTGAGAGACTTTTTTACAACATAAAACATTGTTACAAAAAATTCAAGGGTATACAAAGGTCATCAAAAACATCAGGACAGTGTACAGCCACTCCTCCTCGCACGTCGGACATCCATCCGACAGTGTCCTCACCTAGGTCCTGCAAAACATGGGAAAAACAACGGGTGAGCACTAAAACAATGCTCAGTAAGTAAATCCTCTACTCATACTAGCCCCGTAACTCTCTTTCTTCAACTTCCTACAACTCCCCGTTCAATAAGTCTTTGGGTACTTCTTGTCTTTTCCTCTTTCTCTTTCTCTTAGGAACTCTTTTCTCATAACTCTTTCATAAATCACGACCCCATCTCACCGGGGGCACGGCCGGGACTCACTCCCACTCTACGTGATCTCTACTTATGCTAGCCGATCGACTCGGTATTGCATGGATTCGGAACCCTTGGCCATGTGAGTCTATAATCTCTCTCTTGCGGTACTCGGGTATAGCCCTCATCCAGCACTTCTCACGACTACACCACTTCTTCTAGCTGATACTCATGCCGTCTCTCAATGCGGCGTACATGCGAATACTCTAACCCATTACCCCGGGTTCCCCATCGCACAACCTACTCTATTCTTTTCTCTTAAGAGGAGTAGCATATGACTCATATTCTATACTATATCTCAAGCTATATCTTACTGCTTAAGTGCTAAAACAAAAGGTGTAGTAGCTAGCTCATGCTCCCTAATTGCACTAATGAAATGCCAACTACAAGATTTCCTCAAAAACCGTCATTGCACAGGTCACCTAAACGGCCATAACTTATGCTATACAACCTCGGGATCTACGGTTCTGGTCTCGTTTCAAAGCTTAGAAACAGGCTACAACTTCTCGGTTTTGGTCTCGCACCAGTTCACACCGTAAGATACTCAAAAATTACTTGAAACGTTACGGCAGTGACAGGCAGCTTTCCCTTAGGCATTTCCTCAAACATCTCCATGGCATAAAAAAACACCCTACGAAATTACTACTAAACTTCATTTTTCTAGCCATCCAAATTGGGGAAAAACTCCCTCAATACTCATTCCCGTAAGAAAAACACTCCCAAAAAGGATTACAAAACATCCTCAAACTTCATCTCAAACTCCATTTCAAACCATATCAACAACACTCTTCAATATATCAATCCCAACTACTAAGACTAAGCACACATCTCATCTCAATTTTCAGTAGATATATCATGTACATACATAATTAAATAAGTCTCTACTCAAAGCTAGTATAAACTCAACTTGGTTGATTTACTTACCTTGTGCAAGATGGCTTCCTTATCACTTTTCCTCCCCTTTGGGACTTGTCTCTTCTCTACAACTCAAAACAACCCAAGGGCAGCAACAACACAATAAGAATCACTATAAATACAAGAAAACTCCACTCAATGCATTTGAATTCTCTAACCCTTAGAAAGCGCTTAGATGAAAATTTACTCAAAATTTCTTAAAACCCTTAGAACTCTGGAAAATTGAGTTGGGAAATTGAAGAATTAGGCAATGGAAGAGGCGGTGGAATGAAGAATGAGCAAGGGCGTTTTCTCAACATTTACTCTTTAGCTCATTATTATAAGCTTCATTCCGCATTTTGCCCGTGTCCTTTCTTGGAAAATTCCATCTATATCCTTTGATTCTTTAACTACACCCCCATACACCACAATCTCTACTAAATCCTTTCATTTACTCCCCACTTTTTCCTACTATGGGGTAGGTAGAATGTCATTGGTGTCCAAAGAAGAAATTCTCTGAAAAACTCAAGATCTTTATTTTAGGTCTTCGCCGCGGCGAAGAATTTTTCGTCGCTCGGCGAAATTGGGCAGAACCTACCCGAATGCCACTTCTCCTCCTTCGCCGCGGCGAAGTTTCTCTTCGCCCGGCGGAAGTTTGAATTTCCAACTTCACCAAACAACCCATGTTCAAGCAACAATCCAACCAACTCCACATACAAACTCAATTTAATTAAAACAATAAACTTTTAACTAATACAACAAATCTAATATACCTCAAGTGGGATATACAATTCTCCCCCCCTTAAAGGAAGTTCGTCCCCGAAATTCCCACAAATAGTCTGGTCTCACCTCTCCTGCATGTCTTGTTCGTCTTCCCATGTTGCTTCCTCTACCTTGTGATTCCTCCAAAGAACCTTCCTAAGTGGGAGACTCTTGTTTCGGAGCTCTTTAATCTTCCGACTCAAATCTGTACGGTGCGCTCCCTCATACCAAGGTTTTTCTCTACAATTCGACCTTTCTATGCTCAAGATTGGGAGGGATCACTTACATACTTTCGGCAGCATGAGACTGAGGATAAAGTCATGCACCTTGTCCATGGTTAGGTAGTGCAAAGATCGAGACTTCCCAATATCGTTGCAAACTTCAAATGGCCCAATAACATGGACTTGCTAACTTCCCTTTGTTCCCGAACGCGCATTACTCGCTATAAGGGGAAACTTTCAAAATACCTTATCACCCACTTGGACAATCCCACTTCTTTCTCTTTAAGTCGGGCATAACTCTTCTGTCTATCTTGGGGGTCTTGCACTATCATCTCTGATGGGGGTGATTAATCTACATCCTCTACATTTTTGCGTCATTTCTGGCCCAAGAAGATGTACTCACTCACTCCTTTTCGCCAATCTCATCCCAATGTAGTGGAGACCTACATCGTCTACCATACAAAGCCTCGTAAGGCAGTCTTTATGTATAGACTGAATACTGTTGTTGTAGGCAAACTCCACTAAAGGTAAACAATTTCGTGAGCATGCTTCTGATATACCAAAAGCTCTCACATGTTCTCCAGCACATGATTCGTTCTCTCTGTCTGGCCATCCGTCTGAGGCATGATAGGCTTATCTAAATGCCAAACGGGTACCAATTTCTCTGCAAAAGCTAGTCCGAAAAAGCTGAACAAACGGAACTCAATCTCTGTCCTGACACTATGTCTTAGGCACACCGGGCAATTTGACTACGCTGATGTGCACATTGAACTACAAACTGTGCTGAGCCAATGAGTCTGAGGAGGGTAGTACTTCCTTTACTGGAATGAATGGCGGCCTTCGTTAACCTGTCCACAATACCCAAATGGTATTACCCTTTCTGAACTCTCGGGAGACCTGTGATAAAAGTCCATCAAATACTCTCCCATTTCCACTCTGGAATACTAAGTGGAATGAAGCAACCCTGATGGCCTTTGGTGTTCTGCTAAACCTGTTGACAAGTCCAACATTGGCTCAAACTGCAATATCTTCTTGTCATACCTGGCCACCAGTAACCCTTCTTCACTGCTGATACAGCTTGGGTTGCTCCAGATGAGACAGTGGTATGGTGTCTCCATGAGCTCCGTAAATAGACAGTATTGCAGTCAAGTTCTGTGCAAGCTCAAAAGTGGGTTTGAGAATCGAGGACACACAAACCGATTCCTGAAGTGAGAGAACACTGCTACCGCAATGAACTCCGTTACCTTGCCCTCATCCTTTGTAACTATTTCTGACACAACTCATCAGCCACTTGCTTAACTCTGACTTCCGCCAGGTAAGGGACTGAAACCTCCAATCTGGCAATCCTCCCTGTAGCACTTCAATCTGTTCCTTACCACACTCTTCTATCAACTCTCTTTGTTTAGTGAGCCGGGGACAAATAAGCTTTCCTGCTCAAGCATCGGCTACTACAATTGGCTTTTCCCTGGTGATACTTAATCTCACACTCATATCTTTAAAACCACTCTAACCATCTCTCTGTCTCATATTCAACTCCTTTTGAGTAAAGATACAGTACTTTAAACTCTTGTGGTCGGTTGTAGATATTACTCTTGGCACCAAAAGGTAATGCCTCCAAATCTTAAAGCGAAGACCACTGCTTGCCAACTCTAGGTTCTGCGTAGGTATCTCGTCTCACATCTTTCAATTGCCGAGAGGCGACCTATCTACCTACCAACTGCATCCAACACAGTCCTTGCAAAGCTTGAAGAAGATGCTATGTTAATATCGAATCACACCCTCCTGAGGCAGACTACCACCGGAGCTGTTGTTCAACGTCTTCTTTAAATCTTGAAAACAGGTCCTCACAAGCTTCTGAACATATAAAAAGGATCTTCTGTTTGGTAGGAGCTGTCAATGGTTTAGCCAACTGGGCGGAACCCTTCAAAAATCGTCTGTAAAACCTGCCAGCTCTAAAAACTTCGAACCTCTTTTACTGTCTTCGGCTCTTGCCATTCAGGAATTTGCTTTATCTTTACTCGGATCCACTGGAAAGTCCTTCCTTCGACACTGTATGGGCCCGAAATATCACTTGGATCGAGCCAAACTCACACTTCGAAAATTTAGCATACAACCTTTTCTTCTCAACCGTTGAACACTATTCTCCAGATGTTCCTCGATCTCTCTCTCGACTTAGATAAAACCAGGTGATCATCTATAAAAACCACTAAATGTTCCAGACAATCATGAAATACCCGGTTCATCAAGTCATAACGCCGGCTGGGGCATTAGTCAAACCAAACGGCATCACCACAAACCATGTTGCCCAGACCGTGTCCGAAAAGCAGTTTTGCGACATCCTGCTCAGCCCCTCTTACTTGATGGTACCTGACCTCAAATCAATCTTGGAGAATAACTGCTTGACTCCCTGCAACTGATCAAACAAATCATCTATTGCGAGGTAGAGGAACTTATTCTTCACTGTCACCTTATTCAATTCTCTGTAATCAATACACATCCGTATGATCCACCTTTCTTCTTCACAAACAAAATTGGGGCTCCCAGGGAGAGAGAATGACTTGGCGCGATAAAACCTTTGTCTGAAAGTTCCTGAGTTGCTTCTTTAACTCCTGAAGCTTGCTGGTGGCCATTCGATAAGGGGCTTAGATATAGGTGTGTCTGGTTGCCCGGTGCAATTTACTAAACTCAACCTCTCTGCCGGCGGCAAACCGTAAGTCGTCCGGAAACACATCTAAAAATTCGAAACTATCGGCACCCTCTGAATTTCTGGCTGTGGAACATCCACACTCTGTACTACGTGAGCAATGTATCAGAAACACCCCTTTCTCAACCATCTTTTCTCGCTTTTACAACTACTAATCAACATACTCAATCGATGGCCCTCTCCGAAACTAAACTATTCTCATATCGAGATTAAATCTCGCTTTCTTTTTCCGACAATCAATTCTACTCCATTCCTCCCTAGGAAATCCATACCCAAAATTAATCAAATCGGGCATATCGAAACTATTAAGTCACCACCACTCCCGACATGAATCACTACAGACTCTCCTATCAAATCTCTTGAGTCAACACACTAACCCCATCAGGCACTCTATCTTAAGGGCTGACTCACTCTAACAGGTTTTCAAGCTGAATCTCTCTATCATTCCATGAGAAATAAAAGAATGCGTAGCTCCGAATCAATTATAAGCTAAAAGAACATCATGAGAAACAACTATGACAGTTGACGGAACTGGTGATGGACTGGCTCGGCTTCACCCTGTCCACTGTAAACACCCTGGATTCGTACCTCTGGAAGTCTGAGCCATAGGGGAAGAGAAGCCGTGGAAGGGAACTTTACAATCTCTCACATATGCCCTGGTTGTCGCACTTGTAGCACACATTTCTGATCTCAAACACTCTCCTGGGTGGTCCTCCCACACTTAGCACAAGGGGAACACTTCTGTTCTAGGCCGCTTGAACTGCTGCCCTCTCCTATTCTTCCTTGATTGAACTTCTTCTTGGCCCTTACTTCTCTGTTCTTTGTGGCATCTACCTCTCCCTCTGTAAGAGGTGGATGGCTCAATAGGTACTGTCAAAGCCAACCCCTCGCAATATACTGGTTCAAATAAATCTCTGCCTTAAGCCCGTTGCGTGATCCACTGTAGGTATGAGGGGGCTCGGACTCCTGATATTACATCTCGAGCAATATCCGATCTCAACCCTTGCACAAACTTGTCTCTCCTCACTCGGGGGTACACTATTCGGGTGCAAAGCGAGCAAGGGAGTTGAATCTTACGGAATATTCCTTCACCGTACTAGTCCCCTGCTTCAGTAAATAACTCTTGGACTTCTCATGTACTCGATCTTCTGTCGGTACTGCCGCACAACAACCTTCTGAATTCCTCCCAAGTCATCGGGCTATGTCATGGGTTCTCCTCATTAATTCCCACCATACCGGGCCTCCCTTGAACAAGAAACTAGCTATTCTGATCTTCTCTCGATCATATGGGAAAACAATGCCGTCGGTCGCTCTACGGGACTTAAACCAGTTCCTGCCCTCTAACGGGTGCACCTGTACCCTTAAATGGGCGGTGCTGTTGTTTACAAGCCCCTGAATCGGATCATCCCGAGTCTGTACTGGCAAGGTACCGGGCCTTCTCGCTTCTTGTCCGGAGGCGGTACTCTAATGGGAGTCTCGTTTTTCCTAACAGAACTTCCCCTGACTCTCAGGTAAGACTGCTGTACAATAGCTCGAATCCTCGTTCTCAGCAAGGGTAGGGGGAGTCGATCTGGTGGGTTAGGAGGTTCTCCCTCATGCACACCTCTTACCCTTCCTCCTATTACTACGCCTCATACAAAAACAAATACTTGATCAATTCAAAGAGAACACTTAAAGTAAGGAAAGAATACACACCACACCGTCGGCTATCGACGTCGTAGCGAAGAGAATGGACACTGTCAAATCCCAAACTTCGGCTTGATACCAAAAATGTATAATACTCTACTACTCAAACAGATTAATATGAAATACATAAAAAATAATAAAGAAAAGTGGGCCCAAGCTTTCTTTTATTAAACATATTTACTACTTTTTTACACATAAATTTTTAACAAAATGTACAAGGATTACAAAAGGTCATCAACAAAACATACAGGACAGTGTAGAGCACTCTCCTCGCACGTCGACATCCATCCGACAGTGTCCTCCCTAGGTCCTGCAAACACATGGGAAAAACAACGGGTGAGCACTAAAACAATGTCAGTAAGTAAATCTCTACCATACTAGCCCCGTAACTCTCTTTCCTAATCTTTCCTTACAACTCCGTTCAATAAATCTTTGGGTACTTCTTCTTTTTCCTCTTTCTCTTCTCTTAGGAACTCTTTTTATAACTTCTTCATAAAAACACGACCCCATCTCACCGGGGGCACGGCCGGGACTCACTCCCTCTACGTGATCTCTCTTTGCTAGCCGATCGGACTCGGTTATTGCATGGATTCGGAACCCTTGGCCATGTGAGTCTATAATCTCTCTCTCTCGGTACTCGGGTATAGCCCTCATCCGCATGCACTCTCACGGCATACAACCACTTCTCTAGCTGATGTACTCATGCCGCTCTTCAATGCGGCGTACAGCGGGAATACTCTACCCATTACTCACGGGTTCCCCATCGCACAACTACTCTAGTCTCTTTCTCTTAAGAGGTAGTATACTTACATATTACTATAACCTATATCTCAAGCTATATCTTACTGCTGAGTGCATAAACAAGGTGTAGAGCTACTCATGCTCCTAATGCACTAATGAAATGCCCAACTACAAGATTATCCTCAAAAACCGTCTTCTGCAACAGGTCACACTAAACGGCCAAAACGTATTTGCTATACACACTCGGATTACTTACGATGTCTGGTGCGTTCAAAGCTTAGAAAAGGGCTACAACTTCTCTGTTTTGGTCTCAGCCCAGTTTCGAAACCGTTAAGATACTCAAACATACTGCTGAACGTGTACGCAGTGACAGGAAGATTCACTTAGGCAATTTCCTCAAAATCTCATGTGTATAAAAACCACCCTAACGAACATTACTACTACTACTTCATTTTTCGATGCATCCAAATTGGGGAAAAAACTTACCTCGAAATCCCTACTCAAGCGTCAAAAACCCTCCCAAAAAGGAATTACACAAATCTCTTCAAACTCATCTCAAAACTCCATTCTCAATGAAAATTCAACAAACACTTATCCTTCATATAATACCAATCGCCCATATCTCTCCTACTAAGACCGAAACTCGCCAATCACTATCTTGCATCGCCAATTTTTCCAGTAGAGTACTATCATGTTACATACTAATTAAATAAGTGCTCTACTCAAGCTTAGTCAATAAAAGACTCCTGGTTGATTATTTACCTCAGTTGCATAGATGGTTCTTCTAGCACTCCTTCCCCGTTGGAAACCGTCTCCTTCGTGCCTTTTCTTGCCTCTACATCTCAAAACAACCATCAAGGGCAGGCAGCAACAACACAACTAAGACGCCTATAGCATACAATAGAAAAACTCAATCTACAAGCAAATTTTACTTGAGAAAGCTTGTAGATGAACTTTTTCTACTCAAAAAGCTTCTGAACAACCCTTAGAACTCTTGGAAAACTTGGTCTAGTGGAAGAAATGAGAGGAAATTGGACATTGTGAAGAGGCGTGGGAATGAATGAAGCACACGGGCTTTCCTCAACCTTTACTCTTTTAGCTATATTATAAGCGTCATTTTTACCCATTTGCCCCTTGTCCTTTAGTTGGAATTCCATTCTATATTCCTTGGGATTTTTACAACCTCCAACGCACCCCCCATACAAACCCACAACCATCTCTACTAAATTCCTTTCATTTTCCTACCCCACTTTTCCATACTAACTTAGGGGTTGCGCTGCCGTTCATGTGTCCCAAAAGTAAGAATTCTCTAGCAAACGCAAGAATCTTTATTTTTATGCTCTTTTCGCCCGCGAACGAATTTTCGCTCGCGGTCGGCGGAAAATTGGGCAGAAAACCTACCCGAATGGCCCACTTTCTCCTCCTCAGCCTGCGGCGTAAATTTGGTTTCTTCTGCGACCCTGCGAAGGTTCTGAATTTCCAACTTCTACCCAATATCCCCCATTTTTCAAGGCAAACCAGTCCAACCAAGTCCATACAAACTTCAATTTTAAATTAAAACATAACTTTTAATAATGAACAAACAAATCTTAAATACGGGTACTCAAGTCGGATATACATGAGCCTTAGACCTAAGGGTGAATGTTTAAATTTTTGGGTATGTATGGTTGTATTTATTAAAAGGGCCTGCGTGTCCTGCCTTCCTCTTTTTGACTGTTACATTCTCTTCTCATCAATCCCCTCGAATGTAAATCAGGTTTCTTAATTATGATGTAAAGAATTTTTGTGTATTATTATTTTTGTAAATTTAAAATAGTTTTGTAATGTACTTGAAGAGAAGCAAAGAACGAGGCAACCATACTTGAAGACTCAGATGTTTATTACAGGACCCCTAGGTGACCCACCGATTCCTCTAGGCTCGAGGAAATCGGTTTTAGTTGGCCAATGTACCGACAGTTAATTTTGTTTAGAATGCATGCTAAGGTGAAGTTTGTAACATGCCAAACATGTCATTCTAAACAAGTAATAATTTGAGGACAATAAATAAAAAACCCCTCAATAAGGATTTATAACACGAAGCCTTCCATCCCATGGTTTATATCAAACCACTGTTCGTCGAAACCTTGTCCCAAAGCGAAGGGTAACCTCTTACCAGTGGAGGTTAAAATACATTGGAGTTTTCCTTAATGGTGATGGGTCAACTTAAAATGAGGTTTTGCTTGTTCCCAAAGCGAAGGTTGATAAAAGGTATAGGCCATAGTAGAGCAGTACACATAGTTGGTACGTGTGACATGTAGTGTCCCACTCTAACTGATCTAAGACACATTGAGGACATGGTTGGAGCATTGGATTGTGTGATTGGCTGTTGGCTTTCTCACATTTGAGGTTGATAGTTGGAGCATTCAACTGGTGTGGATTAAGTTGTGGGCCTACCTAACTAACCACCTTTTGGCTTGTTCGCCAAAGCGAAGGTTTGAAATGGGAGGATGGGATATCGGTCCACTAGAAAGTCAACGGCTTTTCCCGAGTTAATAGTGAGGGCTATTGGCTTGAGAAATGTGGGAGCTCTAATAAAAGACCATATTAAATAATTATCAATGAACTTACTTTCTGCAATTGTGATTTAACAAATGAGCATTATGAACCCTGGACCTGATAATCCAGAAAGAAAAAACAGGTTGGATGGATATTTCTCCCGACTGGTCCCATCGTAACATCCTTTGGATTATACTCAACCGACCGAAAAGAAAATTGTATATCCTTGAAAAGCCATAATGGCGAGCCTGATCCTGATGCCACTCAGGAAGTTAAGGATACTTATCAAAAGTTCCTGATAGGCTGATAGTTCAATGCTTATGTTAGCATCGGAGACACTAGGCTGCAAAAAACAGATGAGACATATGGATGTTCTTCCCATATTCTACTCTCAAGAGGCTTTTAAAAACAATGCGGACATGAGAGGTAACAACGGTTGTTCAAAAGCACGTGTTTGGGAGTCATTGACTGAGGGAGCCAAGTTGGTCCTCATGTGCTCAAATGATCTGAGCACATAGAGAGGCTTGAGACTTGGGGATGTGGCTTGGAATACGATTACAAGAATGGATTTAATTCTGCAATCCTTGCTGATCTTAGATCCGTTCATAATGAATTCCAATATGAAAACGATGGAGAGAAACCCTGCAGACTTCTGAAATATAGGACTGCAAACAGACTTGAAAAGTCAAGCCTATTTTACTGGTGTGCCTGGTAACCAAAAGGGTTAGCAAGGGGAAGGCCAAGGCCAACCAAGCCCAAAGCCCCAAAAGGACAGGTGCTACAGGGTGCGAGGGTGGCTGGGAAAGAAGGTATCGCTTCTTTGTGGCAAGCCTGGCCAATGGGAGAAGATAGACCAATGACAAGGCTTTTACCTCACAGCAAATGAAGACCAGAAGTCGAGCTTCGGACTTTAGGTAGCTTTTAATGAGGTTAATCTCTCCCTTCAACATCTTGGTTCATGAACACAGATGTGGTACACTTTGTACTGATGTGCAGGAATAAGGCAGAGAGATTGCGCCAAGGGAGAGTGGACCTACAGCTAGGAAATGGAGCACATGGCTGTAATCTTAGGATATGTTTTCTTTGCTACGGGTTATTATTGGAACAATAAGTGTTATACGTACCTTTTATACTGTTCTAGAAACAATATAGTTCAGTATCCTTTGGATAATAGGGGTTATCCATATTGAGATTCTAATGGATTGTGTCCTGTTAATGGGGATTCTATTTGGAATTGCAGGTATATAAGGATTATATGTTCCTGATTAAACAATAAGATATTCTCAATATTGAAACCAGATGAAAGCTAAACATAGCGATGCAAAACAAGACATACTCTTTAGCATGTAGATTGGGTCATGTTAATAAAGACCGCTTGCAAAACTTCAAGGGATGGAGGAGTTTTGAGACCCTTTTTAACTTCAGTCATTGAGGTATGCGAGTCATGCCTTTTAGGACAAGATGACCAAGTCCTTTCAAGGACAAGTGAGGGCTACTAAACTTTAGGCCATATCCTAGTGATGTGATGCTGGTCCACTAACAGTGGAAAGTAAGAGGTTGGATATTCACATACAATCACCAGTTTACTGATGATTTCAGTAGATATGGTTATGTTACCATATGAACATAATCTGAAGTCCTTTGATAAATTAAAGGAATTCAGAATGAGTCTTATCAGAAACACTCGCATATGGGCAAAAGTATTAAGCTCTTCGTCGATCGAAGAGGTGAATACTAAAACAGCTCAGGGCTTTGATACCTGAAGGAATGTGGGAGATAACGTATCAAACCACTCCTTCTTTATACACCCAACACAATGGAGTGTCGAAAGGAGGAATAGACCTTACTTGACATGTTCAGGTCCAGATGAGTTTTAGTGATTTACCTGATTTCTGGGGTTATGCCCGAGACTGCGACTCACGTTTTGAACGTGTGCCGTCAAGTCTGTAGATAAGACTCCATATGAGCTATGGAGTGGCGAAACCCAACTTGTCTTATCTAAGGATTTGGGTTGCGAGTTATGTTAAAGAAATGACTTCGAACAAGCTGGGCCTAAAATCCTGTAAATGTATATTTGTGGGGTATCCAAAGGAGACCCAAGGATACTATTTCTACCACCAGAAGAGCGCAAAATTTTTATTGCTCGACTGGTGTTCTTCCTAGAAAAGAATATTTCTAAGAAGACTAGGGGAGGAAAAGTAGAACTTGAGAAGTTCTAGACCACAGATATACTAGACGAAGGACGGGATGATGTGCCACAGGAAGTGGTTGAGCATCATGAGAGTTACTCCACAACTTGGGATCAAAGTGAACCTACCTCAGTAGCACAGGAGCTACGAGATCTGGGAGAGTACGCCATGAGCCGAGAGTACGTTATCTCGTACTAAATGGTGACGTACTGGTCTACCAGACGATGAACCCAGAACCTACGAAGACGCTATATGGATCCAGATTCCGTTAAATGGCTGAAGCATGAAATCTGAGATGACTCCATGTACCAAACAAGTGTGTCTCTGGTGGAACACCTGAAGGGGTAAAACCCATAGGGTGTAAATGGGTCTTCAAGAAAGACTGACATGGATGGCAACGTGCATACTTATAAAGCACGGTGGTTGCCAAAGGTTCAAACAAATTCATGGCATTGATATGAAGAAACCTTTTCGCCGGTTGCCATGATTAATCCATCCGGATATTTGCAATGCTGATATCATGACTATGAGATTTGGCAAATGGATGTCAAAACTGCTTTCCTGAACGGAAACCTTGAGAGGATGTGTAATGACACAACCTGATGGTTTCTTCTTGATAGTCAAACCAATAAGTGATGCAAGTTCGAGATCCATTTATGGACTCAAGAAGCTTAAGGAGCTGGAACATTCGTTTATGAAGCCATAAAAGAATTTTTTTATCAAAAAGAAGATGACCCTGTGTTTACAAGAAAGTGAGTGGGAGGCGCAGTAGCATTCTGTGTTGTATGTCGAATGAAATGATCGGGAATGATATACCAACTTGCAGTCGGTAAAGACTTGGTTATCCAAGTGCTTCTCATGAAGGACTTAGGGGAGATAGCCTACATCTTTAATAAGATCTATCTGTGATAGATCGTGTAGGTTGCTCCTAAGTCGTACAATAGACAAAGTACTGAAAAATTCAGTATGAAGAAATCCAAGAAGGGATTTCTTCTGATGGCATATGGTGTCTATCTCTCTAAGGATATGTGTCCTTTAAACAAAATGAGAGAGATAGAATGAAGAGGATCCCAATGCTAGCAAGTGGGACATATGTATGCAACTATGTACTCGGATTGATGTCTCATGGGCTGAAGCACTTGTAGTAGATATCCATCGACATCCAGGTGAGCGTCATTGATGGTTGTCAAGAATATTCTTAAGTCTAAGAGGACTAAGGATATGTTCTTGGTTATGGAGGGGAAGATGAGCTCACTGTAAGAGGATAATAGGATGCTAGTTTCCAAACGGAACAAAGGATTATTCGACGTATATGGGTTTGTATTTTGTTCAATGGGGGTGCAGGGGATAGTTGGGAAAAGGCTCCAAGCAAAGCATCTTTAGCGGAATTCTACAATGGAGGCTAAGTATTTGCATTGTTCAGATGCGGCCAAGGAGGCAGGGGATTAAGCAGTCATCAGAACTGGTGTTGGTTCCTACGATTGTTGATCCTATAAACATCTGTGACAACAATGGAGCAATTACTCAAGCATGGAAATCCCGGTCTCTAGAAATCCAAAACACATATCACGATGCCCATCTCACAGGCAGAAGAAGATTGGGAGGAAAGACGTACAGATTAGTAAGTGCATATTGACGACAATCTCGCGATCCATTGACAAAGCCTCTGTCGCAGCAGACAAGTCATGAAGGCATCTGGATCATTTGTATTAAATACATGAATAGATTGGCTATAGGGCAAGTGGGGAGGGGATTATATAGCGGAAGTTAAGAAAGAGAGCTGTGTGAAAGAGAAAATAAATGAGATGAGAAAAAGAGAAAGGAAAGAAGTAAGAGAAAAAGTTACGGGGACAGTCGAGTAGAGGATTTACTTACTGAGCATTGTTTTGTGCTCACCCCGTTATTTTCTTTGTGGTTGCAGGTTCTAGGTGAGAACGCGGTTGGACGGGCGTCAACAAGCGAGGAGCAATAACTACACTATCCATTGTTTTAATATCATTTTGTACATGATACTCTGTTTTGTATAAATAATGTTTATATGTAATAAAAAGAGAATTTTTGGGCCCATTTACTTTTATATTCTACATGATATTTTATGAATATCCGAGTATAAAGCAATCATTACAGGTTGGAGCCCAAGCCTATTCCGTATGGGATTAGGGCAAATTGTTTTACTATAAAAAGAAAAATGTGTGATTATTCAAAAAAATCTTGGATTTATCTTTTAAAAGAAAACACACACAGCCCCTCTCAATACACTCCCACGACAGAAACAAGATTACCTAAAATCAATTTCAATTGATTTGCTTTTCTTCTTAATCTTGAAGCCAAAGAGGATGTAGCAAATCCCTCTTTGGTTCTTTTGAGATTGTCTTCGTGTGGACTACGCAGGTTCGATCCTACACTTGGATCGGTAGCAAAACATTCGTCGACAAATTTGGAGGAGCCTCCAATGTGCGTTTGTTTCTTTTAACTCATGTTTAATATTTCTGCAGATTCTTATTATGATAAAATTGTAAAATTATACCCTTGATCTTGGCTCATGTAAACGATCCTGTTATATTATTTTTTTTGTTTCCGCTGCATATACGAGACCGTTTACTAACAGTGGTATCAGAGCCTAGGGTACTAAATTTTACAATTTTTATTTTGATGGTTGATAACATGTATTTGTTGATAATATGTTGCCATATTGAATCTGCGTAAAATCTGTCTTAAATCATGTTTTGAGAAATTGATTAATCAATTAATTTGATTTGTTGATGAACTGCACGTTTGATTTAATGCATGATGGATTTTTGGTTGAAATCAGTGTGTTTGATTGATTAAAAATCTGTTTGAGTGTGTACGGTTACTGTATGAACAGATCTGAAGCTACAGATCTGTGTACGCTCGCCGCGGCGATATAACCCATTGCCATAGCGAGCGTTGTCCAAACTGGCGCTAGTGACGAAACTAGTGCTCGTCGCGGCGATATAAACCATCATCGCGGCGATCGTCCTCTGGACGAGCACTATACGAAAACAGCTCTCGCCACGGCGATATAACCCATTGCCGCGACGATTGTCCTTCGGATATGCGCTGTACCAAATCGCCGCGGCTATCGTCGTGGTAAACGTACGTAGAGCGTGGACGTCAGCATAACCAATGCACGCCATAGCGATCTGACTCATCGTTGCAGCGAGCACACTTCCGAGTGTGTAGGGGCTAAAATGCAAATTTCCAAAACTTTTGGACCAACAATAGATCTGCAAATTGTCAGGGGGTAAATTGTAATTAACCCACTAATTTCAAAAGCGAGACATAGGCACAAGCAGTCTAATAAGAGTATGCGGACTCCTTAGACGAGAGCATAAGCATAGATCATGCCATTTCCCACCACCTCACGAGCCCAAGTAAACGAAAGTGTATGTGCACTAGCAGGTGCGGAAAGCAAGAGATTATCATTATAGCCATATCCCTTATGAAGGGTTTTAGGAGAGCCATAGGGGCCTATACAAGTTTCCATTAAGAAAGAATCTCCGATGCCACTTTGATAGATCCATCAACAAACATCAAATAGAAAGATGCACAAGCTTCTATCCCTATCCTATCATGGACTGAATTTCGGGTGGGTTTCTTTAACTCATCGCGATTTCAAATTCAATATTCCAGGTTTCATACCAATGCTCGAAGTAGCTCCTCTATCCGCGGAACAACAACTTAACCTGGAGCTAATTGATTGTTTTTGAAATGTATGCTTTGTACTTGTTTGTATATTGCATAGTGCCTGGTACATGAGTGTAATAACTACTACTACTCAAAAGATTATAATGAAATACATATAAAATAACATAAAGAAATTGGGCCCAAGCTTTTCTTTTATTAAACATATATACATACTTTTTTACAACATAAACATTTTTACACAAAATGTACAAGGTATACAAAAGGTCATCAAAAACATCAGGGACAGTGTAGCCACTCCTCCTCGCACGTCGACATCCATCCGACAGTGTCCT